>NW_027441806.1:1200000-1500000 GCF_048569485.1 Anomaloglossus baeobatrachus
AAAGGGGAGAAACCCTTGACATGTTTAGAATGAGGGAAATATTTAACACAGAAATAGGTTATTTTTGAACATCACAAAACTCACAAAGGTAGAAGCCATTATCATACCTAGAAAAAGAGAAATCTTTTACTTGCAAATTATAATTTGTTGCCCACTAAGAGAAATTTACATGGGCTACTAGAAGCCTTTTGGAAGTAGTGTTAATTAAACCATTTAATGCAATTTTGTTTATCTTCTTACTATCTCTTCTCTTTTGTGTAGAAGGAGGTGGGGTGAAGTGATTCTCTCTGCTCTTTTATTGGATATTTCTATTAGATCCTTAGAAACCCATATCCCTTTTTAAGTCTTGCTAATTGGGAAGAGAGTGACATTTTTAAATTTGCAGCTATTTACAGAGTCTCAGTTAACGTCCTTTTTGGAGATGGTTGAGAAAGTTTGATCACATTGAAGCTGTCTTTATCAATACCTCCAAGTGAGACATCTCCTTAGTACAGGATCTGACATTGGATACAATTCACCTCCTCGGTCTCTACATAGACTTTTTCAAAAAATGGATTATTATATTAAAGGAGACTCAATTTTATATAGTTTTCTAAACTCCCTGTTAGAAAATCTGAAGTTGTCATACATGATAAAATGGGAGCAAGAGCTCTGTTTTA
Source organism: Anomaloglossus baeobatrachus (assembly GCF_048569485.1). Taxonomy (NCBI): domain Eukaryota; kingdom Metazoa; phylum Chordata; class Amphibia; order Anura; family Aromobatidae; genus Anomaloglossus; species Anomaloglossus baeobatrachus. The sequence continues at coordinate 1,200,660 of NW_027441806.1, forward strand.
CATTCTTCCCTCAACAATGGTGGGCGCCTTGGAATGGACTTATAGGACCTCAGCTTGTATAAATCACCTAGGACAAATTATATAAATTCATACAGGGTGGTATCTGTTTCCAGGCAAATTGGCTCACATGATCCCTGATTATTCCCCTTTCTGTTGGCAAGGCTGTCTTCAGAAAGGCACATTGGGGCATGTATGGTGGTCCTGTCCTAAAGTTATGGTGTTTTGGGAGCAGGTGTTTGTTCTAATTTCATCGGTAACAGGTGTTCGTGTAATTATGGATGATCCACTGGCAATCCTGAATATAGGACTCGATAACTTCCCCTAAAATGTGAAACCTGTTATTGCTGATATATTTACCTCGGCCAGACGATGTCAGGCTATAAAGTGGAAACTCCCTTCAGTTCCCTCGGTTGAGGAGCTTGTCAGGAAAATTAATACTCATTTTCATTAGGAATTTACACTTACCCATAATATAGAGAGGAGAAAACAAATTCAGAGAAATTGGGGCATTTTCTTCATATTCTATTTGTCCTATGGGGTGTTGATCTATAGGTATTTGTATTATTAATTCCTATGTATAGAATTGACTGGATTGGTGTTCTCCCCCCCCCCCCCCTGTTTATTTTATTTTTTTTCTTCTTTTTACCATATGTTCTTACCCAACATTCTTCCTAACTCCCAATCTCAGCGATCTGACATTCATTACAGTTACTTTCAGCGCACAATCTCCATGTCTGACCAATGTCTGTAACTTCTCTATACCACAATAATAAACATGTTCATATTACACATTACTATTTACATCGACCTGTTCCCTCATTATTGCATTAAATATCTTGGATACAATACTATTATTACTGCAATTTCTCACTGACTTTGTTAATCATGTTTTGTCGTAGTCGTCTGAATCCATCTCAATGTTTTCAATTTATGTGTAAGAAACAATAATCGTCCTACCGCAGTTTTCCCGCATGTGTCCAGTGTCAGTTCTTCTATATTCCCTTATATAAAACCTTGGTGTCTCCGACCAAACCTGCTGATTAGGATTTTACAATTGTAATAACTTTACTCAAAAAAAGTATTTATAATCCGCAGCCTGTGTATAACATCCGCAGCTTCCGCAAAGCACTTCCCACCTTTGGCCTCTGTACGTATGCCAACCTTGTGGAGAAACAGAGGATCATATATCCCCTATGGATGATTTATAGATCTGGCAGTCTACAATGTCCACTAGGGATATAGATCTAACCCCTTCAAGGATCCTTGTCCATTGAATGTCAGTAACGGCCCAATATTCCTTTCCCATTTACGCATAATAACAAGAGGATAATTATAATTATTATTTATTTATAGAGCACCATTAATTCCATGGTGCTGTACATGAGAAGGGGTTACATACAGAATACATATCCAAGCTACAATAGACAGACTGGTACAGAGGCAAGAGGACCCTGCCCTTGCAAGCTTACATTCTATAGGATTTTGGGGAGGAGACAATAGGTGGGGTGTTGGTTGGGCGGCGGCTCTGCATGGTGGTGAGGCGGCGGCGGCTCCGAAGATGGTGGTGAGGCGGTGGCGGCTCCGCACGGTGGTGAGGCAGTAGCTGTGGTGGTGGTTAAGCAGTGAGGTCATTGAAGATTATAGGCATTCCTGAACAGATGAGTTTTCAAGTTCCGTTTGAAGCTTGCAAGTGTAGCAGATAATTTGATGTGGTGAGGCAGCGAATTCGAGAAGACAGGGGATGCTCGGGGGAAGTCTTGGAGGCAGTTGCATGAGGAGCGAATGAGAGAGGAGGAGAGAAGGAGATCTTGGGAGGAGCGGAGATTACGTTTTGGAGTCTAGCGGGAGGTTAGTTCAGAGATATACGGCGGAGACCGATTATGGATGGCTTTGTAGGTCAGTGTTAGTAGTTTGAATTGGATACAGTGGAAGATTGGGAGCCAATGGAGGAATTTGCAGAGGGGAGAGATAGATCAGTCGGGCAGCAGAATTAAGGATGTACTGGAGAGGGGCAAGATGGTTAGCAGGAAGGCCATGGAGGAGGGTGTTGTAGTAATCCAGGCGAGAGATTATGAGAGCAAACAAGAAAAAGAGTTGCTGTATATAGGGATCAACCAATGCGATTTTGTTCAATTCAAAAAAATAATTCTATTGGTACAAAATGTATGCATACATTGAATCCACACAAGACAGTGAAAGGGATTAATAACATTTAAAATATGAATAATCAACGAACACCCCAATACATAGTTCCATGTCAGGAACCTGACACCAAAATCCCGAATACAACTATACTAGATGTATCATACAATAATAAATCCAGGTTAGGATGCAGAACATATGTGTCATCCGATACTGCAAACCATAAACCATATTGTACTTAAAAGTATAGCATTCTGACACCACCATTGTTGAATACAATATAATAATTATAGACCACCAGCAGGACAAATGATAAAACCTTATATAAAGGAAATCAATGTACCACAGTCACCGATTAAGCAAGTAAAAAAACACCGCCTATCCAAAAGCGTCCAAGATAAATCACTAGGTTATATTACCGCCTGCTAGAGGTCCAAATATAAAGCAGTGCAAGGTCCCAGGATCGGTGTAAGTATGGGGTGTTTCCCCACGCGTATCGCCACAGAGAATGTGGCTTCCTCAAGGGCCAGAAAATAAATGATATCATCACCGATCATAGTGCAATTTATCCCCTGAGCTGAGCACTTACCAGCTGTGCCTAATCCTGTTGAAGCGCCATGTGAGGCATTACGTCAAAGCCCGGAAATAACCAGGTCAGTAAAACAAGTTGAAATCTATCCCCACACACATAATAGAGCAAAGCTAGTTTGGTCATGAAGAAAAATATCAACTGTAAAGCAAGTTCGATGTCCACCAGATGAACGTAAGTATATTGTTATAACCTTATGCTAGCAGCAAATTGCCAGCAATACATATATCTGGTCACCCGGCAGCGTGAATAAACAGGTCAGAGTCAAAACACACACTACCATACATCATACAATTCTTGAGGACATATATACATATATGTACACATATCAGATGGAAATGTATTAATATTATAGTCTATAAAAAATACCTACTTGTGAATATATAAGATTATATATGGAGTACATTTGGTCATGGAGAAAAATATCAGCTGTAAAGTGAATTCAATATCCACTAGGTGAAATCAAATATATTTTTGTATACCTGAGTTGTCAACAAATTACAGGCAATACATATGTCTGGTAACCTGGCAGCGTAAATAAACAGATCAAAGTCAAAACATACACTGCCATAATACATCGTACAAATCCAGCCAGTGTTTACGCATATCAGACGCAAGTTTCTTTGTGTTATATTGTCTATAACCAATACCAGTTTATGGATATCAAGGATTGCATATAGAATAAGATTGATCATATAGAAAAATATCAGTGTTGCGAGTATCCAATATTAAACCAACACTTCTATCAAACCCTAGTTGAGAATACAAGTTGTTAAGGAATTAACGGGCGTCACGGTGGCTCAGTGGTTAGCACTGCAGCCTTGCAGCGCTGGGGTCCTGGGTTCAAATCCCACCAAGGACACCATCTGCAAGGAGTTTGTATGTTCTCTCCGTTTTTGCATGGGTTTTCTCCGGGTACTCCAGTTTCCTCCCACAGTCCAAAGACATACTGATAGGGAACCTAGATTGTGAGCCCCAATTGTTGAATATTTGAGTATAGGGACTCCACATCTAATGTGACAAGTAAAGTACCCGCCGGTACAGTCACATCCTCCAGTTGTAAAATGAGGTGTGTGGAGTCCCTAACATATGATGGTAATGACTGGGCAAAGGGTTGCAGAAAATAATCTAGATAAAGGGGCGCTCAAACAGCCCCCCCCCATCCCCGACACAATTGGCCTACCTGGGGGCTCAATCATATCCTTATGCACCTTCGGCTTGAAAATAGCCGTGGGGTTAGAGGGCAGCACCTGATAACAAAAGGTATTAGATAGTTGTTTCTTTGCTTCTTTGAGATATAGTTCAATGGGCCACAGAACTATATTGCACCCCTTGTCCGCATCTCTTATAAGGAAGGAATCCTCCCTTTTTAGCATACTTTTTTTTAATTAAATGTTTTTATTAAAGTTTTACAAGTTACAACCAAATAAACATTGGAGGCTACCCAGCCTCTAGCCCCCTCCCAACCCTCCCCAACAAACATTAAACAGTCTTGTAGAAAGGAGAGATAATGTCAAATCTGCAGCTCCACACATTCTTAAGCCCCCGTCACATTTAGCGACTTACCAGCGATCCCGAAAACTATGCGACCCGATAAGGATCGCTGATAAGTCGCTGGGAGGTCGCTGGTGAGATGTCACACAGTCAGACCTTACCAACGACTCAGTAATGATACAGGTCGCAGTAGTGACCTGTATAACGATCTCTGCTGTCATTGGGACCCTGTCACACAGTGTCAAACATAGCGATGCGTCCTGCCCATCAGAACATCGCCTTTGAAGAAAATAAACCAGAACAGTGTGTAACGATCAGCGATTTCACAGCAGGGGCTAGGTCGCTGCTTAGTGTCACACATAACGAGATCGCTGATGAGACCCCTATTACGTCACAAAACCTGTAACTCGGCAGCGATCTCGCTACAGATCTCGTTATGTGAGAAGGACCCCCTAGACAAAAGTCCTTAAGTACCATTATTACATTTATAAATCCAATTAGACTTTTGTTTTTCTTTGAGTTTTTGCTTTGTTTGGCTTTGTACACAGTTAAATGTCATTTTTGATGAAGAATCTAACCTGTTCCCATGCTCTCTCTTCTCCCCAAACCTCCATCATCATTATAGATAAGTTCTGCAGAAATTTCTCGACCTTTGTCCCTTGTTATCAATTTAGAGTAAACCCAATCTAAACCTAATCAGTTCCCTCGAAGCCAACCCTGACCCGTCTATCCATCGTGCCCATGTTTTTTCAAATTTGATGACGCCATTTATTTTCCGGTATATACTTTTCTCCACATTTATCACCCAATTAACTTTTTTGACATATTCAGATAGTGTAGGACTGTGGTCCGAGATCCAGAATTGAGTGATTAGTTTCCTGGCAATATATAATAATCTAGATATGGCCACTTTGCCCCCTCCTCCAAAGGTAAATCCTCCACGTATCCCAGAATACATACAAAGGGAGTTAAGCTCGTCTCTATCGTATATACTCTATTGATTATCTCTGTCACCTCTCTCCAGTAATGTTCAATATCAGGACACTACCACAATAGATCTGCAGAACATAGTTTGCATCGCGGGAAGAAGGGGTCAGTTCTAACTCAAATATCAAACATGAATCTAGGAGTGCGATATACTTGGTGAATAACGTACAGGTGTGACAGTCTGTATGCCTCCCCCAATGATAGACTAGGAATTATTTCTAAAATTTCTACCCATTGGTTGTCCTCAACAGGTCCTATAGCTCGTTCCCAATTTTCTTTTGTGTTTACTGGACAATTCCGGTGCACCAGATATAATAGATCCCAATATAAACGAGAGATCACTCCCGCTGAGCCTCTAGAGGATGCTATGCGTTGCATGATTTTGTTCTGCTCCAATGCTCTACCTGTAAGGCCCCCTTCACACGTCCGTGATACACGTGCGTGTTTGGTCCGTTTCCGTATATACCAGAGACACGGCCAAACGTGCACCAATGTTAATCTATGATTGTGGTCACACGTGCGTTATTTCATTATGTCCGTGTGTGCGTGTCCGTGATCCGTATGTGTTTGCGTTTGGCACGGATGCATGTCCGTTATCTGCACGGAGCACGCACACGTGGACACAATGAAAGTCTATGGGTATGTGCACACACGTTAGTAAACACGTATGCATATACCTATAGTCCGTGTCCGTTTGGTGTTTTTATTTCTAGTGATGTCGGCTATTCTTTCTATTTCTGTGTATGTCCGTCAATCTCCCTGAGTCCGTCGGTCAGTCTCTCTGTCGGTCTCTCTGTCTGTCTGTCCCTCTCTCACAGTCTGTCGGTCAGTTTCCCCCCCTCTCTCATACTTACCGTTCCCCGATCTCCGGCGCAGCGCTGCACGGCATTCACACTGCTGCGGCGGCTTTTACTATTTTGAAAAAGCCGGCCGCCCATTAAACAATCTCCTATTCCCTGCTTTCCCCGCCCACCGGCGCCTATGATTGGTTACAGTGAGACACGCCCCCACGCTGAGTGACAGGTGTCACACTGCACCCAATCACAGCAGCCGGTGGGCGTGTCTATACTGTGCAGTAAAATAAATAAATAAATAATTAAAAAAAAACGGCGTGCGGTTCCCCCCAATTTTAATGCCAGCCAGATAAAGCCATACGGCTGAAGGCTGTACCCGGCTCTTCCCGATTTGCCCTGGTGCGTTGGCAAATCGGGGTAATAAGGAGTTATTGGCAGCCCATAGCTGCCAATAAGTCCTAAATTAATCATGTCAGGCGTCTATGAGACACCTTCCATGATTAATCTGTAAGTTACAGTAAATAAACACACACACACCAGAAAAAATCCTTTATTAGAAATAAAAACACACACACATTCCCTGGTTCACCACTTTAATCATCCCCGAAAAAGCCCTCCATGTCCGGCGTCATCCAGGATGCTCCAGCGTCGCATCCAGCGCTGCTGCATGGAGGTGACAGGAGCTGCAGAAGACACCGCCGCTCCGGTCACCTCCACGCAGCTAATGAAGGGAACAGCGCGATCAGCTGAGCTGTCACTGAGGTTACCCGCTGTCACTGGATCCAGTGACAGCGGGTAACCTCAGTGACAGCTCAGCTGATCGCGCGGCTGTCTTCATTAGCTGCGTGGAGGTGACCGGAGCGGCGGTGTCTTCTGCAGCTCCTGTCACCTCCATGCAGCAGCGCTGGATGCGGCGCTGGAGCATCCTGGATGACGCCGGACATGGAGGGCTTTTTCGGGGATGATTAAAGTGGTGAACCAGGGTATATGTGTGTGTTTTTATTTCTAATAAAGGATTTTTTCTGGTGTGTGTGTTTATTTACTGTAATTTACAGATTAATCATGGAGGGTGTCTCATAGACGCCTGACATGATTAATCTAGGACTTATTGGCAGCTATGGGCTGCCAATAACTCCTTATTACCCCGATTTGCCAACGCACCAGGGTAAATCGGGAAGAGCCGGGTACAGCCCCAGAACTGTCGCATATAATGTATGCGGCAATTCTGGGCGGCTGCTGACTGATATTGTTAGGGTGGGGGGCTCCCCATAACGTGGAGCTCCCCATCCTGAGAATACCAGCCTTCAGCCGTATGGCTTTATCTGGCTGGCATTAAAATTGGGGGGAACCGCACGCCGTTTTTTTTTAATTATTTATTTATTTATTTTACTGCACAGTATAGACACGCCCACCGGCTGCTGTGATTGGGTGCAGTGTGACACCTGTCACTCAGCGTGGGGGCGTGTCTCACTGTAACCAATCATAGGCGCCGGTGGGCGGGGAAAGCAGGGAATAGGAGATTGTTTAATGAGCGGCCGGCTTTTTCAAAATAGTAAAAGCAGCCGCAGCAGTGTGAATGCCGTGCAGCGCCGGTGATCGGGGATCGGTGAGTATGAGAGAGGGGGGGACACTTCAGTCACTCGGGGGATTAGCGGTCACCGGTGAATCCTTCACAGGTGACCGCTAATCAGTACTCGACACAGACAGAGCCGCGGTATGAGGATGAAGTCGGGTGAAGTTCACCCGAGTTCATTCTCATCGCGCAACTCTGTCTGCTGTCAGCCGACATTTATAAACGACATTGTGCATCACACACACGGACATTACACACGGACATTACACGTACACATACACGTTAATTCCACACGCACACACGGACGTTCTGCACACAAACACGGCTAGCATACGCAATTCACACAGGTGCCACACGGACCATAAAAACGGACACAAAAACGGGACACGGACCCGAAAAACGGCCCGTAACACACGTGCGTGTTTTTCACGGACGTGTGAAGGGGGCCTAATAGAGATTTCTGCCTGATAGGCATGTCTCAGTTGCAAGTACTTATAAAACTCAGAATTTGGATCCCAAACTCCGCTTGCAACTGAGGGAAGCCTCTGAGTTGGCCCCCCTCCACAATATGTGTGAATCTATTTATCCCTCTCAAAGCCCAGCTCCCAAAGCCCTCTAAATGATGCAAGTTAGGTAACCATGACGTTTTCCATATAGAGGTATATTATGAAATTCCCTGAATGTCTTGTAGTTTTTTAGTTTTATCCCAAAGTTTTTGGATTAGTAGTAGGATTGGGCAACTATTAGCAGCAGCTCCGAAGCCTACTGCCTCTAGAACCTCGTATAGACTAGTGGAGTGAAAATATTGTTGTGGAATCATATACTGTGCCCTCCCCTCCAGGGTCCTCTCATCCCCGAATGTGCTGAAGCTGAGCCACCAGATAGTAAACCCATGGATTGGGTACCGCCAGACCTCCACTACTTTTATCCCTCCGCAGGGGCTCGATCCTAATGCGCGGCATCTGTCCGCCCCAGATCAATTCCCGGAATAATGCGTTTACCTTATGGAAAAATCTTTGTGGGATCCATTGTGGAGAGTTGTGTAGCTTGTATAGTAGTTGGGGCATCCAGATCATTTTGATCAGGTTAGTGCAGCCAACTGCTGAGAAGGGCAGGCGAGACCAGACTTCCTTCTTATCCTTAAATTTTGACAGAATAGGGGTTAGGTTGAGACTCTCAAAATCATCAACATGAGTGGTAACCATTATCCCCAAATATTTAAACTGGGCAACAACCTATAGGCTCGAGTGTACGTAATTAGGTGAGTTTGTGGTTCCTTCCACCGGAAGTAATACAGACTTTTCCCAGTTGATTAATAGACATGAGTACTTCCCAAATTCTTGTATAACCCCCATTGCCCTTGGCAGTGATGATGTTGCATTGGCCAGAAAAAGGAGTGTGTCATCTGCGTACAACGCTATTTTTTCCTCCTGACCACCCCTCCTGAATCCTGTTATGTCTGGATTGGATCTAACCATTGCCGCCATAGGCTCAACGGCCAGAGCAAATAGTAAGGGGGATAGCGGGCATCCCTGGCGGGTGCCCCTGCCTAGGTGGAAAGGAGAAGTAAAGCATCCATTAACTTTGATCCTAGCAGTAGGGTTATTATATAAAAATCTTACCCAGGAAACAAAATCCCTCCCCAGTCCAAATTTGTCAAGTACTGCCCAGAGAAACTCCCACTCAATAGAGTCGAAAGCCTTAGTGGCGTCTAGGGAGCAAATTACTCTATCCCCTGAGTTATCAACTGGCAATTGTAGGTTGAGGTGTAACCGTCGTATATTCACTGCCGTTGATCTGGAAGCCATGAACCCCGACTGGTCCGAATGGATTAGTGAAAGTATAACCTCATTAAGTCTGGAAGCTAGTACTTTAGCTATTATCTTGATATATGTAGGTAACAGAGAGATAGGTCTATAAGAGTCAGGGATGAGGGGGTCCTTGCCAGGTTTAGGGATGACAACTATCACTGCTTCTCGCATCGATTGGGGTAAGGAGCCATTTTTGGCTGCTTGCTGGAAGGTCGACAGCATCTGGGGGAGCAGGATGTCTCCAAACTTTTTGTAAATCTCTGTGGGGATCCCATCTGAACCCGGTGACTTATTATTGGGCATGGAGGATAATGATAAATGCAACTCTTCCAGTGTGAGTGGACTGTTTAGATATACCCTGTCCTCATCTGAAAGTGAGGGCAAGGGGATGTCTTTCAGGTAAGAAGCTATCTGTTCCCTATCATATTGCAGTTTAGTACTGTAAAGTTGTTCGTAGAATTCAGAGAAGGTAGCCAAAATTTGGTCAGGTTGATTGACTATGGTTCCGGTTTTGTCTCTTAGCACCCCCACAAATGTGTTCCCCCTTTGTGCTTTAGCAATCACCGCTAATAAATGACCCACTTTTTCGCCCTCTTCAAAGAATCTCTGTTGTGAAAAAAGTCTTTTGTTAGTGGCCCGTTCCTTAATGTGAGAGTCATATGCTTCTTGTGCCTCCCTCCATTCCAGTAAGTCCCGTATCCCCTGACAGAATGTACTTCTGTTCTATTGTCTGGACCCGTTCTTAAAGAAAAATTTCAAATTCTGCCGACAATTTTACATCTACTGACCCCCTGTATCAGTGACCCCCTCAGACAGGGCTTCATGGCATCCCAAACAGTGTTAAGCGACATCTCCCCAGTACAGTTGTCCTGAAAATAGTATTCAAGGGCTAGTTCAACCGGGCCCACATCTATAATCTGTAGCCAAAAAGGATTAAAGGTCCACAAGCTACTGGTATGATCAAGCTTGGGTAAAATATTAAGTCGTGTCAACAGTGGGGAATGGTCTGATAAACCTCTAGGAATGTATTCTGTGTTTTCCACCATTGATAGTATACCCTTCGAGCCCAAGATCAGGTCTATTCCGGACAGAGTGTTGTGTGTTTTGGAATAGCATGAGAATCGCTTGATTCCAGGGTTTCTGATTCTCCACAGATCTGAAAGTGCCAGTTTAGCCACTGCGTCCCCAAATTTGGAGTTAGGATAGTGTTCTAAGTGAGTATCCGCATTGTGTTTGTCCCAATATGGGTGATTGATGTTGAAATCCCCCGTGCACACCACCTGTACTTAGGGGGTCTTGCTAATCATTTCCGCAATTTTGTTCATAACAGTATTATTATATGGAGGCGGTATATAAACTGTTATCAGAAGGAGCTCCTTGTTAAATATTTTACAGTGCATGCAAATGAATCTACCTTCCTGATCTACTGTGGATGAAATGATCTCAAATGGGATTGCTCTGTGGACTAAGATACTGACACCTCTGGAATGAGATGTGTAGGTTGAGTGGAAACAATGGCCCACCCATGAGCGATACATGTATGCTATTTTGTCGCCCTCCAAATGTGTCTCTTGTAGGCAGATGATTGCTGAAAAGTGGGATTGGACCTGTTCCATCACTGCTACCCTTTTTGTGGGGTCCTCCAAGCCACGGACATTCCAAGAAAGAATGTTAATCCTACCCGCCATCTTGGTGGTATGCGTATGTAGTGCAGGCAGTCACACCCGGCAAAGAATTCCAACCTCTCCCCTCCTCCTTGAACCACATGGGAACCATTAGCAGACATCAATATAAAAGCATCATTAAAGCTGCAGAAACACCCCCCCCTCCATCCCCCCCCCGCATCTAAGGCGGGCTTTGCACGTTGCAACATCGGTAACAATGTGTTACCGATGCTGCAGCGATAGTCCCGCCCCTGTCGCACGTTCGATATCTAGTGAAAGCTGTCGTAGCGATTATTATCGCTACGGCAGCTTTACACGCACATACCTGCCGTGCGACGTCTCTCTGGCCGGCGACCCGCCTCCTTCCTTAGGGGGCGGGTCGTGCGGCGTCACAGTGACGTCACACGGCAGGCGGCCAATTGAAGCGGAGGGGCGGAGATGAGCAGGATGTAAACATCCCGCCCACCTCCGTCCTTCTCATTGCAGCCGGCGGCAGGTAAGTTGAAGTTCCTCGCTCCTGCGGCTTCATACACAGCGATGTGTGCTGCCGCAGGAGCGAGGAACAACATCGCACCTGTCGCTGCACCGGCATTATGGAAATGTCGGAGGCTGCAGCGATGATACGATAACGACGCTTTTGCGCTCGTTCATCGTATCATCTAGGATTTACACACTACGACATCGCAAGTGACGCCGGATGTGCGTCACTTTCGATTTGACCCCACCGACATCGCACCTGCAATGTCGTAGTGTGCAAAGCCGCCCTAACAGTTGTCCCACAACATAAACGTTGAAACTGAGGCACCAGTCCATCCTGAAGCCGAAACAAGAGAGACAATAAAATTCCCACTTCCCAAAATGGTTTAAGGCAAGAAAAAAAGCCTGAGAACAATGAAAAATGCAGGAAGTGAGAAAAATAAAAACCGTCTCTGGAAGTGAAAAAGGGAAAGAAAAAGGAAACCCCAACTCCTCTTTCAGGGAGTTCTGCTGGAACCAATCAATGGGTATCATAATAATTTTATCCACTGGGACAATCCTATGTAATCGTAGCAGACAGTCGAGTATTCACCACCCATAAAGTCCTTAAAGGGTTACATATCAACGTTGTGGACTTTTCCTGAGCCGTTGCTTATTCATTTCGAGCCATCTGAGAGCATCTTTAGGATTTTCAAAACAGAATGTCTCTTGAAGTGCAGCCACCCTGAGCTTCGCTGGGTACAGCATGGAGTATGAGACTTGTGCATTTCTCAGGCATCGTTTGACATCTGTGAATTGAGCTCTTCTTTTTGAAATTTCAACTGAATAATCCGGAAAGAAGGATATCTTGTGGCCGTCCACCGTTATGGACCCTTTGTTTCTAGCCGCTCTTAGGATCGCATCCCGATCTCTATAATGTAGCAGTTTCACCAGGACAGGTCTTGGAGGAGCTCCCGGAGGCAGGGGTCTGGTGGGCTCTCTGTGGGCTCTCTCTACAGCATACAGGGGAATAGGACCTCTGCGCCAAATACTTTTTGTAGCAATCTCTCAAAGAATTCTGACGGATTTGTGCCTTTGGTTTTTTCTGGAACCCCTATCAGCCGCACATTGTTTCTCCTCAATCTATTTTCTAAATCATCTGTCTTGTTAAGTAGAAATGCCAGTTGTTGATCATGCCTGCGGGAGTCACGGGTAACCTGGGGCATTTTGTCCTCTAAGTCACTGATTCTCCCCTCTGACGCCGTCATGTGGTCATTCACTTTTTGGAGGCTCTGCTTCACACCTGATAACTCCTCCATAATTTGGCCCATCTGGAAGCTGAGGGATGTCATCGTGGAGCCATTTTGAGCTATAGCTGCAAGCACGTCTTTCAGAGTGGGCTCAGAACCCTGCAAAGTTGTGGCAGGCTCATGTGGACATTTATTATGCATGGATGCAGGGGGCTCCAGCTTGTTTTGCAAGCTTTGCTGTAATAATAATGAGTCTGCACTACTTCCTCCTCCACGGTATTGTGAGGGCTGTGCTACCTGGAGCTCCCCAGTTCAGCTCCTTCATCCCTGTGAACCGTGGGAGCCCCTCGTTCTGTGCCCCTGGCGTACTCAGACAGTTTTTCAGCAGTGTGCATGGCTGCAGCTCTCCCTACTTTGGAGGCTGGTGTCTGTGTCCCACCACCATTTTGTGCAGTACAGTCCGTTCCTGCCGCTGCCTCCTGCTCGTCCCCCCCAGCCATGTAACCGCCGTCCAAGCTGTGCAGTAAGTACAGGGTGGTCTCTGGTTGCTGCACGGATAATTTCTGTCCTCTCCACGGCCCAGTGGAAGTCAGAATAATCGGCAGTTCCAGGAGCTTTCCCTCTTAGCTTCCTCTCACATCTCCGACCAGGCCACAAAACCCCCAAGGGATATATTTTTAACACTTATCTGACAACAGGACCTTGTTAATGATTAAAAAAAAAAAAAAAAACATTTGGCAAATTCTGAAAGCAAGAATGGCTGCTCTGCTCTGTTGGTTTTCTGATGGTTGGCAAGACTTGATTTACCAGTTAAACATTTCAATTATTCACAACATGAAAAAGGTTCCTTCCCTATGCGGCTTCTTCACATGTTTAACAACATCTGATTTCTGAGAATTACATTTTCCAAGTTCAGAACATAAAAATGGTTTATTTTGTGTGATTTTTTTGATGGTAAACAAGACCTGATTTCCTAGTAAAATATTTACCACATTCTGGGCATGAAAATGGCTTCTCCCCTGTGTGAGATCTTTGATGTGAAACAAGTTCTCATTTCTGAAAAAAACATTTCCCACACTCTGAACATGAAAATGGCTTCTCCCCTATGTGAATTTTCTGATGTCTAACAAGGTCTGATTTCTGAAGAAAACTTTTTCCACACTCAGAACATGAAAATGGCTTTTCCCATGTGTGATTTTTCTGATGTGTAACAAGATGTGATTTCTGAATAAAACATTTTGCACACTCTGAGCATGAAAATGGCTTCTCCTCTGTGTGATTTTTCTGATTTGTAACAAGATGTGATTTTTGGATAAAACATTTCCCACACTCTGAACATGAAAATGGCTTCTCCCCTGTGTCATTTTTCTCATGTATAACAAGATGTGATTTGTGGATAAAACATTTCCCACATTCTGAACATGAAAATTACTTCTTCCCTGTGTGATTTTTCTTATGTGTGAGAAGATGTGGTTTCTGGATAAAACATTTCCCACATTCTGAACATGAAAATGGCTTCTCCCCTGTGTGAGATCTTTGATGCCAAACAAGTTCTGATTTCTTAATAAAACATTTCCCACATTCTGAACATGAAAATGGCTTTTCCCCTGTGTAATTTTTCTGATGTGTAATAAGATGTGATTTCTGGATAAAACATTTCCCACATTCTGAACATGAAAATGGCTTCTCCCCTGTGTGAATTTTCTGATGTGTAACAAGATGTGATCTCTGAATAAAACATTTCCCACATTCTGAGCATGAAAATGGACTCTTACTAGAGTTAATTTTTTGATGGTTAGCAAGGGTTATTCTCCAAGTAAAACATTTTTCACCTTCTGTGCTTGAAAATGGCTTCTTCCCTGTATGAGTTTTTTGATGTTTTAAAAGATCTGATTTCTGAATAATATTTCCCACATTTTGAACACAAATATGGCTTCTTCCCTGTGTGAATTCTGTAATGTATAACAAGATCTGATTTCTGAGTAAAACATTTACTGCATTCTGAGCATGAAAATGGTTTCTCCCCTGTGTGAGTTTTTTGATGATCGGAATTCTGGACTTGTTTGAAAAGTTCTGATGATAGATCTTTCCTAGGAAGGACTGGAGGTATATCTGGGACAGCAGCATGCTCTTCATATGTATCATGTGTGATACTTTGATCATCTGTTTTAAATTCTAAAGATATTAGAGGTCCAGCTGAACTCCCAATACAGTCATCTGATAAAAATAAACACAATGTTATTATTTAATGATATTATTTTGAAAGTACATTTTTTAAAACCATAATAGTAGAAATTAAATTAGGGAAAAAAAATATTCTGAATCTGTTTTCCAATGTTGAGATCTAATAGTTACATCTTTGTAAATTGAGACCTCCCATTCCTGTATCCAAGTTATCTCTCCAGTAGTACCAGTTCTCTGAAATGTGCTACAATAAATAATCTGAGTGATTGTCACAATGTGACTGCAGGGACAAGGGACAGAGGGCTCCTATACTGTCCCTCATGCTAGAAGACCCTAGGTTATCCCTAACCTCTGGATTACCCCTGAAGGAGGAGATGCCAGAGTCTTGTGCCTTACTATTCTCCTGACCAGATCTAATCTGTTATCCCCCAAGGGAAGGAAGGGGAAGAGTATAATTGAAACACAGATTAAAACAGATGGGAAAACCAAAATTCAGACACACTGCAAACGCACAGAAATAAAGAGTGAGAGACTAAGGAGAAAAGCAAGAGCAGGAAGGCAGCAACAAAAAGACAGCAAAAGGTAACACCAAAACTGCTCACAGAAATACTGTATAACAAGTTTGTATCACAACACTTCATCACACCTGTATAGGTAAACTATAGCTGGCATTAATGGCATATACAGGAGAGAAGCGAATGACACTGACTCCCCTATAGCATGTGATCAAAGACATTAACAAGCAGCCCAGGAGAGAATAACCTTGCTAGAATAAATAGACTCAGTTTGTTGATCACAGACATCAAAGAAGTTAACAGGCAGAGTGCCAGAATCTGTAGTTTCTACAGATCCTGATGCCGCCATGACAGTTGATGATGCCTGCAAAAATCTCCTTGTGACATTGATCCACAACATAGACAATTAAAAAGAGATTTTTTTTTTGAAGGCGAAAATAAAATAGTTAAAGCCACATGTAATAAAAAAAAATATTAGCTCCTATGTGACAATTCACCTGTATCCGCTCCATTCTGTAGTTCCTGCTGCTGCGCGACTGATCAGGGAGGAGTAGTGAAAAAACACATCTTATATCATCAACTTTTCTCGAACGTTTATGGATTGTTGTAATTAATTTTATATTTTGAACATCCAAAGAGTACCAATACAGCAGCGATAGGGAACTTAGTAACTAGGGATGATCGAATACTCTGTTATTCGCTTCGCCGAATATCCGACGAATACCTCGCAGCTATTCGAGTATCGCGAATATTCAGCCCCCAATGCAAGTCTATGGGAAACCAGAATAATTTTATGTTGGACCCGTCGGTGAACTGTGGTGACTGAGGAAGAGGCTGAAATGGATGGGAAAAGGCAGAAACAGTATGGGCACAGGCTATAGAAGGTGCCTCACTGCATTTCTGCCCCCTCCCGATTCTTGCAAGATGATAGGACGCACACTAACGCGCCACCCGCATTCCCCCTCTTCCTCTGATTTCTGTTGCATGTGCCATGACACAGGCGACAGAAAACTACTCCCCGGGTCCAGCAAAGTCACCACCCCCGTGACTCCCGCTGTTTTTACCTTTTTGCAGCGCTTATCCCAGGCGTCTCTCCTCCTTCACAACGAACGCTATGCTCATGTGCAGAGCGCGGCTGTCAGCCCAGCTCAGCTTCCTCTGTTCCGTGAGAATGGCTGTGGAGCTGCGCTGAATGCACTTACTATGCTGCTGTGACCCGGGGAGGGTAGGTGCAGATTATTTGCACCCACACTCCTCACATGGAGGGTCTGCACTCCTAGAAAATGGGGGACATGTTCCCTGAGCGTGCCCCCCATATTCTAGAAGGTCCAGAGTCGTCGTGCGACTTCCAAAATGGATTAAAGGAGATTTTTTTTCTTTACAATAAATTGGTGAAAGAGGGAATGTTTTGGGGAGTGTTTTTTAAAATATTTTTTTTTGTCTATTTTTTTTTTTACTTTTATTACTGACAGTTGGTGATGTCAGGTATCTCATAGACACCATGACATCACCAACTGCTGGGCTTGATGTCAGGTGACATTACACATCTGGTATCAACCCCATTTATTACCCCATTTGCCACTGCATCAGGGCAACGGGATGAGCTGGGGCGAAGCGCCAGAATTGGCACATCTAATGGATGCTCCATTTCTGGGGCGGGTGCGGCCTGCTATTTTTAGGCCGGGAAGGGCCAATAATTATGGACCTTCCCACCCTGAGAATACCAGAACCACAGCTGTCCGCTTTACCTTGGCTGGTGAACCAATTTGGGGGAACCCCATTTATTTTTTTTATTTATTTATTTATTTATAAATAATAATAAAAAAGAGCCTCCAAATTGGATCCCCAACCAAGGTAAAGCTGCCAGCTGTGGTCTACAGGCTGCAGCCATCTGTTTTACCCTAGCTGGCTATCAAAAATGGGGGGAACCCCACATCGCTTTTTTTTTTTTAATTATTTATTTTTTGGGCTAAATACAAGGCTAGGCACCCTTTAGTGACACATGAAAGTCTCTAAAGAGTGCCAGCTTAGAATATGCAGGGAGGTGGGACATTATATATGTGTTTCACATCGGTCTGCCTCTCTATCTATCTATCCATCTATCCTTTTTTATCTATCTATCTATCCATTATCTATCTATCTTTCTATCTATCCATTATCTATCTTTCTATATCTATCCCTCTATCTATCCCTCTATCTACCCATCTATCTATCTCTATCCCTCTATCTATCCATTATCTATCTATCTCTATCCCTCTATCTATTCATCTATCTATCCCTTTATCTATCAATCAATCTATCTATCCATCTATCTATACCTCTATATATTTATCCATCTATCTACCTCTTTATCCCTCTATCTATCCATTATCTCTCTCTATCTCTCTATCTATCCATTATCTATCTCTCTCTATCCCTCTATCTATCCATTATCTATCTATCTATCTATCTATCTATCCATCTATCTGTCTATCTCTCTATCTATCCATCTACCTATCTGTCTATCTATCTATCCATCTATCTATCCATTATCTATCCCTCTATCTATCCATTATCTATCTAACCATCTATCTATCTATTCCCCTATCTATCCCGCTATCTATCTATCCATCTATCTATCCCTCTATCTATCTATCTATCTATCTATCTATCTACAGTGCCTACAAGTAGTATTCAACCCCCTGCAGATTTAGCAGGTTTGATAAGATGCAAATAAGTTAGAGCCTACAAACTTCAAACAAGAGCAGGATTTATTAACAGATGCATAAATCTTACAAACCAACAATTTATGTTGCTCAGTTAAATTTTAATAAATTTTCAACATAAAAGTGTGGGTCAATTATTATTCAACCCCTAGGTTTAATATTTTGTGGAATAACCCTTGTTTGCAATTACAGCTAATAATCGTCTTTTATAAGACCTGATCAGGCCGGCACAGGTCTCTGGAGTTATCTTGGCCCACTCCTCCATGCAGATCTTCTCCAAGTTATCTAGGTTCTTTGGGTGTCTCATGTGGACTTTAATCTTGAGCTCCTTCCACAAGTTTTCAATTGGGTTAAGGTCAGGAGACTGACTAGGCCACTGCAACACCTTGATTTTTTCCCTCTTCAACCAGGCCTTGGTTTTCTTGGCTGTGTGCTTTTGGTCGTTGTCTTGTTGGAAGATGAAATGATGACCCATCTTAAGATCCTTGATGGAGGAGCGGAGGTTCTTGGCCAAAATCTCCAGGTAGGCCGTGCTATCCATCTTCCCATGGATGCGGACCAGATGGCCAGGCCCCTTGGCTGAGAAACAGCCCCACAGCATGATGCTGCCACCACCATGCTTGACTGTAGGGATGGTATTTTTGGGGTCGTATGCAGTGCCATCCAGTCTCCAAACGTCACGTGTGTGGTTGGCACCAAAGATCTCGATCTTGGTCTCATCAGACCAGAGAACCTTGAACCAGTCTGTCTCAGAGTCCTCCAAGTGATCATGAGCAAACTGTAGACGAGCCTTGACATGACGTTTTGAAAGTAAAGGTACCTTACGGGCTCGTCTGGAACGGAGACCATTGCGGTGGAGTACGTTACTTATGGTATTGACTGAAACCAATGTCCCCACTGCCATGAGATCTTCCCGGAGCTCCTTCCTTGTTGTCCTTGGGTTAGCCTTGACTCTTCGGACAAGCCTTGCCTCGGCACGGGAGGAAACTTTCAAAGGGCTGTCCAGGCCGTGGAAGGCTAACAGTAGTTCCATAAGCCTTTCACTTCCGGATGAAGCTCCCAACAGTGGAGACAGGTAGGCCCAACTCCTTGGAAAGGGTTTTGTACCCCTTGCCAGCCTTGTGGCCCTCCACAATCTTGTCTCTGATGGCCTTGGAATGCTCCTTTGTCTTTCCCATGTTGACCATGTATGAGTGCTGTTCACAAGTTTGGGGAGGGTCTTAATTAGTCAGAAAAGGCTGGAAAAAGAGATAATTAATCCAAACATGTGAAGCTCATTGTTCTTTGTGCCTGAAATACTTCTTAATACTTTAGGGGAACCAAACAGAATTCTGGTGGTTTGAGGGGTTGAATAATAAATGACCCTCTGAATAAACTTTTCACAATTTAAAAAAAAAAAAAAAAAAAAAGAAATAACATTCTTTTTTGCTGCATTTCACACTTCCAGGCTTTTCTACAGTCCAAATGTCACAATGCCAAGTTAAAGGGGTGGTTCACCCATTTTTTTTATTTTCTGTAGGAGTTCTACTTACCTTTCTAGGCATTTTCTCCATTGGCTTCTGTTTCCAGTTCTGGCACTGAGCGGCGCTATCCTGCACGCTCAGTGCCTGTCACATGACCCCCTGGAGCTGTGGCCGCCAGTATCCTCTGACGTCCCGGCATTTCCGGGCTCTCAAACAAGACGGGTACGTCAGAGGAGGCTGGCACCACTCAGATTGAGTGATAGGGCTGTGGGCGGTGACTACCGCACATCACAGCCCAGTATCGAGGGGAGGATCCGGAGGACGTCAGTGTGGAGCCGGCATCCTGCAGATGGTGAGGCACGGGGCGCCAGTGTGAAGTACAGGGGGGGGGTTCTTCAGCTGAATCCCCCCCTGCACGTAAGTATGTGATCACACTGTCCACCCGCCCGCTCTGCTGCGATGTCAGGAGAGCGGCCGGTGTCGGGCAGTGTGATCATCTGCTCCTCCCAGCAGCAAAACACTGACAGGCATGTCATCGCTGTGCTCTGCCATCTGTCCTGCTGCATGGGACCAACTGTCTGCACTCTGTCACCTGCACCACAAGTCACAGAGAGTAGACAGTTGGTGACAGAGCACCTCTGCCCCCCCCTTCTTTCCCCACTCTCTTCTCTTCCCCCACTCTTCTCTGCCCCCCTCTTATCCCTCTCTCCTCTCCCCTCTCTTCCCTCTCTCTCTAACCCCCCCCTCGCTCTCTTCCCCCTCTCCTCGCTCTCACCCCCCCTCGCTCTCTTCCACCCCTCGCTCTCTCCCCCCTCGCTCTCTCCCCCCTCGCTCTCTCCCCCCCTTGCTCTCTTCCCCCCGCGCTCTCTCCCCCCCCCTCGCTCTCTTCCCCCCTCGCTCTCTTCCCCCCCTCGCTCTCTCCCCCCTCGCTCTCTTCCCCCCCCTCGCTCTCTTCCCCCCCCTCGCTCTCTTCCCCCCCTCGCTCTTCCCCCCCTCGCTCTCTTCCCCCCCTCGCTCTCTTTTCCTCCACCCCGCACTCTCTTTTCCTCCCCCGCGCTCTCTTTTCCTCCCCCCCGCGCTCTATTTTCCTCCCCCCGCGCTCTTTTCCTCCCCCCTCGCTCTCTTCCCCCCCCTCGCTCTCTCCCCCCTCGCTCTCTCCCCCCTTGCTCTCTTCCCCCCGCGCTCTCTTCCCCCCCCTCGCTCTCTTCCTCCCCCCGCTCTCTTCCCCCCCCTCGCTCTTCCCCCCCTCGCTCTCTTCCCCCCCTCGCTCTCTTTTCCTCCACCCCGCGCTCTTTTCCTCCCCCCGCGCTCTCTTTTCCTCCCCCCGCGCTCTCTTTTCCCCCCCCGCTCTCTTTTCCTCCCCCGCTCTCTTTTCCTCCCCCCGCTCTCTTTTCCTCCCCCCCGCTCTCTTTTCCTCCCCCCGCTCTCTTTTCCTCCCCCCTCGCTCTCTTTTCCTCCCTTCCTCGCTCTCTTTTCCTCCCCCCCTCGCTCTCTTTTCCTCCCCCCCGCTCTCTTTTCCTCCCCCCGCTCTCTTTTCCTCCCCCCGCTCTCTTTTCCTCCCCCCCTCGCTCTCTTTTCCTCCCCCCTCGCTCTCTTTTCCTCCCCCCCTCGCTTTCTTTTCCTCCCCCCGCTCTCTTTTCCTCCCCCCCTTGCTCTCTTTTCCTCCCCCCCTCGCTCTCTTTTCCTCCCCCCTCACTCTCTTTTCCTCCCCCCCTCACTCTCTTTCCCCCCCCCTCGCTCTCTTTTCCTCCCCCCCTCGCTCTCTCTCTCTTTTCCCTCGCTCTCTCCTGGCATGGTCAGTACAGAAATCTCTCCATCGTGGAGGGGTGAGAGGGAGTAATAAACATGGAGTCCCTACTGTGTCTGTGCATTTATTTCTAATAAAGTTTTTTTCTCTGTGTGGTCTTTTTTTTTTTTAAACCCTTTATTGGAGATTCTTAATGGCCAGGTCAAACTTGGCCTGACATTAAGAATCTCGGGCTTTATACCAGCTGGTAAAACATAGCTGGTATTAACCCCTTATTACCCAGCGTGCCACCTGCAACCAGGGCCACTGGAAGAGTTGGATACAGCGCCAGAAGATGGCGCTTCTATGAAAGCGCCATTTTCTGGGGCGGCTGTGGACTGCAATTCGCAGCGGGGGGCCCAGAAAGTTTGGGCACCCTTCACTGCGGATTCCAATCCCCAGCTGCATTGTTGTACCTGGCTGGACTCAAAAATTCAGCGAAGCCCATGTCATTTTTTTTTTTTTAATTATTTCATGAAATTCATGAAATAAAAAAAAAAAGGGCTTCTCTATATTTTTGGTTCCCAGCTGGGTACAATTAGGCACCTGGGGGTTGGGGGCAGCCCGTAGCTGCCTGCTGTACCGGGCTAGCATACAAAAATATGGCGAAGCCCACTTCATTTTTTTAAAAAAGTTTTCAGGCAAAAACCTTTATAAAAAAAAAATGCTTCCCTGGATTTCTATTGCCAGTGAAAGTAACACCAAGCAGCTGGGGTTAGCAGCCAGTAGCTGCTTGGGTTACCCTTAACAATAGAAAATGCAGCGGGAGCCCACAAACAATGTGATTTTTTTTTTTTTTTTTAATGAATTTAAAAAAAAAAAAAAAAAATCGACATGGGCTTCGCCCATCGAGCACCAGAGCATTTTACTGCTCAATTCATCCCAAGTAATCAGATGACTGCAGTGTCTGCTAATTACTTGTTCTGTGTCCCCCTGCATCCATTGCAGCGTGTACGG
Source organism: Anomaloglossus baeobatrachus (assembly GCF_048569485.1). NCBI lineage: Eukaryota > Metazoa > Chordata > Amphibia > Anura > Aromobatidae > Anomaloglossus > Anomaloglossus baeobatrachus. The sequence continues at coordinate 1,223,030 of NW_027441806.1, forward strand.
GCTGTGAGGTCAGCGGAGTTCATTCCAGCACTGGAGTCAGCTGATCTGAACTCAGCTGAACTCCAGCCTGCACACGCTGCGATGGATGCAGGGGGACATAGAACAAGTAAGGTCTAAGCCACACGGCGAGAAAAACAGTGCGAGTGGAGTGCGATCAAACATCGCATTCCACTCGGACCAATATTAGCCTGTGTGTCAGCACACATGAGCGATTATTTTCTCCGCCCTAATTGGACCGAGAAAACAATCGCAGCATGCTACAACTGTAATGCAAGACTCTCTCTTTTACCCATTCAAGTGTATGTGGTGAGAGAAAAATCGCACTGCACTTGCGGTACATCGGTGGACTACGGAGGAGAGAGGGAGATAAATCCCTCCCACCATTCCTCAGTGCTGGCCCACCCCTCGAGTGCCGGTCCGCCCCCGCAGCTGAGGTCTGCTCGCAGAGTCGGACCTCAGTCGCAGGGACACACGCATGACACTCAGCTCTGCTGTACTGAGCGTGAGCCGAGTGTAATGCGAAGGGATCGCAGTAATCCCCGTGTGGCCCCAGCCTAATCGGCCGACACTTGAGTCAGCTGATCTGAACTCAGCTGAAGTCCTGTACACACAGCCCGCACACGGTCACATGTGACCGGCAGCAGGCAGCGACTGCTGTTAAGGCTACATTCACATGACCGTTCCGTTTTTGCGGGCCACAAAAAACGGTCATTTTTTTCATGGATGCATCCTAGTGGCATCCGTGTGAAATCTGCGTGCCTTCCGTTTTTTTTGCGGACCGCAAAAAACGGAAGCAGCAAGAAAGATAAATAGATGAGTAGATATAGAGATGAATAGATAGATATAGAGATAGAGGGATAGAGGGATGAATGAATGAATGAATGAATGAATGTATAGATAGATAGATAGATAGATAGATAGATAGATAGATAGATAGATAGATAGATAAGAAATACATATATAATGTCTTACCCCCTGCATATTCTAAGCTGACACCCTTTTGTGACTTTCATGTGGCACTAAGGGGTGCTTAGCCTTGTATTTAGCCAAAAAATAAATAAATAATAAAAAAAAAATGACATGCGGTCCCCCTATCTTTTGTAGCCAGCTAGGGTAAAGCAAACGGCTGCAGCCTGCAAACCACAGCTGGCAGCTTCACCTTGGCTGGTAATCCAAAACAGAGGGCACCCCACGCTGTTATTTTAAATTAAATAAATAATTTAAAACAAAAAACACAGGGTCCCCCAAAATTGGATCACCAGCCAAGGTAAAGCGGACAGTTATTGGACACTCCCCAGCCTAAAAATAGCAGGCTGCAGCCGCCCCAGAACTAGCGCATCCATTAAATCTGCCAGTCCTGGTGCTTCGCGCCATCTCATCCCGTTGCCCTGGTGCGGTGGCAAACGGGGTAATATATGGGGTTAATACCAGATGTGTAATGTCACCTGGCATCAAGCCCTGGAGTTAGTGATGTCAGGCGTGTATCAGATACCCGACATCACCAACCCAGTCAGTAATAAAAAAAAAAAAAAGACAACAAACACATTTTTATTTGAAAAAACACTCCCCAACACATTCCCTCTTTCACCAATTTATTAGAAAGAAAAACAAATCCAGGTCTGGTGTAATCCAAGGGGGTCCCACGATGATCCATACCATAGTCAATGTCCCAGTCAATGAAGAACAGAATGTTCCCTATTTGCTGGGAGAGCCGTGCAGTGACCTGAGCTAACATCAATAGGTCAGCCCAGGTCACTGCAGGGCATGACGAGTGCTGCTATCAGGAGGTTAGCGAGGTATATTACCTGCGATGATCGCTGAACTCCTGACAGCAGCGCTGTCACTGAGTTCAATGACCGCCGCCTTCACAAACCAAGTATCGCAAGCGGCCCGTGACGTCACCACTAGTCACAGTATCGGATCGACAGCGAGAGGTGATGTGACAAGCGGCGGGCATAGAAGGCAGTGACGACCGCTGACGTCAGGAGGGCAGGACTTCATCACCGTAGGTAATGAAATTACTAACCTCTTGACGGTAGCACTGGTCATCCCCGCGGCTGCTGACACTGCAGTGCGGGCCGCTGCTGACACTGCTGAGCGGGCAGCCGCGGGGCTGGGGCTGGAGCGTGACACTGACTGCACGGGCACCCGACGGAAGTCACATGGAAGTGCTTCCGTGTTGCTTCCGGGAATTTTGCGGACCCATTGACTTGTATTGAGTCACGGTTCATTATTACGGAACAGAATAGGACATGTTCCATAATAACGGAGCGGACATACGGCATCCGATGTGTTTTTTTTTGTAGGATCGGATGCACATGGAAGTGCTACCGTGTACCATCCGATCCTACACAAAAGACATTTAAAAGATGGTACTGTCTGTGGGGCCGCAATAAACAGGAACTGACCAGGACACACGGAACGGTCATGTGAATGAGCCCACCTGCAGCCATTGCAGCGTGTGCGGGCTGTGAGATCAGGAGTCCGCTGACTCCAGCGCCGGACGATAAATTCTGTGTCCCGCTGCAGAAGGATCCCGTAAAATAACGGTTGCATGCGCTGCACATTTAATCCACAGGATCCGGTCATATGCGGTTTGCGGATGATATGGACGACACACAGACTAGGCAAGAGGGAAAAAAGCAATCTCATCACCCCCTCACTTTTTTTTCCCCAATTATTTATTTCACATGTTGCGCAGACTAATAATCATAATTTCTGTACACATACACACACACACTCTCACACACACACAAACACTCACAAACACACTCACACTATACACACACACACACACACACACACACACACTTTATATACGCACACACACACTTGCTTCCCCTGGCTGTGCAGAGCTGCTGTATCTGTGATTTCTCTCTGGGCATCAACTGGGAAGAGGCAGGGAGGAGGGTTTGGGTGGGAGCAGAGTGGGTGTATTAGACACAATGGGTGTGTTAGATAAGCCAGACACCGCCCTAGAGCCACAAAGAGTTCTGGGACTTGTAGGAACTGAACACAGGAAGTCAGAGGAGAGATTAACCCCATCAGAGCTGGAGCCAGCAATGAGCATGTGCTGCTAGTGCACAATAAAAGGTAATTTTGCTGAAAAAACATAACAGATGTGTTGAGGGGCACATATTAGCAAGATTTATCAGAAAAAAAAAAAACAGTTTTGGTAACTGGACAACTTCTTTAATTCCGAATGTGTAAACCTGCTAAATCTGCAGGGGGTTGAATACTACTTGTAGGCACTGTATCTATCCATTACACTGGTATACAAAAAAAAATAAAAAAAATTTGGCATGGACTTTAAGAACAGTTTTAGACTAATTTGAGGGTGCTGAATTCAAATCTGATCTTATAATTTCTCTATCACATCACGTGTTTGCGCTATAGGTATATATCCCATTTTCATGAATTCCATGAAAAATATAAGTAGTGTATCAAAAGTGCCGGTTTATACGGTTCACTAAGGTAAATTTAGTTTTCATTTAGTCTCCCAATAAATGTGAGAATATCTTTGTTTTCTTTGAACATGCATAATTTCCATTTGTTATGATAAGAAAGTAAACAAACAGTTTTCAACGTACACAACAGTCGTGTGCAGGTACTGTTTTATTTATTGAAATTTGATATTTATTGTTTTTATCCTGCTGTTTTTCTGTTTTTTGTTTGTGAATCAATACCTAAGGTGTGTGGGGGGGGACAGAAATTCAATGAACAACTCAGGTAGCTAACAACCTTTATCTTGTATTTCTCTGCAGGATGTTTTGCTGATCTAACAATGGCCTCTACATCTCGCAGAAGACAGTGCTCAAATGATCCAAATATTTTTTGTTACATCTGTAGAAACTTTACTGTGAAGACTCACAGGTGCAACATTACTGACTTTGTTAAGAGGGTGTATTTTGCATACTTCAAAGTAAAACTTGGAGACCAAGACAATTATTGGGCTCCTCACAAAGTGTGCAAAACCTGTATTGAGAGCTTGAGATCATGGTCTTCAAGGAAAGAATGCTAAACTTCAGTTTGGAGTTCCTATGGTTTGGAGAGAATCAAGCAATCATTTAGAAGACTGCTATTTCTGCCTTGTCGATGTAAAAGTTTCAATAAGAAAAACAAGCAAGATTTGCAATACCCGAGTATCGTTTCAGCTATTCAACCAGTTGCCCATAGTGAATACATACCTGTTCCAAAATATACTGCGCTTCCAGAAAATGTTGACACAGATCTCTCCTTACATTTTTATACTGATGAAGAAGACAGTCCAGATATTTTTCAGCCATGTGATGAAGATTGTGACAACCCAATTCTGTTTACTCAATCTGCTTTGAATGATCTGGTTAGAGATCTTTATCTAGCAAAAGAGTCTGCTGAACTATTGGCTTCAAGACTACAAAAGAATCGGATGTTGAAACCCGGAACAAGTGTTTCATTTTATCGTAACAGGGAAGCAGAACTGCGTAAGTACTTCCATTCAGATGGCCAGCTTGTCTATTGTACTGATGTTGAAGGGCTACTTCTCTTTATGGGACTTCCAGCATATGATTCAAGGGATTGGAGGCTTTTTATTGATAGTTCCAAAAGAAGTTTAAAATGTGTTCTGTTACACAATGGAAATAAGTAAGGCTCTGTACCAATAGGTCATTCTGTAAAACTTAAAGAAGAATATAAAAACATCAAAATTGTTCTAGAGAGGTTACAATATAATGTTCATGGGTGGTTCATTTGTATTGATTTGAAAATGTTTAACTTTCTTTTGGGTCTGCAAGGAGGGTACACAAAACACCCTTGTTTTCTGTGCTACTGGGACAGTAGAGCTACAGCAGAGCATTGGGTGAAAACTGAATGGCCTCAGCGACCGAGTTTGGCATCTGGCGATAAGAATGTCATCCATGATCCTCTAGTGGATAGGAAGAACAGTGTCTTTCCTCCCTTGCACATAAAACTTGTGATGAAGCAGTTTGTCAAAGCTTTCAATCACAGTGGAGAATGCTTTAACTATATATGTTCAACTTTTCCTGGTCTTAGTGAAGAGAAGAAAAAGGCTGGAATATTTGATGGACCTCAAATAAGAACACTTATGAGAGACCCACATTTTATCACATCAATGAATGAGACAGAAGAAAGAGCTTGGAATGCATTTTGTAATGTGGTGAAGAATTTTCTCGGGAATAAGGCTATGTGCCCACGCTGCGGAAAATGCGCGGATTTTGCCGCGGATTTCTCTCCGAAAATCCGCGGATTTCTCTCCGAAAATCCGCGGATTTTCCGAAAATCTGCAGCAGCGGCACTTCCCAGCCATTTTTATGGCATTTTGGAAATGCTGTGCCCATGCTGCGGATTTTTCCGCGGCGGATTTGCCGCGGATTTTGATCCGGAAAAATCTGCAACATGTCAATTATTGTTGCGGATTTTGATCTGGATTTTGGCTTCAGAATTGGGGAAAAAAAAAAATCCGCACCAAAATCAACGGCAATTCCGCTGTAAATCTGCACCTTTGAAAAGGTGCGGATTTGCCGGGAAAGTCGCGGATTTTCATGCAGAAAAATCCGCAGCAACATTCTACCATGGACACATAGCCTAAGAAAGCAGACAACTTTGAAGAGATTGTGGAAGAGCTACTAATGAATCTGCGAAATCTTGGATGTAGAATGAGTATCAAGATTCACTATTTAAACAGCCATTTGGACTTTTTTCCAGAGAATCTTGGGGATGTGAGCGAGGAACAAGGGGAGCGTTTTTATCAGGACATTAAAACAATGGAAGAACGGTATCAATGACGGTGGGACTCACATATTGTGGTGCCCTGGACAAGCCAGGGGCCACAGAGCACAACACCTACACACCCCACACTCCCGGTCAGGCACACCGAAGTCAGACACAAAACCCTTGTTGCCTTCCTCCAGGGGCTGATGATCACACCAGGGGGTGGGCCAGGCAGTTGGTCCTGCCCACCGAGGAGTTCACAGTCCTGGAGGCGGGAAAACCAGACAGATTAGTTTGGACAGTGAAAGTGGAAGGAGGAAAGTGTAGTAGTGGAGCAACTAACTGACAGCGTCTGGGTGTGTGGCCCGGGCGGTACAGCAAGGTTGGCAGACAGTGGTGACCGTCTGCAGGAGTGGCCTATCAGAGTTACCGTAAGGACCGTGGACGGGCGGTGGCCCGGCGGTACCGGACCGGTACACGAAGAGAAGTCAGCACCATCTGGCAGGGGCTTACGGACCCCGGCAAGGCTAGGAGTCGCCGTGAATTTGCCAAATCCGTTAGTGAAGGGGACCTCCTGGGTTTCCAAACAGCCAAGTCACGACAGAAGGCAACAGTCCAACCAACAGAGGGAGACACCGCCACCGCCAAGGCAACCGTTTCTCAGGGCCAGAGCCAGCGGGCAAAAAGGGGCTCCTCCAGCCCATATCCAAGCTGGGGAGCGGGTTACCGGTGGGAACCCACCAGAACCATCAACCGTACATAGGTGCAGGGAAAGGCAGTCACCATCAACCTGCCGGGAGAAACAACACCGCAGCCGTCTGTGGGACCCGTCCATCCAGCCGAGTGTTTTACCGAGAACTGTGTCTTCATCATTGGGCTGAGTGAGTACCACCGTGCCGTGCGGCACAGCGCTGCCCCTGCGACCCTGCACCTCACCAGGCCCCGTAACCCGCCTGCCATCCATCCCTACCCCATCACCGGGCCCTGGGACAACCAACCCCCTACCCACGGAGGGGAGAACTAACAACAAAGCTGCTCCCTGTCACCGCTCCCGGGATCCCCGTCCAGAGCAGCGGTGGTGTCACCATTATCACCACAACCGTGGGTGGCGTCACGGACAATAAATCCCCACAATCAATCCCCTTTTCACTCACGGGCGAGGAATGCCGCTCGAGTCCCCGGGATCCGGCCCACCACTCGAGCCACCACCGAGCAGCAGCAGCCGCGGCCGGACCCGAGCAGTGGGAGAGCGCAGCGTCCCCTCCTCCGCCCGCGACAATATGTTGGTTGACTATTGCTGGAGCTTGATGAGAGACAACCCAGAAGTTGTACATCACGGATCAGCCAAGAAAAGAAAGTTCAAATAACTGACATTTGCCATTCATCTGTGTGCCATATATATGTGTTTTTATATTTTGTTGTTTAATTCTTTAAAGGGGTGGTTCACCCATTTTTTTTATTTTCTCTATGAGTTCTACTTACCATTCTAGGCGTTTTCTCCATTGGCTTCTGTTTCCATTTCTGGCACTGAGCGGCGCTATCCTGCACGCTCAGTGCCTGTCACATGACCCCCTGGAGCTGTGGCCGCCAGTATCCTCGGACGTCCCGGCATTTCCGGGCTCTCAAACTTGTTGGGTACGTCAGAGGAGGCTGGCACCACTCAGATTGAGTGACAGGGCTGTGGGCGGTGACTACCGCTCGACACAGCCCAGCATCGAGGGGAGGAGCCGGAGGACATCAGTATGGAGCCGGCTAAGTGTCCTGCAGATGGTGAGGCACGGGGCGCCAAGGTGGAATATAGGGGGGGTTCTTCAGCTGAAATCCCCCCCTGCACGTAAGTATCTGATCACACTCTCCACCCGCCCGCTCTGCTGCGATGTCAGGAGAGCGGCCGGTGTTGGGCAGTGTGATCATGTGCTCCTCCCAGCAGCTCTGCAGGACGCAGCAAGACACTGACAGGCATGTCACCGCTGTGCTCTGCCATCTGTCCTGCTGCATGGGACCAACTGTCTGCACTCTGTCACCTGCACCACAAGTCACAGAGTGGAGACAGTTAATGACAGAGCACCTCTGCCCCCCCCTCTTCTTTCCCTACTCTCTTCTCTCCCCCCACTCTTCTCTCCCTCCCCTCTTCCCCCTTCTTATCCCCCTCTCCTCTCCCCCCTCTTTTCCCTCGCTCTCTCTCTTTTCCCTCGCTCTCTCTCTTTTCCCTCGCTCTCTTTTTCCTCGCTTTCTTTGCCCCCTCGCTCTCTTTCCCCCCTCGCTCTCTTTCTCCCCCCTCGCTCTCTTTTCCCCCCTCACTCTCTTTTCCTCCCCCCTCGCTCTCTTTTCCTCCCCCCCTCGCTCTCTTTCCCCCTCGCTCTCTTCCCCCCCCTCGTTCTCTTTCTCCCCCCTTGCTCTCTTTTCCTCCCCCCCTCGCTCTCTTTTCCTCCCCCCCTCGCTCTCTTTTCCTCCCCCCTCGCTCTCTTTTCCTCCCCCCCTCGCTCTCTTTTCCTCCCCCCCTCGCTCTCTTTTCCTCCCCCCCTCGTTCTCTTTTCCTCCCCCCCTCGCTCTCTTTTCCTCCCCCCCTCGCTCTCTTTTCCTCCCCCCCCTCGCTCCCTCTCTCTTTTCCCTTGCTCTGTCCTGGCATGGTCAGTACAGAAATCTCTCCATCGTGGAGGGGTGAGAGGGAGTAATAAACATGGAGTCCCTACTGTGTCTGTGTATTTATTTCTAATAAAGTATTTTTCCCTGTGTGATGTCTTTTTTTTTTTTAAACCCTTTATTAGAGATTCTTAATGGCCAGGTCAAACTTGGCCTGACATTAAGAATCTCGGGCTTTATACCAGCTGGTAAAACATAGCTGGTATTAACCCCTTATTACCCAGCGTGCCACCTAGGCCACTGGAAGAGTTTGATACAGCACCAGAAGATGGCACTTCTATGAAAGCGCCATTTTCTGGGGCGGCTGTGGACTGCAATTCGCAGCGGGGGACCCAGAAAGTTTGGGCACCCTGCACTGAGGATTCTAATCCCCAGCTGCCTAGTTGTACCTGGCTGGACTCAAAAATTTGGCGAAGCCCACGTCATTTTTTTTTTTAAATTATTTCATGAAATTCATGAAATAAAAAAAAAAGGGCATCTCTATATTTTTGGTTCCCAGCCGGGTACAATTAGGCAGCTGGGGGTTGGGGGCAGCCCGTAGCTGCCTGCTGTACCTGGCTAGCATACAAAAATATGGCGAAGCCCACGTCATTTTTTTAAAAAAGTTTTCAGGCAAAAACCTTTATTAAAAAAAAAAAGTGCTTCCCTGGATTTCTATTGCCAGTGAAAGTAACACCAAGCAGCGGGGGTTAGCAGCCAGTAGCTGCTTGGGTTACCCTTAGCAATAGAAAATGCAGCGGGAGCCCACAAACAATGTGATTTATTTTTTTTTTTTTTATTTTTAATGAATTTTTAAAAAAAAAAATCGACATGGGCTTCGCCCATCGAGCACCAGAGCATTTTACTGCTCAATTCATCCCAAGTAATCAGATGACTGCAGTGTCTGCTAATTACTTGTTCTGTGTCCCCCTGCATCCATCGCAGCGTGTACGGGCTGTGAGGTCAGTGGAGTTCAGTCCAGCACTGGAGTCAGCTGATCTGAACTCAGCTGAAGTCCAGCCTGCACACGCTGTGATGGATGCAGGGGGACATAGAACAAGTAAGGTCTAAGGCGGGCTTTGCACGTTGCGACATCGCAAGCCGATGCTGCGATGTCGCACGCGATAGTCCCCGCCCCTGTCGCAGGTACAATATCTTGTGATTGCTGGCGTAGCGAACATTATCGCTACGCCAGCTTCACATGCACTCACCTGCCCTGCGACCGTCGCTCTGGCCGGCGACCCGCCTCCTTCCTAAGGGGGCAGGTCGTGCGGCGTCACAGCAACGTCACACGGCAGGCGGCTAATGGTGGCGGAGGGGCGGAGATGAGCAGGATGTAAACATCCCGCCCACCTCCTTCCTTCCGTATAGCCGCTGGCGACAGGTAAGGAGATGTTCCTCGCTCCTGCGGCTTCACACACAGCGATGTGTGTTGCCGCAGGAACGAGGAACTACATCCTACCTGTCGCGGCACCGGCATTATGGAAATGTCGGAATCTGCACCGATGATACGATAATGACGCTTTTGCGCTCGTTAATCGTATCATCTAGGATTTACACACTACGACATCGCAAGTGACGCCGGATGTGCGTCACTTTCGATTTAACCCCACCGACATCGCACCTGCGATGTCGTAGTGTGCAAAGCCGCCCTAAGCCACACGGCGAGAAAAACAGTGCGAGTGGAGTGCGATAAAACATCGCATTCCACTCGGACCAATATTAGCCTGTGTGTCAGCACACATGAGCGATTATTTTCTCAGCCCTAATTGGACCGAGAAAAAAATCGCAGCATGCTACAACTGTAATGCAAGACTCTCTCTTTTACTCATTCAAGTGTATGTGGTGAGAGAAAAATCGCACTGCACTTGCGGTACATCGGTGGACTACGGAGGAGAGAGGGACAGAAATCCCTCCCACCCCTCCTCAGTGCTGGCCCACCCCTCGAGTGGCGGACCGCCCCCCGCAGCTGAGGTCTGCTCGCACAGTCGGACCTCAGTCGCAGGGACACACGCATGACACTCAGCTCTGCTGTACTGAGCGTGAGCCGAGTGTAATGCGAGGGGATCGCAGTAATCCCCGTGTGGCCCTAGCCTGATCGGCCGACACTTGAGTCAGCTGATCTGAACTCAGCTGAACTCCTGTACACGCAGCCCGCACACACAGCCCGCACACGGTCACATGTGATCGGCAGCAGGCAGTGACTGCTGTTAAGGCTACATTCACATGACCGTTCCGTTTTTGTGGGCCACAAAAAATGGTCCTTTTTTTTCACGGATGCATCCTAGTGGCATCCGTGTGACATCTGCGTGCCTTCCGTTTTTTTTGCGGACCGCAAAAACGGAAGCAGCAAGAAAGATAAATAGATGAGTAGATATAGAGATGGATAGATATAGAGACAGAGGGATAGAGGGATGAATGAATGATTGAATGAATAGAGGGCTGGATAGATAGATAGATAGATAGATAGATAGATAGATAGATAGATAAGAAAGACATATATAATGTCCTACCCCCCTGCATATTCTAAGCTGGCACCCTTTTGTGACTTTCATGTGGCACTAAGGTGCTTAGTCTTGTATTTAGCCAAAAAATAAATAAATAAAAAAAAATTACATGCGGTCCCCCTATCTTTTGTAGCCAGCTAGGGTAATCCAAACGGCTGCAGCCTGCAAACCACAGCTGGCAGCTTCACCTTGGCTGGTAATACAAAACAGAGGGCACCCCACGCTGTTATTTTAAATTAACTAAATAATTTAAAACAAAAAACACGGGGTCCCCCGAAATTGGATCACCAGCCAAGGTAAAGCGGACAGCTGTGGTCTGGTATTCTCAGACTAGGGAGGTTCACCGTTATTGGACACTCCCCAGCCTAAAAATAGCAGGCTGCAGTCGCCCCAGAAGTAGCGCATCCATTAGATGTGCCAGTCCTGGTGCTTCGCGCCAGCTCATCCCGTTGCCCTGGTGCAGTGGCAAACGGGGTAATATATGGGGTTCATACCAGATGTGTAATGTCACCTGGCATCAAGCCCTGGAGTTAGTGATGTCAGGCGTGTATCAGATACCCGACATCACCAACCCAGGCAGTAATAAAAAAAAAAAAAATAGACAACAAACACATTTTTATTTGAAAAAACACTCCCCAACACATTCCCTCTTTCACCAATTTATTAGAAAGAAAAACAAATCCAGTTCTGGTGTAATACAAGGGGGTCCCACGATGATCCATACCATAGTCAATGTCCCAGTCAATGAAGAACAGAATGTTCCCTATTTGCTGGGAGAGCCATGCAGTGACCTGAGCTAACATCAATAGGTCAGCCCAGGTCACTGCAGGGCATGACGAGTGCTGCTATCAGGAGGTTAGCGAGGTAAATTACCTGCGATGATCGCTGAACTCCTGACAGCAGCGCTATCACCGAGTTCAATGACCGCCGCCTTCACAAACAAAGTATCGCGAGCGGCCCGTGACGTCACCACTAGTCACAGTCTCGGGTCGACAGCGAGAGGTGATGTGACAAGCGGCAGGCATAGAAGGCAGTGACGACCGCTGACGTCAGTTCTTCATCACCGTAGGTAATGAACTTACTAACCTCCTGACAGTAGCGCTTGTCATCCCCGCGGCTGCTGACACTGCAGTGCGGGCCGCTGCTGACACTGCTGAGCGGGCAGTCGCGGGGCTGGGGCTGGACACTGACTGCACGGGCACCCAACGGAAGTCACATGGAAGTGCTTCCGTGTTGCTTCCGGGAATTTTGCGGACCCATTGACTTGTATTGAGTCACGGTTCGTTATTACGGAACAGAATAGGACATGTTCCATGATAACGGAGCGGACATACGGCATCCGATGTGTTTATTTTTTTGTAGGATCGGATGCACATGGAAGTGCTACCATGTACCATCCGATCCTACACAAAAGACATTGAAAAGATGGTCCTGTCTGTGGGTCCGCAAAAAAACAGGAACTGACCAGAACAAACGGAACGGTCATGTGAATGAGCCCACCTGCAGCCATTGCAGCGTGTGCGGGCTGTGAGATCAGGAGTCAGCTGACTCCAGCGCCGGCCAATAAATTCTGTGTCCCGCTGCAGAAGGATCCGGTAAAATAACGGTTGCATGCGCTGCACATTTAATCCACAGGATCCGGTCACATGCGGTTTGCGGATGATACGGACGACACACAGACTAGGCAAGAGGGAAAAAAAGCAATCTCATCACCCCGTCACTTTTTTTTCCCCAATTATTTTTTTCACATGTTGCGCCGGCTAATAATCATAATTTCTGTACACACACACACACACACACACACACACACACACAAACTCACACACACTTTCTTTCCTTGGTTGTACAGAGCTGGGAGCTGCTGCTGTCTCTGTGTGATTTCTCTCAGTGCATCCACACAGGGAAGAGGCAGGGAGGAGGGTTTGGGTGGGAGCAGAGTGGGTGTATTAGACACAATGGGTGTGTTAGATAAGCTAGACACCGCCCTAGAGCCACAAAGAATTCTGGGACTTGTAGGAACTGAACACAGGAAGTCAGAGGAGAGATTAACCCCATCAGAGCTGGAGCCATCAATGAGCATGTGCTGCTAGTGCACAATAAAAGGTAATTTTGCTGAAAAAAACATAATAGATGTGTTGAGGGGCACATATTAGCAAGATTTATCAGAAAAAAAAAAAATCAGTTTTGGTAACTGGACAACCTTTTTAAGTATATTTGATTTGCTGTACATAGACTTTGTAATCTTTGTTATTCCTTGATTAAAACTATACAAAATGTAGTACCTAAAATCATGTGTTTTTATCATAAAACATTCGATATGAGTAATTTTCATAAAAAATTGAAAATATCTCGAAATCCTGATGTGATAGCCAAAAACGGAGCTCATATTCGTAATCAGCAGGCAAATTGACTTAAAATGTTTTAAAACCTTTTGCCAAAAAAATTGCGTTGACCAGTGTTATCTATCTATCTATCCCTCTATCTATCCATCTATCTATCCCTCTATCTATCCCTCTATCTATCCATTTATCTATCTATCTATCTATCATATCCATTATCTATCTATCTATCCATCTATCTATCCATTATCTATCCCTCTAGCTATCTATCCGTTATCTACAGTCATATGAAAAAGTTTGGGCACCCCTATTAATGTTAACCTTTTTTCTTTATAACAATTTGGGTTTTTGCAACAGCCATTTCAGTTTCATATATCTAATAACTGATGGACTCAAAAAAAAAATTCTAGATTGAAATGAGGTTTATTGTACTAACAGAAAATGTGCAATCCGCATTTAAACAAAATTTGACCGATGCAAAAGTATGGGCACCTCAACATAAAAGTGACATTAATATTTTGTAGATCCTCATTTTGCAAAAATAACAGCCTCTAGTCGCTTCCTGTAGCTTTTAATGAGTTCCTGGATCCTGGATGAAGGTATATTTGACCATTCCTGTTTACAAAACAATTCCAGTTCAGTTAAGTTTGATGGTTGCCGAGCATGGACAGCACGCTTCAAATCATCCCACAGATTTTCAATGATATTCAGGTCTGGGGACTGGGATGGCCATTCCAGAACATTTTAATTGTTCCTCTGCATGAATGCCTGAGTACATTTGGAGCAGTGTTTTGGATCATTGTCTTGCTGAAATATCCATCCCCTGCGTAACTTCAACTTTGTCACTGATTCTTGCACATTATTGTCAAGAATCTGCTGATACTGAGTTACCATACCATGCGACCCTCAACTTTAACAAGATTCCCGGTGCCGGCATTGGCCACACAGCCCCAAAGCATGATGGAACCTCCACCAAATTCTACTGTGGGTAGCAAGTGCTTTTCTTGGAATGCCGTGTTTTTTTGCCTCCATGCTTAACGCCTTTTTGTAAGACCAAACAACTCAATCTTTGTTTCATCAGTCCACAGGACCTTCTTCCAAAATGTAACTGGCTTGTCCAAATGTGCTTTTGCATACCTCGGGCGGACTCTGTTTGTGGCGTGCCTGCAGAAACGGCTGCTTTCGCACCACTCTCCCATACAGCTTCTCCTTGTGCAAAGTGCACTGTATTGTTGACCGATGCACATTGACACCATCTGCAGCAAGATGATGCTGCAGGTCTTTGGAGGTGGTCTGTGGATTGTCCTTGACTGTTCTCACCATTCTTCGTCTCTGCCTTTCTGATATTTTTCTTGGCCTGCCACTTCTGGGCTTAACAAGAACTGTACCTGTGTTCTTCCATTTCCTTACTATGTTCCTCACAGTGGAAACTGACAGTTTAAATCTCTGAGACAACTTTTTGTACCTTCCCCTGAACAACTATGTTGAATAATCTTTGTTTTCAGATTATTTGAGAGTTGTTTTGAGGAGCCCATGATGCCACTCTTCATAGGAGATTCATATAGGAGAACAACTTGCAAGTGGCCACCTTAAATACCTTTTCTCATGATTGGATACACCTGCCTATGAAGTTCAAAGCTCAATGAGGTTACAAAACCAATTTAGTGCTTTAGTAAGTCAGTAAAAAGTAGTTAGGAGTGTTCAAATCAAGAAATTGATAAGGGTGACCATACTTTTGCACCAGTTTGCACCAGCAAATTTTGTTTAAATGCGGATTGCACATTTTCTGTTAGTACAATAAACCTCATTTCAATCTAGAAATATTACTGAGTCCATCAGTTATTAGATATATAAAACTGAAATACTGTTGCAAAAACCCAAATTGTTATAAAAAAAAAAGGTTAACATTAATAGGGGTGCCCAAACTTTTTCATATGACTGTATCTATCCCTCTATCTATCCATCAATCCATTATCTATCCACTATCTATCTATCTATCTATCTATCTATCTATCTATCTATCCATTATCTATCAATCTATCCATTATCTATCTATCATAGTCACTGTAAACAATGTTTGTGTTTATCTTCACTTTCACCCCTATAATACTTCACTTTCTACTGCCGCCTCTGATCCCTAAACCCAGTAATGAAGTTTTCATCTCTCCCTCAATCCTCCCCACCCATCTCACCTTCCCCTCAGATATTTTCCTCCACATTTCACACAGTGTCTCCAGACATACACATCCATCTCATGGCCTCTCCTGCTCCCACCTACTAACACTCTCACTGCTTCTCCTCACTGCTGGGGATATCTCTCCTAATCCTGGTCCTCCTCACCACATACCAATTGTCACTTCAAACCCTCATCCACAACCTAATACAAATTTCCGCAACCTCTCTAACCTCATACCCATCCACCCAGCCCCCGCTCTCCCAGTCCCACTAACAGGAGCTCTATGGAACGCTCGCTCTGTCTGCAACAAACTTTCCTACATTCATGATCTTTTCATCACTAATAAACTTTCCTTCCTCGGCATCACTGAAACCTGGCTCACCACCTCTGACACAGGCTCTCCTGCTGCACTTTCTTATGGCGGTCTCCAACTCTCTCACACCACCCGCCCCTGTAACAAGCATGGTGTCACGCTCCCCGGGTCCTTGGCTCCCCTCCCCGGGTCCTCCGCTCCGCTCCCCGGGTCCTCAGCCCCGCTCCCCGGCTCACCTGCCACGCTCCCCGGGTCCTTGGCTCCGGTGCCCGTCCTTCCCAGGCCCCCTGGTCTCCGATCGCGGCGCCCGACGGCCTCCCAGGCCCTGGCCGGCTCCCCTGCGTCCTCTTCTCAGCCTCCTTCCCTGGCTTCTGGCACCCGGGCTGCGCGCATGCGCATTAGGGCGCGCGCGCGGTCACTGACCCTTCTTAAAGGGCCAGCGTCCATTAACAGGAAATGAGGCTGAACAGGTACAGGGTATATAGGGGTGTATTGTCCAAGAGGGCGGGGCCTGATCTTCGTGTTTTCTGAGCTAGGAGTCAGGTCTCCTTGTGTTTTCCTGCCATACTTACGTATCTCTCTTCTAGAGCTGATCCCGCCTCGCCATCCAGCCCTGCTGAATCCCGAGCCCCGCACGCTGTCCGTCTGCCATCTGACAGTCCGTACCATCTCGGATCCCTGCGGTGACCCGTCATCTCGCTCCAAAGGTTCCGGACCCCGCCTGACATCATCTTGGCTTCCGAACCTGAGCTACGTCACCCGGACTGCCATCTGTGACTCCGTGGTCCCAGGGACTCCTCCGCTACCTTCACTTGCACGGACTGTTCTGCTGCCCATCAGTGCTTCAGCTACCGGACTCCCTACCACCATCTTAGAGTTCGGCCCAGTGGATCCACCTCCTGGGTCTGCCCGACCGCCCGGCCCTGACAGTAAGATCAGGCCATGGATCCCGCTGCAGCACTATTGGCCCTGCAAGAGGAACTCCAACGCCAGCGTGAAGTCCAGACCCGCATGCTGCAATTTATGACCTCCGTGGACACCCGCCTGTACACGTTACAAGCATCAATGACGCCTGCGGCAACCAGGTCCCCCACTAGGCAATCCACGGCTCCCGCACCAGTGGCAGCCGCGTCGGATGCCTCCCGACTCCGTTTGGCGTCACCACCTCGTTATGCTGGAGATCCCAAGACCTGCAGGGGCTTCATAAACCAATGTTCCCTTCATTTCACGCAGCTGCCACATCTGTTCGCCTCCGACCAAGCCAAGGTCGCCTTTATAATGTCTCACCTGGAGGGCGAGGCACTGGCGTGGATGAACCCCTTGTGGGAGAAGGAGGACCCCATGACCAAGGATCTTCAAGAGTTCCTGCAGGCCTTTCGTAGTACTTTTGACGAGCCGGGACGCGCCTCTGCGTCTGCTTCATCACTTCTCCGCCTACGTCAAGGAACACTGACGGTGGGCCAATACGCCATCCGTTTCCGCACTTTGGCTTCTGAACTCGGGTGGAATAATGAGGCCCTGACAGCCGCCTTCTGGGAAGGACTTTCGAGTCGCATCAAAGATGAGTTGGCGGGTCGTGACGTGCCCTCCACCCTAGATGCCCTGATTGCCCTAGCCACTCGAGTGGACATTCGTTTTCAGGAGCGCTCCAAAGAGCTGGTTCGTGAGCGACGTGCGGTACGGCACTCCTCCCCGCCACAGAAATCCTCTGTGCCACAGTCATCAACAGCTGGGATTCCTGTCCACGAACCCATGCAGGTTGACCGAGTACGACAGTCTGACCAACGTCGAGCAGAGCGGCTCGCCAAGGGCCTCTGCTTTTACTGCGGAGAGGGCACACACCTGCTACGCTCCTGTCCAGAAAGGCCGGGAAACTCCAAAGCCTAGGGTTGGTAGGAGAGGCCACCCTAGGTGCTGGGACTCTCTCCGATCCGGTTATGTGGACTGTGCAAGTGTCTACGGGAGAGACGCGCTTCACGGCTGAGGCATACCTCGATTCTGGAGCAGCAGGCAATTTCATCCAGCAGGCCACGGTGGACAAGTACCAGCTGCCTGTTACTCTACTCGAGAAGCCCCTAGTGATTGCCTCTGTGGATGGGAGACCCCTCTCTGATACCATCTCCTGGGTCACCAGACCGGTCGAACTGCGTATCGGTGCCCTGCACACCGAGAACATCGCTCTCTACGTCCTACCACACATGTCCCATCAAATCCTGCTGGGACTTCCCTGGTTGCGGACACACGAACCATCAGTCAGCTGGGGTACTGGCGAAATCACCCGATGGGGCCCTGCTTGTCATGAGAAGTGTCTGAAGTCCATACAACCCATCCGACGACCTCCGGTTCCAGAGAACCTACCGGAACTGCCCTCGGCCTATTGGTCCTTCGCAGACGTTTTTGACAAGAAGGAGTCTGAGGTACTTCCGCCACACCGTCCCTACGATTGTGCCATCGACCTGCTCCCAGGAACAACACCACCTCGAGGACGGATATATCCGTTGTCTCCCGCCGAAACCAGGGCCATGTCTACCTACATCACAGAGAGCCTGGCAAAGGGATTCATCCGGAGATCCTCCTCTCCTGCGGGAGCAGGTTTCTTCTTCGTTAAGAAGAAAGAGGGTGACCTACGCCCATGCATCGACTACCGGGGTCTGAATCAGATCACCGTCAAAAACAAGTACCCTCTGCCGCTCATCCCCGAATTGTTCGACCGGCTCAGAGGAGCCCGTGTGTTCACCAAGCTGGATCTGCGGGGTGCATACAACCTAGTTCGTATCCGCTCCGGGGACGAATGGAAGACCGCGTTTAATACTCGCGATGGGCACTATGAATACTGCGTGATGCCCTTCGGCTTGTGTAACGCACCAGCAGTCTTCCAAGAGTTGGTGAACGACATATTCCGGGACCTTCTCTACATCTGTGTAGTAGTTTATCTGGATGACATCCTTATCTACTCTCCGGACCTCCAGACCCACAGAGAGAACGTACAGCTGGTTCTACAAAGACTGAGAGAGAATCGTCTCTACGCCAAATATGAGAAGTGTGTCTTTGAGCAGTCTTCTCTCCCTTTCCTGGGTTACATCATCTCGGGCACTGGACTGCAGATGGATCCAAAGAAGGTCTCCTCCATACTCAACTGGCCTCCCCCTTCTGGACTGAAGGCAATCCAACGGTTCCTGGGATTCGCCAACTACTACCACCAGTTTATCCCTCACTTCTCTGCCCTGACTGCTCCTCTCTCCGCTTTGACCAAAAAGGAGGCTAATCCAAAGGACTGGTCACCTGCGGCCGACGCTGCGTTTTGCTCACTGAAGCGAGCATTTGCCTCCGCGCCTGTACTCCACCGTCCGGAGTTAAACCGCCAGTTCACCTTGGAGGTAGATGCCTCCTCCTCGGGAGCCGGAGCAGTGCTCATGCAGAAGTCCTCCTCCGGCAAGATGGTGACGTGCGGTTTCTTCTCCAAGAGCTTCTCAGCACCTGAACGCAATTACACCATCGGTGACCGAGAACTATTGGCGGTCAAACTGGCTCTGGAGGAGTGGCGCTACCTCCTGGAAGGAGCAGTGTACCCCGTGATTATCTACACGGACCACAAGAACCTGGAATACCTGCGGTCCGCTCAGCGACTGAACCCACGGCAAGCCAGGTGGTCCCTATTCTTTGCCAGGTTTGACTTCCAGCTCCATTTCCGACCCGCGGACAAGAATGTACGCGCTGATGCCTTGTCTAGGTCTTTCATGCCCATGGAACAGGAGGAAGAGACTACCCAACCCATCATCTCTCCTAGCAAGATCATTTCGGTGGCCCCTGTCACCCTGGCCCAGATACCGCCCGGAAAGACCTATGTCTCTGAGACTGACAGGCAAAAAGTGTTACACTGGGGTCATGCCTCAAAAACAGCCGGTCATGCAGGCCAGAAGAGAACATGGGGTGCGATTGTACGCCATTACTGGTGGCCATCCCTTCGCAAGGACGTCGCTGCTTTTGTCTCTGCCTGCTCCTCTTGTGCCAGAAACAAGACGCCCAAACACCTGCCCTATGGCCGTCTTCTGCCTCTGCCTATACCCTCAGTTCCCTGGCAACACATTGCGATGGACTTTATTACGGACTTGCCATTATCCTCTGGACACACAGTCATATGGGTCGTGGTGGACCGGTTCTCCAAAATGGCCCACTTCATCCCCATGGCTGGACTGCCCTCTGCTCAGGAACTCGCGGAAGCCTATATCCATCACATCTTCCGCTTGCATGGCTTTCCATCCCACATCGTGTCCGACAGAGGAACTCAGTTCACCTCCCGCTTCTGGAGGGCGCTCTGCAAACACCTGGGAGTAACTCTGGACTTTTCTTCCGCATACCATCCTCAGTCTAATGGCCAAGTGGAGAGGGTCAATCAAATCTTGACATCCTTCTTACATCACTATGTCAACACCCATCACGACGACTGGTCCACGCTTCTGCCTTGGGCTGAATTCTCACATAACCACCACATCAGTGAGTCGTCCTCCAAATCTCCCTTCCATGTCGTTTACGGACTTCAGCCCTCCGTTCCATTGCCTGTATCCCCATCTTCGGATGTCCCTGCGGCTGATACTGTAGCCCGTGACTTCGCTACCATTTGGGACTCTGTCAAGGCGTCCCTTGGACGTGCTTCCCAGCGGATGAAGAAACACGCTGACAAGAGGCGTCTGGACCCTCCGTGTTTCTCTCCTGGTGACCTGGTCTGGCTTGCTTCCCAGTACATCCGATTGAAGATACCTTCCTACAAGCTGGGTCCTCGCTACATCGGGCCGTTTAAGGTCCTCGCCAAGATCAATGAGGTCTCCTACAAGCTTCAGCTCCCGGCCACGATGAGGATACCCAACTCATTCCACGTCTCCCTGCTCAAGCCGGTTGTCCTTGGTCCCTTCTCCGCTGCTGCCAGTCCGGCTCCTCCACCTATTGCCGATGACGACATCTATGCGGTAAGGGATATCGTGGCCATGAAGACCGTACGAGGTCGACAGTTCTTCCTGGTGGACTGGGAGGGGTATGGTCCTGAGGATAGGTCCTGGGAGCCCAGGGAGAACGTGGGCACTCCTCTGATCCGTGCCTTCATGTCCCGGTTGCGGGGAGGGGGGCGTGGGGGGGGGGGGTACTGTCACGCTCCCCGGGTCCTTGGCTCCCCTCCCCGGGTCCTCCGCTCCGCTCCCCGGGTCCTCAGCCCCGCTCCCCGGCTCACCTGCCACGCTCCCCGGGTCCTTGGCTCCGGTGCCCGTCCTTCCCAGGCCCCCTGGTCTCCGATCGCGGCGCCCGACGGCCTCCCAGGCCCTGGCCGGCTCCCCTGCGTCCTCTTCTCAGCCTCCTTCCCTGGCTTCTGGCACCCGGGCTGCGCGCATGCGCATTAGGGCGCGCGCGCGGTCACTGACCCTTCTTAAAGGGCCAGCGTCCATTAACAGGAAATGAGGCTGAACAGGTACAGGGTATATAGGGGTGTATTGTCCAAGAGGGCGGGGCCTGATCTTCGTGTTTTCTGAGCTAGGAGTCAGGTCTCCTTGTGTTTTCCTGCCATACTTACGTATCTCTCTTCTAGAGCTGATCCCGCCTCGCCATCCAGCCCTGCTGAATCCCGAGCCCCGCACGCTGTCCGTCTGCCATCTGACAGTCCGTACCATCTCGGATCCCTGCGGTGACCCGTCATCTCGCTCCAAAGGTTCCGGACCCCGCCTGACATCATCTTGGCTTCCGAACCTGAGCTACGTCACCCGGACTGCCATCTGTGACTCCGTGGTCCCAGGGACTCCTCCGCTACCTTCACTTGCACGGACTGTTCTGCTGCCCATCAGTGCTTCAGCTACCGGACTCCCTACCACCATCTTAGAGTTCGGCCCAGTGGATCCACCTCCTGGGTCTGCCCGACCGCCCGGCCCTGACACATGGTGGAGGAGTTGGTTTGCTCCTGTCCGACCAATGCTCCTTTACACCAATTCCACTACCACCCTCGGTTACTCTTCCATCTTTTGAGGTGCACTCCGTACACATCTACGCCCCCTCCAACCTCCAACTGGCTATCATTTACCGCCCTCCAGAGCCAGCCACTGCCTTTTTTGACCATTTCACCACCTGGCTACTACACGTCCTTTCCACCAACATCACCAGCATCATCATGGGTGATTTCAATATCCCCATTGACACTTTCCACTCATCTGTAACAAACCATAAAAAGCTGAATGTGTAACCCACGGACCCGATCCACCTTCAGTAAGGGAAACGGATGTGCCGCCGTAACAGGCGAAGTACATATAATGAGGCTATACATACACACAGAGGAACATAGTATCAGGATATCACCACTTATTAATATGACATATAGATGTAATGAAGCCACTAAATATACATAAACAAAGGGGCTGTAACCTATAGCAACCACATAAACTCATGCATGTTCAGACACTAGGTTTTTCTATGAGTGTCAGTATACCACTGTTTGCATTTGAAGGCTGTCTCTTGTGAGGGAGGTCTTTATTGTGATTGGTAACAGCTTTGACCATCTGCCTATTTATATGGAGCCTGTATTGCTATTTTGTATGCTTGAAAAAGACCGGAAGGTTGAAACGTTGCAAATGGAATAAAGGAAAAGAATTTTGCTTATCATACTGGAGGAGCTGTCCTTTCTTTTTTCTGATGTTGCTGCAAGTTCCAAGTGGATCCCTTGGACCGGGCGTGCACCTCCTGTTATTAGCAACATATCCAGAACTTATAGGTGCTGTGAGTAACCTTTGTTACAATAGACATGCAGGCAGGGACAGAGACAGGCAGACACGAAAGGAGGAGACAGCCAGAGAGACAGACAAAGATAGATGGGGAAAGACACAGACCTTGATAGAGACAGACGGGGAAAGCGGCAAGAGAGAGAAATAGAGACAGACAAGGAAAGAGACAGACAGAGACAGGCAGACAGGGAAAGAGACAGACAGGAAAAGACACAGACAAAGAGATGGGGAGACAGACGGGGAAAGAGACAGACCTGGGAAAGAGACAGACCTAGATAGAGACAGATGGGGAAAGAAACAGAGATAGAGACAGACAAAAAAAGAGACAGACAGAGAGGCAGTCGGGGAAAGAGACAGACAGGGAAAAAGAGACAGACGGAGCACATTACTTGGCCAATTTAGTTAAATCTGTGTGCAATATCTGTGGTGTTGAAATATATGTTGTGAAATGCTTCTATTGGCTTAGTTTTTGCCTTTTAATAATTACATTTCTATCTATTTGTTTTGTGGTTTTTGTGTGCAGAATAAATGTTCGTTAATACATTCTATTTTGTTAACAACAGTTATTAACCCGGGCGAAGCTGGGTAGTACATCTAGTATCAAATACAATAGAATAACAAAAGGGAAATTACTAAACCTGGGTCACAGTAATGGTTTCAGATTTATGGAGAGAAGGACTCTATTGGAACATGGAACAATCCTACATGGCAATGTTCCTTACTTTAAATGAGGAGTATAATTGGCATTAGTTTTTTATTAACACAAGTTACATCCACATACTTCCCCTCTGGTGACTCATAACAGGGCTGGACTTCAGATAATTATAAGATGTGTCGAAGTCTAAAAAAATTATGAGATTCCCAACTTTTACAATACTGTATCTTCACCCCTGGAGGTCCCAGGTAGAAGAAATTACCATCATCTTTCCAATCATGATTTTATCTGTTCATAGATAGGATACATTGCATAGATATTTTCATCTCTCTGGCCAATATCTATTTGGCGGGTCCCCGGCCATCACCCAATGATGTGGATTGATCCTTTGCGTTTTCCACTTTATCACAAATTTGAAAATATGACTTTCCTATTATATTGGTGCAGTTCATAAAACCTCAATTAAAACTTTCTATAAGGGGAAACAAAGGATTTGAATTGTTCTGCTATTGTTCTGTTTAACTGCTGCTGTTTTCTTTACCGGTCATAAATCTGTCCTTTTCTGCATTCTTGTGCATTCAAGTTGAGATTGGCCTCACATCTGCGAGAGGATTCGCTTTACTTGTTACCTGTTTCCAAAGGAGGGGTCAGCTTCATAGGGGTCTTGTTGAGTCTTTATTAATTTTATAATTTCTATATGACACAAGACTACATATTGATGTGTTTCCAAAATCAAGCTTTTATCCCCTTGAAAGCCAAGGTCATTGTTTGGACACTTTCCCCAATTTGGTGCTTGAAGACTTCAATAAAATCAGAAATATTACACTCCCATCTACCCAAAATAACCTAAATAAAAAATTAAAAGTTTGAACTAAAATCATTATGCAATGATTCAGATATAGTAACTCTATCAGCTAACAAGGGGATGGAATAGTCATCCAAAACAGGGATGACTATATAAGGAAGCTCAGAATATTCTCTCAACACCTTACACTAAGGGACTACAGCTATGGATCCTTTTTCAACATTTAAAACAAAATACGCTCTTCTTATGATAAAAGCTTTTGAGAAAGGAATCTTAAAAAGAAGCAACCACCATCCAACATATAGTATAATGATTTAGAACAGACATCAGCTGGATTGACTGCAATCTATGGTAAGTAGTATTATTTTCCAAAATGTAATATTCTCATTTTTTATATAAAGAGGCATCAATAGCACTATACATTCTGCCTTGTCTGACTTACATATAACCAAATACCGTGTTTCCCCGAAAATAAGTCATCCCCCGAAAATAAGACCTAGCAAGAGTTTTCAGGAATGCTTTAATAGAAGACATCCCCTGAAAATAAGACCTAGCTGCGGTCATTAATGAAGCGTCATGCAGCAGTGAAAAAGTTAAAGACACTGCAGGACACTTCATTATAGACAGCGGAGACCCCCTAAAGAAAGAAGAGAGAACCCCCCCCCGATCATACTCACCAGACGCCGACCGGGAGAAGGTGAGCGCATCAGGGTCCTGCAGCGGAACACACACACACACTGTCATGAACAGCCGAGGGTGTCACTCAGATATCCCACAGCTGTTCGCTGATTTGTCACAAACCACGACTTATCTCTAGCGCTCCTCTTGCCGGCAGGCCACTTTTGGTACTGCAGGACAATGAACAGAATGAGGCTGCTGAGCTAATAATGCCAAATATTGGAGGTCTCACAGCAAGGGTAAATGTATATATCACCGAATCCCGCTGATGGAATATATATATACCTTGGTACCCTTAATGATAGCACTCCAATAATTCTATGCAATAATAATTACGCTGCCACCATCCAGTTTTTCGGGTTAGCCGTTTCAGATAGCATAAGGCCCTTCAGGTTTTTGGATTCGTATATAAAGCATGAGGAAAGAAACTATTAAATTTTATTTATTTAATCCGAAAATATGCAAAAATATACAAGAATTTACAAAAGGGAACAATACAAATAGTACAGACAGTTACATAATAATAAAAGGTACAAACGTGAAACTTACTAAACTCGTGCCATAGAGGTGACATCTGAATTTAGGGAGTGGAGGGACTCCAAGAGAAGAAGATGGTATAATCGGCCAGCATCACTGTTATGATCCGGAACCATGGAAGACCACCATAAATCATTGGTAAAAGGTGACAAGGTGACAAGAGCATTCTCAACATCCTGGGCACCGCAAACCCAGCCGGAGAACTAGCTATCCTAAAGGAAGGAAAGATGAATAACTCTCTGCCTCAGAAAATAGATAAAGAATAGCAAGCCCCCCACATTCAAAGACTGCGGTGATATAGGAAAACACAATACACAGATAGATGATAGGATTAGCAAAAAGTGAGGCCCTACTGACTAAATAAGACAGGATAGGAAAGGGGCTGATGGTGGCCAGAGAAAAACCATGCAAAAATCCAAATACCTGATAGTACAAAAAAGCCCTCAGATCACTAGATCTGAACTCTGTCCTATACTAGGTGCTCTTGTCATACCAATGAACAGAAAGCAGGAATCATTAAAAATTCAAGAAGCAACAAATGGACTTATAGGAGAAATACTCCAAACATAGCTGCAGGGAGCTTCCCAACTAAGTAACTGAGAGGGAAGATCCCTGCATGCAAATAAACTGAAAACAACAACAGCAAATGACAAACTCAGATAAGAGCAAAAAAAACCCAAAGCAACTAATAAAGAGCAAAGCACTTATCTGAGGTAGATGTGGTCTGGAGCAGGATGAAGCAGGCTGGTGAACAAAGAACAACTGACATCTGGCATAGTCTGCTATCAGACCAGGGTTTAAATAAGCAGAGAGTTAGCAATGGAAATGCCCATTGCTCAACACACCTGGTCTCTGTCCAAACCATTCCTGGCCACAAGAGGGAGCCTCACAGCAGCCAAAGCATAACTGATATTCACAACACATCACCCTTACTGATGCCCTCCAGTACTGACTGACCCCCAAGAAAGGAGCTAGTTGCTTTTATGCCTTTAGGTAACCCCCCTTCTCTGTGACCTAATTTTACAGTCTCTTGTGGGCTGTGCCGAGGTTGTCACAAGGTTCCTTAATTCTAGCTTTTCACATATCTTTTCCCCTGGGCCACGCAGGTGAAAGATATTAGCGTCATATTTTATCTCTCGATTTTACATTTACATAGATACCAAACACCACGCATCTAGTACGATTTTACTGGCCAATACTAATTTGTCGTGATACCGGCGATCTCCCCATCAAGCGAAACGGTGCACTGGGTTCAGCGCTCCAAAGGGATTCTCGCAATATATTTTTCATTTTTCTAGCATTAACGTAGCGCTTAAAAACTTGTTTTGGAAGTTTTCCCTCCAATAGAACAAAGGATTGTCTTTCTTTGCATCCTTTGGTTGCAGTTCTACCATCACCCAAAGTCATAAATACCTAAACTTTCAGGCTGATCAGATAATCATCATGACGATCTGTGGCTGATGGGAGAGGGGGGGGGTGAAGACCCTTCAAGAGTTTTACATGACACACACACACATCAGATCTCACACACACACACACACTACAGATCGCATACACACACTCACCCCATGCAGTGATATCGCTTGCTTCTCGGCGGCGATACTGTGCTGTGATCTTCCAGGACCTTGATCACATGGCCGGAAGCATGTGACATCTCCGGATGTTGTGAGTGTGTGCGCGCGATTGTAGTGGTACGTGCGATATCGTGAGTGTGTGCGATTGGATGTGTGCGTGTATGCTGTCTGATGTGTGACTGTGTGTGTATGCGATCGGATCTGTGAGTGTCGGCAGGAGGACGGCGTGCAGCACAGCTGCTGGGAGTGCTCACAGGAGAGCACAGGGAGGAATGATTTGAAAGGGGGGTGTGTGTGTGTATGCTGTCTGATGTGAGTGTCGGCCAGACGCAGGGGAGCACAGCTACTAGTAGATCACATTGAGCAATGATGTGGTGAGTGTGTCTGTGTGTCTATATGAGTGTATGCTATCTGATGTGTGTGTGTCTAAATGAGTGTATACTATCTGATGTGTGTGTGTGTTTGTGTGTGCCTATATGAGTGTATGCTATCTGATATATGTGTGTGTGTGTGTGTGTGTGTATGTGTGATCTGAAGTATGTGTGTCGGCCAGACGCAGGGGAGGCGTGCAGCATACCTGCTGGGAGATCACAGGAAGATCTGGGAGCCATACAGATGCCTGGCGTTGGTAAGTATGACGATCCTGGGAAGGGGGGGGGGTCTGCTTTTTGTCGGGGGTAAACTTACCCCCAACCATGTCTCCTCGAGAATAAGACACCCCCTGAAAATAAGACCTAGTGCTTTTTTCAGGGCAAAAAAAATATAACACAGTGTCTTATTTTTGGGGAAACAGGGTAGTTATTTTTTAGTTCACAATCAGCGTTATATTGATTTTTTTGTTAAATTATATACTTTTTTTTAATTTTATTGTAAGAGACATAACGGTGCAGAGCCAACACAGATCCTTTTCTATCATATTCTGGAACATGTGTAATGATGGTACGCGAGATATTACTGGATAATAACGAGGGATGAGACCTTTGGTTTTATATCATGATCCCCCACCAATTCTTCCAAATTGCGATCCTCATCCATTTAGTTTAGCATTACAATGGCCTTCTGTTCAGAGAAGGAGAATCCTTCCAATTCATTAAATGTTGTAAATGTATTACTAGTGTAATTCTGACCTGAAACATTTCTATCCTCAGCAAAAAAACGCCAGTGACAAAATTAAGCCCCTGTCCAGGATTTCTATCTGCTCAACCGATAAAACTGTGGGTGTCAATATCAAAAAATTATGTCATGCCAGAGTGTACAGACACTCAGCGTGCAGTGTAACACAAGGGCAACAACGGAAATGGTAATAAACAAAGGCCCTGAAGATAGGGAGCGTGGAGTGGGGACACCTCTTCCAACTCACCAGAGTCGCTCCTTAATGTCCCTTTATGGGTCCTCTCCCCCCGTCATCATCTTCATTTGGTTAGGAAGAAAAAAAGACCAGTCCAGTTGAGTGTTAACGGTGGTTTTAATTCGTGCAAATCAGACAGTGGTTATGGTTATGATTAAGGGCGTTAAGCCAGAAATGCGTAAACGTCTGTGCACTATCTGATTTGCACGAATTAAAACCACCGTTTGCACTCAGCTGGACTGGTCTTTTCTTCTTCATTACTGTGCGGCCGGGGCAGGGCCGAGGTCCAGGACTGAGGCACAGTGGGGCCAGGTGGTGGTGAGCTGGAGATTTCTGTCATTTGGTTAGGCACGCATTCGCCCTAACTAGTGAGAAGGCCGGTGAGAGCAGTAGTCTCACAACTTCAATAATACAACACACGGCAAAGAAGACAGAGGGAATATAGACAGAAAAAGGAAAATACTTCAACCACTTCCAGTGCAGCTAAACACAACAGCTGCAATAGTCACAGCTCCTCAGCTTCTTGCAGAGACAGGCTCCTTCAATAGCGGTCAGCATAAAATGAGAATCTATAACTGGCATCAGATGGTAAGATACATGACTTTTTATAATGAAGGGGGAGGTCACAAAAGAGATGCACCTGAGATTAAGCTACAAAAGACAGACAGATTAGAAAGAGTCTTTAACCCCTACAGCACTAAAAGAAAGTAGAGTCACTCAAATCAAGTTGTAGTGTGGCGCCCCTGACCTGGTCAGGCACCACTGAGTACTGCACCCATGCTGGGGACAGTACAATACAGGTAATCCAGAAGGCTGACTGGGGTGTGGTACACAGGCGCATAGTGATCAGGTCTCACACATGTACCCATGAGAGGACCCCTGGGGATCCCAGGAGGGGGAAAAAGCCTTGACCTTCACTGGAATAGTGGAGGGGGCCAAAAGCCTCCATCTCCTCTCAAGGGGTGTGGTAAGAGAGTCTGGTTGCTAGGTGGCGTAGGCAAGAACAGGAGAGGAGGAGCAGTGAGTCAGTTAGAGGAGAACTCGATAGGGCTCAGTGAGGAGCAGACCTGTGGGGTTGATGCTGTCTAACAGCGCCCGCGCAGTGGCTACTGACGGGGGAGAACGGTCAACTAGGAGTGCTACCTGAAAGCCAGCTTCAGCTAGAGAGAAAGCACGGAGTGGGAAGTAAGGAGACTGCTAGAGAGCACCAGGCCCAACCGGGCGGCAGATCCCGAAGCGAAGATAGATCCAGCTTTCTTCTGCTAAACCTGCCGGTGTGGGGCTCTCAAAGCCCACACCACAACACCACAAAAGCCGCAGCCACGTAACCACAGTGAGGGCCCATAGGTCACAGGAGGCAAGAAGCTGGAGTGGCCTGGTCCGGGGAACAAGCAAACGGCAAACAAAAGGGGGAGAGAGGCTGCAGCATCTTCCCTGGGCGACCCCCATAGGGACTAAAAGTCGGGGTCACCCCAAACCACCAAGGGCTAAGGAAGGCGAGTCAGTAGTCACCCTCATAAAGTCAGCCTGAAGGATACCTGGTTCCCATCTGGTTCATCTCAGCTACGCCCGGGCTACTCACCCTGCCATCAAATGTGAGTAAAGCCCTTGAAAGACAATTCTGCCTGCGTGGAGTTATTCTGCGCCTTGTGGTACTACAAACTTACACCGGGCCCTGGGGCTTGTCTCACTCTCAGGAGGCTATTCCAACTAACTGCACACACCATCAGCCCCAGGCGTCCCCTAACCTGCAGTGGCGGTCCCCACTGACCGCAATACTGAGAGTGGCGTCACGATCAAAACAGAAGATTTCCTACCAGTGACGGAGATCCAGCAACGTGGAGTCCCTGAAGGTAACGCACCGACACCGACACACCACCTGTGGGGCTTCACATCTGGCGTCACGAACAGGATAAGGACTAGACCTGTTCAGACAGGTGACCATGTGCCTGGGCGGTCCGCTTGAAAAATTGGAAGCGCCGCCATATTGCCACCATGAAAAGCGCGCTGAAAAACAACAGCAGCCCGCGCTGGAAGAAGTTACCGCCCACGAAGAGGCGTGGCTACCCAGAGATCCTCTGCAGAGTTCTGACCTCGCTTGTGAAGAAAGCGGAAGCGTCCAGAGACGGCGGAGCAGAAGAGAAGCCAGCAGCTTGTTAGAGAAAATGGAGTCCAGACGCGGATACCCAGAACCAGGCACTGCTGCCTGGTGGTGCCGGGAGCTTGCCATCTTCTGCGACCGGCTGGAGGCCGGGATTGTGCGACAGCTTAGGGAAGAACGCACGGAGCTCCTGGAGATGGCTGCGGCGGTGCGGACCTACGAGGAGGGAGCCGCGCGACGCATGTCAGACCGAGCGGCGACGACGCAGACCCCGATGCTGCCACAGATGGGTGAGTCGAGTGATGCCCCGGCCAGCACAAGTGCCCCGACCCCTGCTGCCACGCCCGCGGTCCCGGAAGAGGCGCCCGGCGCGGCGCCACCGAACCAGGCCGCAGCCACGCTAGATGCGGCCCGCCAAATCCAGGCCGCCGCAGCCATGCCCCGCCTGGCCCGCAAAGGTCCGACTACCACTGCGATACTGATCCGTGCCGCAGGTGTGACACTGACCCAGGCTGCCACCCTGCTGAGCCCAGTCCGCCAAGACCCCACCGCAGCAGCGACACTCGTCCGCGCCGCAAGTGAGATGCTGAACCAGGCCGCAGCCCCGCCGGGTGCGGCCCGCCAAGCTCCGATCGCTGCAGCGACGTCCAGCCCAGCCTGCACAGAGCCCCCTGCAACAGCGACACTGATCCAGGCCGCCGCCATGCCGGGCGCGGCCCGCCAAGACCAGGCCGCCGCCATGCCAGGCGCGGCCCGCCAAGACCAGGCCGCCGCCATGCCAGGCGCGGCCCGCCAAGACCAGGCCGCCGCCATACAGGGCGCGGCCCGCCAAGAGATTGCATCACTATTTTCCCCGGCCTGCAAGGCCAGAGCAGACACCGCTCCCCAGTCCAGAGAGGTCCCTGCTAGGAAGACCCTGATAGGAGAGGACCCTGAATACTGGAAGCTGAAGGCTGACCTAGAGGCCCAGTTCCCACAAGAGATGGTGGATCGGTATCTGCTCCCTCCGCATACCCCCAAGGAGATTCAGGCAACCCCTGCAGCCGCGCCAGAGAGTCCACCGCCCAGACCAGCTGAAGAAAGCCCATCCCCAGCACTGCCACAACCAGAGTGCAGCGAAGAACTAAGGGGGAGAGGAGGCCAGGAAGCTGAGGAGCTGACTCCGGAGCCACCAGCAGTGGATCTATACTCAGAACCGGAGATGTTGCCCTATTCCCGCTGGGATGAAGAGGATTTGACACCGTCTGCAGACGAAGATCAGCCCAAAGACCTCACCTGGGAGCCCGCAGGCATGAACCCAGCCCGCAAGACACGGCGCAGCAGAACAAAGTATCCTCCAACACCACAGTCTCCAGAGCAGAGAGAAGTCACAGCCAGAGACCTACGGGAGAAAAGGTTACTGAGAAAGTCCAGAGCCCAGGTCAGAGGACCCCTTTGCAGAGGAGTTGTAGAGGACTTCAATTTGAAAAGCGGATACGGCTTTATTGTAGTAAGAGGAATAAAAGAGGGCATATTTGTGAATCGGAGAAATGTTCAAGCCCACCTGCCCAGAGGACATTCAGGCAGAAATTTGAAAATTGGAGACGTAGTACAGTTCACCTTGCATCAAGGAGAAAGGGGCTACTATGCCTTAGACGTAGCACCATGTCCCAAAGAGGAAAGACAAGACAGAGATAAAGAAACAGATGCAGAAAAGGAAACAGATGAAGATCAAGAAAGGAAAGACAAAGAGCCTACAGATGAAACTACCTCAGAGGATGATAAGGAGCAAGAAAACAGCAGGTGCCGTAGCCCAATAGGTCAAAGCCCTGGTAAAGAGGAGTAAAGTAAAGAAAGAAGTACCGAAAGTTTGACCAGTTTGACAAGTTGAAAAGTTTGCAACGTTATTGTTTAAGCATGTGCCCACAAAAACTATTGTGAGAAATAAACTTTAAGGCTATGAACTTGCTATAGCCACAAACTCTCGCAGTGTAAATAGTTACACCAGTGGCACCACCACCAGGGCCAGCCTGTTTAGGGGCTTGGCTCGTCTGCAACCAGGAGGGGCCCGTCCGTATATAGGGCCTTGGCTCACTTGCGACCAGAGAGCACGCCTGTTTATGGGGCCTTGGCTCACCACCACAAAGAGGGTACCTGGTCAGCACCAACTGTGGAGGCCGCCTCTGCATCCTGCCAGAAGAGGCTGACGGCGCGGATCCACCAGGCCAGGTATACCCTGAAACCACCAGCCCATGAAAGCCGCCTCTACATCCTGCCAGAAGTGGCTGAAGTCGCGGCCAACGGGAGAGGAAGATTGGAGGAAAGGTCTGGGGAAGTAGATGGCCCAGATCTGGTTACCAAAAGGACCGGTGACCTGCCTCCTGAGAGGGTTTTGGGTGGGTTAACGGACTTGTGGGTGGAGGGTGGTGATGTCTGATACCTGGTGGTTTTAAAAATGTTTTACATGTTTTAATGTTTTATGCATTTTAAAATGTTGTCTTGCAGCCCGAGGACGTGCTGGTGATAACTAAGGGGGAATGTGGCGCCCCTGACCTGGTCAGGCACCACTGAGTACTGCACCCATGCTGGGGACAGTACAATACAGGTAATCCAGAAGGCTGACTGGGGTGTGGTACACAGGCGCATAGTGATCAGGTCTCACACATGTACCCATGAGAGGACCCCTGGGGATCCCAGGAGGGGGAAAAAGCCTTGACCTTCACTGGAATAGTGGAGGGGGCCAAAAGCCTCCATCTCCTCTCAAGGGGTGTGGTAAGAGAGTCTGGTTGCTAGGTGGCGTAGGCAAGAACAGGAGAGGAGGAGCAGTGAGTCAGTTAGAGGAGAACTCGATAGGGCTCAGTGAGGAGCAGACCTGTGGGGTTGATGCTGTCTAACAGCGCCCGCGCAGTGGCTACTGACGGGGGAGAACGGTCAACTAGGAGTGCTACCTGAAAGCCAGCTTCAGCTAGAGAGAAAGCACGGAGTGGGAAGTAAGGAGACTGCTAGAGAGCACCAGGCCCAACCGGGCGGCAGATCCCGAAGCGAAGATAGATCCAGCTTTCTTCTGCTAAACCTGCCGGTGTGGGGCTCTCAAAGCCCACACCACAACACCACAAAAGCTGCAGCCACGTAACCACAGTGAGGGCCCATAGGTCACAGGAGGCAAGAAGCTGGAGTGGCCTGGTCCGGGGAACAAGCAAACGGCAAACAAAAGGGGGAGAGAGGCTGCAGCATCTTCCCTGGGCGACCCCCATAGGGACTAAAAGTCGGGGTCACCCCAAACCACCAAGGGCTAAGGAAGGCGAGTCAGTAGTCACCCTCATAAAGTCAGCCTGAAGGATACCTGGTTCCCATCTGGTTCATCTCAGCTACGCCCGGGCTACTCACCCTGCCATCAAATGTGAGTAAAGCCCTTGAAAGACAATTCTGCCTGCGTGGAGTTATTCTGCGCCTTGTGGTACTACAAACTTACACCGGGCCCTGGGGCTTGTCTCACTCTCAGGAGGCTATTCCAACTAACTGCACACACCATCAGCCCCAGGCGTCCCCTAACCTGCAGTGGCGGTCCCCACTGACCGCAATACTGAGAGTGGCGTCACGATCAAAACAGAAGATTTCCTACCAGTGACGGAGATCCAGCAACGTGGAGTCCCTGAAGGTAACGCACCGACACCGACACACCACCTGTGGGGCTTCACAGTAGACCTGTGAACAATAAGGTGCTGTGACCTTCTGATCCCAGACTCACCAGAGGTCTCCTCAGAGCGGGACACACTCATGACACATTATCCATAAATTCATTCATAGTCAAGTACATTTTTTCTTGTTCCGTATTGGAGATCTTCTCATATCCTTCTTATTGGTTCTCCTTCCTCCTCTTCATTTTCTGATTCTGAAATTCTCTGAATGATGTATTGGAATGAACATTTTCTCTTTGATAATCACTTAAATTCTCAGGATTATAGTCTGAAGATTCCAGATCTGTAGATTTTTGCAGCGTCCGTGCAATAGTTATTGTGAGGGATTTTCTTCGAGATTTACTTGTTTGAATTAGAGAGGATTTTTTCTTTTTCTTATATACACAATGAGAATAAGGCATCAAACAGTGTCTATAAACCATCATAAGATATTTGCCCGACATTGCGCTATGAGCCAAATGTCTATCCTGGTGCAGAGAAAGGCGGCAATCGCTCTCCCCTAGAAGTGGGACTCCTGGGACAAACAGGGGACAAATGTGGAGTGGGAAAATGTGTGATCAGTGTTGTACAGAAATAAACTCCATTTTAGTATAGGTTATTACTTATGTTGTGCTCTGATCTGGAGGAACAGGAATTGTGAGCACTTTGGGAATGTCACAGAATGGATTGATAAAGGTATAACTAGATTGTCCCCATTATTAGAGGAATGTGATATGTACATTGCGTAATGTTCAGCAGAGATTTGGGTAACACAGAAGAATGACTTTCACTATCTGCAATTATTATTTTACTTGATAAAGGATAAAAATAAATGTTATTCACTGATAAAGGGGAGAATAGATCAATAGAGAATTAATCAATAGATGTAAGGGGAAGAAAAATTCAGAGTTGTCACAATTTTATGGATCATTGTTGGATATTTGTCTGACAACATCCACTTGTTACACGCCTGTCCCGTGTCTGGGATCTGCCCCTTCCCCCGCTCTGATAAACTTTCCTGTGCTCCATGTTGGGTTTTGCAAGTAGCCGGACACGCTCCATGTGCTGAGCTTAACTGGCCTATATAAGGCGACCAAGATACACACCTGTGTCCTGGTATTAGGACTATTAGTCTGTGTGTGCACAGCGACCTGTCTGCAGCCTCCAGAACATCTCCAGACTATCTGTGGCCTCCAGCACCTCAGCTACCAATCTGCCTGTGGCTTCCAGTATGTCTGCACCTGTCTGAGGTCTCCAGGACGTCTGCGGCTTCCAATACCTCAGTTACCTGTCTGCCTGTGGGTGTCAGTACCTCTGCAGCCTGTCTGCAGTCTTCAGGACTTCTGCTGTATGCCTGTGACTGGTAGTGCCTCTGCTACTCGTCCCAGGTTTTCCAGGATATCTGCTCCATGTCCGTCCACGGCTTTCAGTCTCCTGTCTGCCTACAGCCTCCATTACCTCACTGTGACCCCCTGACAGAATCCAAGACCATGGCTCCCAATGGCGCAGTTACACACTTATTTGGGAGAGTCCCCACACGGCTCCGCTCCGTTCACCTCGTACACACACGGCTCCGCTCCGTTCACCTCGTACACACACGGCTCTGCTCCGTTCACCTCGTACACACACGGCTCCGCTCCGTACACCTCGCACACACACGGCTCCGCTCCTTACACCTCGCACACACACGGCTCCGCTCCGTTCACCTCGTACACACACGGCTCCGCTCCGTACACCTCGTACACACACGGCTCCGCTCCGTACACCTCGTACACACACGGCTCCGCTCCGTACACCTCGTACACACACGGCTCCGCTCCGTACACCTCGTACACACACGGCTCTGCTCCGTACACCTCGTACACACACGGCTCTGCTCCGTACACCTCGTACACACACGGCTCTGCTCCGTACACCTCGTACACACACGGCTCCGCTCCGTACACCTCGTACACACACGGCTCCGCTCCGTACACCTCGTACACACACGGCTCCGCTCCGTACACCTCGTACACACACGGCTCCGCTCCGTACACCTCGTACACACACGGCTCCGCTACATCCACACTGTAAACCCCTCCTGACCCCACACATAAACTTCCCCTCATCCAGCACCATGACAACCAGCACAGCAGAGCCCTGCATACACTGAGGAGCTGATCATGTGACCCCTGACTCCTCCCCTCCATGTGACATCATCACAGGTCCTGTAAGCACAGAGCAGCCATATATCTAGTGTGCGGCTCTGCAGGTGGAGGTAGGTGCAGGGTATTATATATCTAGTGTGCGGCTCTGCAGGTGGAGGTAGGTGCAGGGTATTATATAT
Source organism: Anomaloglossus baeobatrachus (assembly GCF_048569485.1). Lineage (NCBI taxonomy): Eukaryota > Metazoa > Chordata > Amphibia > Anura > Aromobatidae > Anomaloglossus > Anomaloglossus baeobatrachus. Next base: position 1,259,128 of record NW_027441806.1, read on the forward strand.
ATCTAGTGTGTGGCTCTGCAGGTGGAGGTAGGTGCAGGGTATTATATATCTAGTGTGCGGCTCTGCAGGTGGAGGTAGGTGCAGGGTATTATATATCTAGTGTGCGGCTCTGCAGGTGGAGGTAGGTGCAGGGTATTATATATATCTAGTGTGTGGCTCTGCAGGTGGAGGTAGGTGCAGGGTATTATATATCTAGTGTGCGGCTCTGCAGGTGGAGGTAGGTGCAGGGTATTATATATCTAGTGTGCGGCTCTGCAGGTGGAGGTAGGTGCAGGGTATTATATATCTAGTGTGCGGCTCTGCAGGTGGAGGTAGGTGCAGGGTATTATATATCTAGTGTGCGGCTCTGCAGGTGGAGGTAGGTGCAGGGTATTATATATCTAGTGTGCGGCTCTGCAGGTGGAGGTAGGTGCAGGGTATTATATATCTAGTGTGCGGCTCTGCAGGTGGAGGTAGGTGCAGGGTATTATATATCTAGTGTGCGGCTCTGCAGGTGGAGGTAGGTGCAGGGTATTATATATCTAGTGTGCGGCTCTGCAGGTGGAGGTAGGTGCGGGGTATTATATATCTAGTGTGCGGCTCTGCAGGTGGAGGTAGGTGCAGGGTATTATATATCTAGTGTGCGGCTCTGCAGGTGGAGGTAGGTGCAGGGTATTATATATCTAGTGTGCGGCTCTGCAGGTGGAGGTAGGTGCAGGTTATTATATATCTAGTGTGCGGCTCTGCAGGAGGAGGTAGGTGCAGGGTATTATATATCTAGTGTGCGGCTCTGCAGGTGGAGGTAGGTGCAGGGTATTATATATCTAGTGTGCGGCTCTGCAGGTGGAGGTAGGTGCAGGGTATTATATATCTAGTGTGCGGCTCTGCAGGTGGAGGTAGGTGCAGGGTATTATATATCTGGTGTGCGGCTCTGCAGGTGGAGGTAGGTGCAGGGTATTATATATCTAGTGTGCGGCTCTGCAGGTGGAGGTAGGTGCAGGGTATTATATATCTAGTGTGCGGCTCTGCAGGTGGAGGTAGGTGCAGGGTATTATATATCTAGTGTGCGGCTCTGCAGGTGGAGGTAGGTGCAGGGTATTATATATCTAGTGTGCGGCTCTGCAGGTGGAGGTAGGTGCAGGGTATTATATATCTAGTGTGCGGCTCTGCAGGTGGAGGTAGGTGCAGGGTATTATATATCTAGTGTGCGGCTCTGCAGGTGGAGGTAGGTGCAGGGGCTCTATTATTTGGGGGTCACCATTATTATTAACCCCTTCATTTCTCAACTATTTTCACCTTTAACCAGTTCAGGACCAGTTTCCCGCTATTCCTGACTGCCTCATTTACATTCAGTTTAACCCATTAAGGACGGAGCCAGTTTTGTACTTTATGACTCAGCCATTTTTTACAATTCTGACCAGTGTCACTTTGACAGGTTTCGAGAGGTGACTCCAAAAAGTGGACCCCACGGTTTATTACCCACTTTCTTATGAGCGCGGTGATAACCCACATGTGGTCAGAAACCTCTGTTTGGACAAATGGGAGGAGCCGGAACAGAAGGAGTGATATTTGAATTTTGGAAAGGAAATTTGGCTGAAATAGATTGCGGGCCCCATGTTGAATTTGTAGAGCCCCTAAGGTACCTTAACAGCAGAAACCCCCAAGTGACCCCAGTTTAGAAACTAGACCCCCCAAGGAATTTCTCTAGATGTTTGGTGAGCACCAAGAACCCCCGGAGGCTTCACAGGATTTTAGAACGTTGAGCCGGGAAAATAAAAAAAATGAATTTTTACCACAAAATTGTTACTTCAACCAGATAGCTATTATTCACAAAGATAACAGGAGAAACTGCACGATACATTTTATGGTGCATTTTTTTCCTGAGTACACAGATACCTCATATGTGGTGGAAATCAACTGTTTGGGCGCATGGCAGGGCTCGGAAGGGAAGGAGCGCCATTTGACTAAAATTAGCTGGAATCATTACACTGGGGAACGCAATTTTTTAGGAGTTAGGTCAGACAACTGTTCTTATTTAATTTTTGGATGCTGAATCCAGAAATGATCTCAGTTTTTCTCTATCACGTCAAGTTTTTGAACTATAGGATTTTTGTCTTCTCAAAAATATGTAAACTACTGTACCTAAAAAGTGGTTGTTTTTTTTTTTTTAAAATAGTACAAATATGAACAAAAAATGAAATATATAAGAAATAGGCATGACAAATATGTTTTTTAACACTATCATGTTTTTTTTTACAAAGGATATATATATATATATATATATATATATATGCAAGTATTTAAGGTAAAAATGTACATTTATAGCTTTTTTTGGAGTGTTTAACTTGAGGACAATCACGTTTGATTCTCCAGCAATAGTAGTCAGCCATCATATGTACATCCCATCTACCCTGGTAACGGTCTTCCATAACCTTCAAATCTTGGTGAAATCGTTCACCTTGCTCATCGCTAACAGCACCAAGATTTTCCGGAAAGTTGGCAAGATGGCAATACAGAAAATGTAGTTTAATACTCATGTTGCAACCAAGCGCTTTGTAGCTCTCCAATAGTTTCTGAACAATTTGTTTGTAATTACTTGCATGTGTATTTACAAGAAAGTTCTTGACAACGTCTTTGAATGATAACCAAGCATTCTTCTCAAGATCTGACATAGTCCCGGTGAAATGTTCATCTTTGATGAGCTGTCGAATTTGTGGACCATCAAACACACCAGCCTTTATTTTTTCAATGGACAGTCCAGGAAGTGCCAACATGATGTACTTAAAACAGTCGCCGTCAGTTGGCAATGCTTTTACAAATTGCTTCTTGAGACCTAGTTTTATGTGCAGAGGTGGGAATAGTATATTCTTCCTGTCAACAAGTGGCTGATGTAGAATGTTAGGATCTCCAGGTTTAAGACCAGATCTTGGAGGCCAATTCGACTCAACCCAATGCTTGTCTCGAGCTCTGCTATCCCACATACAGAGAAAGCAGGGATACTTTGTGTACCCACATTGCTGACCAAGAAGGAAGCAAACCATTTTAAGGTCAACACAGATGATCCAATTGTGTGTGTCATATTTCAATAACTCAATAACTCTCTTTACATCTCCATGTTCTTCACGAAGAGAGACAGAATGCCCAATAGGGACTGCACCAAATAAATTGCCATTGTGTAGAAGGACACACTTAAGACTCCGCTTTGAGCTATCAATAGTCGCCATTCATTTGGATTGTACATTGAAAGCCCTAATTCTTGTAGTAAACCAGGAATATTATGGCAAAACACAAAACCGCTGTCACACCGAAAGTACTGCAAAAATGTACTTTCTCTAGTATGAAAGTATGATACCTTCGCTCCTTGTTCAAGTAACTGTTTCTCATTCAGCCTTGATGCTAAAAAAATTGTTTAAAAGAACAGAGAGTCCTCAGTGGTTGATACCTTTTAATGGCTAACTGAAAAGATGGTAATAATTGCAAGCTTTCGAGACTACTCAGGTCTCTTCATCAGGCATGGTATAACACAAAATCTGAAGAGTCACGTATTTATACACAACAGGACTTAGAATAGTGCAGTAAAAAAAAAAAAAAAAAAAAAAAAAAAGAACAAGTTATATGAAACAGAACTATCTCTATGGCAGGGGGACAAGCTGTTCTAGCCATAAATACTGCTGCAGTTCAGTGTGAAAGTTTTATTGTCCTTTGATAAGGGTCTGGTCCAGGGCTGTGACACGCTCGGATGGTCAGAGGAGCACATCTTTTAACTGATGTGAAAAGACATGAATCCATGAGACACATTCATTCCTTCTCTGAATGTGTCAAAGGTCATCATAAGTTTGTACTCCCATAGTCTCCTGTCTCTCTGGGACTTGAAGTTTCCTTTCAATACCAGCAATTTCATGTCCATGATGCTGTGGTCTGGGTTACAAAAATGTTTGGCCACAGGTAGATCCATCCTTTTTTCTCTAATTGTGTGGCGGTGAGAATTCATCCTTGTCCTGAGCTGTTGTCCTGTCTCCCCTACATACAGACCCCCAGTTGGACATTTGGTACATATAATTAAGTACACCACATTGGTTGTGGTGCAGCTGAACGTACCTGGGATCTTGTAGTCCTGATGTGATCTGGGAATCTTTATCTTGTCCGTTGTCAATATTAATGGACAGGTCTTGCATTTTTTCTGGTTGCAGGGAAATGTTCCTGTTGGTGTTGGAGAGGACAGGGAGCTTCTGACAATGATGCTTCTTAGATTTGGGGGCTGTCTAAAACACAGAAGTGGGGGGTCTGGAAAAATAGATTTTAACCGGGCATCTTTTTGCAGTAATGGTTGTAGTTTCCGTGCAGCTCCTCTAAACACCTCCAGATGTGGATTGTAGGTGACTACAAGAGGGACCCGGTTGTTCTCTTCTTTGGTTTTATAATGTAGAAGATGGTTTCTTGATATTCTGGTGGCTCTTATAATCTGGTTTTCAATTGTTCTTGGGTGGTAGCCTTGATTCAAAAAGGTTTTTCTGAGGCCCTCAGAAAAACCTTTTTGAATCAAGGCTACCACCCAAGAACAATTGAAAACCAGATTATAAGAGCCACCAGAATATCAAGAAACCATCTTCTACATTATAAAACCAAAGAAGAGAACAACCGGGTCCCTCTTGTAGTCACCTACAATCCACATCTGGAGGTGTTTAGAGGAGCTGCACGGAAACTACAACCATTACTGCAAAAAGATGCCCGGTTAAAATCTATTTTTCCAGACCCCCCACTTCTGTGTTTTAGACAGCCCCCAAATCTAAGAAGCATCATTGTCAGAAGCTCCCTGTCCTCTCCAACACCAACAGGAACATTTCCCTGCAACCAGAAAAAATGCAAGACCTGTCCATTAATATTGACAACGGACAAGATAAAGATTCCCAGATCACATCAGGACTACAAGATCCCAGGTACGTTCAGCTGCACCACAACCAATGTGGTGTACTTAATTATATGTACCAAATGTCCAACTGGGGGTCTGTATGTAGGGGAGACAGGACAACAGCTCAGGACAAGGATGAATTCTCACCGCCACACAATTAGAGAAAAAAGGATGGATCTACCTGTGGCCAAACATTTTTGTAACCCAGACCACAGCATCATGGACATGAAATTGCTGGTATTGAAAGGAAACTTCAAGTCCCAGAGAGACAGGAGACTATGGGAGTACAAACTTATGATGACCTTTGACACATTCAGAGAAGGAATGAATGTGTCTCATGGATTCATGTCTTTTTACATCAGTTAAAAGATGTGCTCCTCTGACCATCCGAGCGTGTCACAGCCCTGGACCAGACCCTTATCAAAGGACAATAAAACTTTCACACTGAACTGCAGCAGTATTTATGGCTAGAACAGCTTGTCCCCCTGCCATAGAGATAGTTCTGTTTCATATAACTTGTTCTTTTTTTTTTTTTTTTTTTTTTTTTACTGCACTATTCTAAGTCCTGTTGTGTATAAATACGTGACTCTTCAGATTTTGTGTTATACCATGCCTGATGAAGAGACCTGAGTAGTCTCGAAAGCTTGCAATTATTACCATCTTTTCAGTTAGCCATTAAAAGGTATCAACCACTGAGGACTCTCTGTTCTTTTAAACAATTTTTTTATCTCTACTGGCTAACACGGTACAAAGATATATTTTACTTGCCTTGATGCTAGTAATTCTGAAGGTTTTTTTGATAAGCCCAATTCACGTGCTAAATCATTTAACTCGTGCTGATCAAATCCCTTACGAACTGAATCCTTGTGAATTTCAAATTCTGCATCATTGCTGTCACTGTGTTCGTCAACATCACTCAGAACTTCTAGAGATGGTAGCTGTTCACTGGTACTGGAATTTCAGCTGAACGAGGCATTGGTCTGATAGCTGACGCTAGATTTGGATATTCTATTTTACTTTTATTTTTCCTGTTAAATCCTGATGTTTTCACTAAACAGAAGTAACAGTCTGTGGAATGACTTTTTTGCTCTCTCCACACCATGGGGATACCAAATGCCAACTTTTCACGTGTTCCTTTGGTCCACATCCGTAAACTCTCGACACACTGCTTGCACACTATGTGAGGGGCCCATGGCTTATCTTGATCACCGAGTTTTACTTTAAAATATGCAAAATATGCTTGTTTGACAAATGCACTGATGTTTGCCCTTTGAACTGGAATGGTGAAAACACCACAAATATAGCAGAAGGAGTCAGGGTTGTTTAGGCATTTACGACGAGAGGAAGAAGGAGCAGACATGATCTGAAACAAAGGAAATATGTACATAAGTAAATAAAACACTGAGATGGAAAGTTACAAGCTTTGAAAACTAACAAAGAAAAAAATCATGAAAGATATATAAATTACAACTGCGCCCAATGTAAAGAGAAAAGCTATCACAAATCCTATTTATTCCTACTATGATACATTTGTTGTGTAAAGATATTGATAATTATGACGTATTGGGAGCTGCACACACCTCTCACCACACGGTCTCAGTTGTGACTACTCTTACAAGTTGCCACGTAGCTCTATATGAGTCGAATTGTACTCAGATAACAAGTCTTATTACAGAAATCAGTGCAATTGTGCTTCTATGGCAGGTAAGTTGAGGAGGAAAAACTTGACGTGATAAAAAAAAAACTGACTACATTTTTGGAATCAGCATGCCAATTTTAGTATAAATCAGCTCAAAAACCTAACTCAACAGAATTTTTTTTTCAAATTGTTCCCCAGTGTTATTAGAGTATAGAAAAAACTTCAAAAAATGTCCAATTTTTGGTAAATATCAAATATCTTTATTAATACAAAAGACTAAAAATCTCACACCAAAAAACAGAGGACAATAATAATACAAAAGTATTACAGGTTGAGGAGTGAAGTATTCCAGATAAGGATATCTGCTACTATTTAGCAAAAGCCACATCTAGGACCCAACTTCTCTCTTGTGCCAAAAGGAAGAAGCAATCTGATAACATTATTAGATTTATTACAACTTATAATAACCAATGGTTCCAAATAAGAAAGATATTAACCAAACATTGGTCAGTACTACAACTAGAACCATCTTTTAAGAATGTGTTATCTGATTTTCCAGCACTGACAGCACGTAAGAGTAAAAACTTGAAAGATTATTTAGTGCATAGTCACTACGTCTGTCTAGGCAATCTTCCTTTTGACATCGGACCACCTAAATGGGGCTGCTTCCCATGTGGGTCATGCTTAGCATGCCGTAATATCGAAAGGGCAAAAACCTTCATGTCAGCGGATGGTCAGAAGAGCTTCAAGGTTAGGCACTATATCTCCTGTAGTACTGAATTTGTGATCTACGCAGCCAGGTGCGGATGCGGACTGATCTATGTAGGATTAACCTCTAGACAGTTCCGCATCCGTGTCCGTGAACATGAGGGATATATGGCAGCGAAGGAGGTGTCTGACCTCGATGCTTTGAAGACCATCCCCCGACACTTTAAGGTCCATCACGATTGCAACCCCTCCTCCTTAAAAGTAAGCTCCGACCCAGACACCTAGACAGTCTGTGGCAGGCCTGGTCCCAGGTCTGCCCTTGACTTTCCTCCTCACTCCTTCACAGTACGTTTCTGACTGACTGACTGCATAACTCCCAACTTTTGAAGAAGGGAAACAGGGACAAAGGCAAAAATTTGACCACGCCCCTAGCCACACCCCCTAGCCACAGCCATTTGTCAGTAAGGGTCATTCAGCAGTTGCCCCAGACTGTTCGTTAGTAGTCATAGCAGCCAGAATTTTCTTATATTTATAGGTGTCACTATATGACATGTTGCTTATTTGTGCCTATAAAGCAGTGTTCACACGTTGCATAATTTCAGGGGTTTTTTTGTTTCTGTCGCTGTCGGCACCAAGCTACACAATAACAATCTTCTCTGGTTTTTCCATTTTTGCTGCATTTTTTCTGCCTTTTCTCCATTATTTAATGTGTTTTTGGTTCAGATGTGAATGTGCGTTTTAAAGTGTTTTTATTGTACAGAGAACCTTTTTCCTGGGTTTTTTTCAGCTCCACATAGAAACCTCCAGAGAAAAAAAAGCATGAAAGCCGCAGAGATCAGCGGCGTCTTCTCGTGGAATCCACTTTACTTGGACAATTAAACACAGCAGAATAAATGTGCAAAAAAACAGCAGAAAAAAAATGCAGCATTTACACTACATGTGAACACAGACTAAATGTCCAAGCAAAGTAGATGAGACGTCATGAAATCTCTGCCCCTTTTATGTCTGAAGACCCCGCTGAACTGTGCGGATTTGGTGTTTTTCTTTTTTATAATCTTCAGGATTCACATCTGCACAATACGTATCAAATAAGGGGACAATGCATAAAAAACACCGCAAACACGCAATAATCAGAGAAGATTGTTATTGCGCTCGTGGTGCGGACATCTGCAGAAAAAAACTCAGCATTTACGCTTCGTGTGAACACGGCCTCAATGATACATTTTTATTACATTTTTTATGGGTTTTTCTAAGGAAAAATAATAAATTGCGCCATTTTTTTTCCGTCATTTACCGATCCCCATAAATAATCTGATTGCTGCATTGTTCGGGTCGTTACGATTACAGGGACAACAAATATGTCCATGTTATTTGCTGATTTGTGATGTTTATTATTTTATAAAAAAGTGCAATAAAATTACATTATTCCATTTTTTTATTATTTTTAGCAATTTTATTATAAGAAAAAAAAAACCTCTTTTCCTCTCTCTCTAGAATACAGGAGATAGAGACACTGCTCTGTACAATGGAGCTGTATCCTGTGTAATCTGCTGTGTAAGAGGCTGCATTGTAGGTTCATTTATGTAAAATCCTCCCTCTGACATCATCAATCCTAGTGGCTCAACAGCTAGAGCAGCTAGGAAAGCTAGGAGGCTGCTGGACACAAGATTTGAACGCTGCTGGTTTGAATCCAAGCTGGTGAAAAAAAATAATTTATTTGTATTTTTTTTCCTCATTTCTTTATAATAGTTTTATGGGAAGAAATGAATCTGACTCTTCCCTTCACCTACAAAGAGACGCAGTATTTATCTATCTACCCTCTATCTATCTATCCTCTATCTATCCTCTATCCATCTATCCTCTATCTATCCTCTATCTATCCTCTATCCTTCTATCTAATCTATCCTCTATTTTCTATCCTTCTATCTAATCTATCCCCTATCTTCTATCCTTCTATCTAATCTATCCTCTATCCTTCATCCTCTATCTTCTATCCTTCTATCTAATCTATCCTCTATCCATCTATCCTCTATCTATCTATCATCTATTCTTCTATCTAATCTATCCTCTATCCTTCTAATCTATCCTCTATCCTTCTATCTAATCTATCCTCTATCCTATCTAATCTATCCTCTATCCTTCATCCTCTATCCTTCTATCTAATCTATCCTCTATCCTTCTATCTAATCTATCCTCTATCTTCTATCCTTCTATCTAATCTATCCTCTACCCTATCTAATCTATCCTCTATCCTTCTATATAATCTATCCTCTATCCTCTATCTCCTATCCTTCTATCTAATCTATTCTCTATCCTTCATCCTCTATCTTCTATCCTTCTATCTAATCTATCCTTTATCCATCCATCTATCTAATCTATCTTCCATCCATCCATCCATCTAGTCTATCCTCCATCCATCCATCTATCTAATCTATCATGCATCCATCCCTCCCTCCATCCCTCCCTCCATCCCTCCATCCATCCCTCCATCCATCCCTCCCTCCATCCCTCCTTTCATCCATCCATCCATCCCTCTATCCCTCCTTCCCTCCATCCATCCCTCCCTCCATCCATCCCTCCTTTCATCCATCCCTCCCTCTATCCATCCATCCCTCCCTCCATCCCTCCTTTCATCCATCCATCCATCCCTCCATCCCTCTATCCCTCCCTCCATCCATCTCTCCATCCATCCCTCCATCCATCCATCCCTTCCTCCATCCATCCCTCCCTCCATCCCTCCTTTCATCCATCCATCCCTCCCTCCATCCATCCCTCCCTCCATCCCTCCCTCCTTTCATCCATCCATCCATCCATCCCTCCCTCCCTCCATCTTTGCAGCTGGATAATCTACTTCTGATTTCTCTACTGCAATATAGAGGTTAAGATTACCAAATTTTCCTATGTTTTACAATACGGGCAGTGGCTCAGTGGTAGAGCTGCTGCCTATGGAACAATGAGCTTTCACAGGTTTGAGTCCTGGCTGCCCCTGATAATCCAGAGCTGATGATCATTTAATTTAATTTATTCACTGCACTGAGGGGAGGAGCCGGGACATCAGCTGTGAGCCACGGGAGTGCGGGACACACCTCTAAAATCGTGGCAGTCCTGCAGAATCCGGGACGGTTGGGAGGTATGTTTATATGCAGCAGCGGTGATTCAATTATAGCACTTAAAATGACGGCAGCGCGCGCACGTTATTGTGACAGGATTTAGGCTGCCAAAATATAAATTGTGCGTAGCTGTAGAAGCTTTTCTCATGAAGTTATGATGATGAAAGGATGTATAAAAAATTATCCACGGAGGATATACGTATTCACAGAGCAGACCGCAGATTTGATGTATCTATGAGTGACATCAGTTACTCACTGTTATGGCATTTCTTTCTGTTTTAATTAATAACTTCACGGTGCCTTCAACAAATTTCTCGGGAAATGTCTCAAAACATTCTAGTGACCTTCCTAAATATAATTCCAGAGGTTATTGACCGAAAAATTTCCTTAAAATTTGTGAAATTAGTTGCTTTATCCTATGGCAGTAGGAGCCCTCCTTAGAGTGTTATGACATCATCACTAGCCCCGCTCACTCTCCGTGTGTCCCTCTCTGGGGAGACCTCTGGTGAGTCTGGGATCAGAAGGTCACAGCGCCTCATTGTTCGCAGGTCTACAACTTGATTTGAGTGACTCTACTTTCTTTTAGTGCTGTAGGGGTTAAGGACTCTTTCTAATCTGGCTGTCCTTTGTAGCCTTAATCTCAGGTGCATCTATTTTGTGACCACTCCCCTTCCTTACAAAAGGTCGTGTATCTTACCATCTGATGCTTGTCATAGATTCTCATTTTATGCTGACCACTTTGGAAGGAGCCTGTCTCTGGATGAAGCTGAGGAGTTGTGACTATTGCAGCTGTGATGTTTAGCTGCATTGGAAGAGCTTGAAGTGTTTTCCTTTTTGTGTCTATTTTCCCTCTGTTTCCTTTACCTTGTGTTGTGCTATTGCAGTGGTGAGACTCCTGCTCTCGCCAGCCTTTTCACTAGCCAGGGTGAGATCAAGGTGACCGGAGGCCTAGACACGTGATGACAATGGTGGGAAGGACCCATATAGAGACGTTAGGGAGCAAGGGTACAGACTCAGGTGAGTTGCAGGAGGTTTTCCCTTCTCCCCATCATTAGGTCCTTCCTTTTTTACATTTCCGTTGTTACCCTTGTGTTACACTGGATGTTGAGTGTCTGTACACTCTAGCGTGACATAATATTTTGGTTTTGACACCCACAGTCTTATCGGTTGAGCAGATCGAACACCTGGACAGGAGCCTAAATTTTGTCAGTGGCTTTTTTTTGCCGGGGATAGAAATGTTTCAGGTCAGAATTACTCTAGTAATAAATTTACGTTTAATGAATTTGAAGGATTCTCCTTTTCTGAACAGAAGGCCATTGTAATGCTAAACTAAATGGAGGAGGATCGTTATTTGGAAGAATTGGTGGGGGATCATGATGTAAAACCAAAGGCCTCACACCCTCGCGTAACATCATTACACATGTTCCAGAATATGATAGAAAAGGACCAGTTGGGGGGCGGAGCTAGCCGATGGCACGTTAGGACGCAGAAAGGAGCTCCCACAGACCCACGGCAGAACTCCAATAACACAGGCACTCACCGGGCTCCAGGACGGTAATGGCACGCAGGAGGGGACGGGCGACGAGAACACAGATCCAGAAGGGAGAAGGTGCTGATATCGCCCGCTTTTTCGGGGCCGCAGCCTCTCAGCCTGACACTGCTGCTCTCTCCAAGATGGCGCCGGCAGATACTGAGACAGGAGATAACACTCAGCAAACATGCAGAGGAGCGACCTCACTGCCCCCACACATAGCGGCAGCCAGCACAGCTCTAAATGCAGATACATTAAAGCTGGGCACCACAGAGGGGAATACTGATAACCCCTTGCCCCAGACACAACAACGATCTCCAGAGAAGTTACAGGCAGAGCAAGGCTCCAGCCCAATATTACAACAGACTCCAGCAGCTATGGGAAGCAGACCTGCAGCACCCGGAGAGGAGCCTGTAATAACACAACCACAACAACAAACATCACCTAAAGAACAAAGACCCTCCAATTCAAATACCTCCACCAGCAGAAACAAAGGAGACAAGAATAAACCAGACCAGTCACAGGTACAAGAGGAAGATTGGGATTGGAAAGCACATATTAGATCAATTCCAACCAGGCAGGAAATGGACTCTTTGCTGGGGAAACTAAGGGAATCCCACAAACAGGACATGGCTGCTATACAATCAGAGCTCAAACAAATTGGTCAGCGTGTAGCAGCTACAGTGGAGGTGCAGGAACAGATATTTTATCATATAGAATCACATCAACAAGTCCTATCAGAGCACACAGCCCAGATACAGGACATTTTGACCCATTTAGATGACATCGAGAACCGGCATCACCGTAATAACTTAAGGATTAGAGGCCTCACAGAGGCAGTGGAACCATCGCAGCTGGACGAATGGGCAGAAAAATTCTTCACCCGTCTCCTCCAACGTGATCCAGAACAACGCACAGAACTGGACCGCATCCACAGATCCCTGGGTCCCAAATCCCCTGACCCGGCCAGACCAAGAGATGTGATATATCTTTTCTTTCTTAACTATCTTATTTCTATTCCTTTCTTCTTTTTCCTTTTCTTTTCTCTCTTTCTATCCCCTTCCCACTCTTTTCTGTGATGTCGCACCTAACCTTTTGCACCTACAATACTAAAGGTCAGGGCCGGATTATAGGCGGGGCAGACGGGGCTTCAGCCCAGGGGCCCCCACCACAAGAGCCTCTGAGGGGGCCCCCACCACCATCTGTGTGTCCGCCATTTTATTAAAGTTGCAGTGGTTCAAGACTGCACTGTACCTTTAAGGTATTTCAATCCCGGCCATCAATGTACTGCAGACACGCCCACTGCACGCTATGTGGGCTGCGTCTGCCAGGATGACGTCACTGCGCTGCTGTTTCTTCCTGCCGTAGAGGAGCTTGTGGGAGGACCGGAGGTCTCAGTGGATCCCGGTAAGTATGAGGTCATTAATCATGGTGCCGGCCGGGCAGGAGATTGCAGTGAGGAGGGAGCAGACGCCGCTGATAACTCCAGACCGGATTCCATAGTGTCAGCGGCCACTCTGCTATCAGTGTGAGTTATTGCAGGAGTGTGAGCTGCTGCAGATCAGGTCGGGCTGTCAGTGCCGGGTCATGAGGTCGGGCTGTCAGTGCCGGGTCATGAGGTCGGGCTGTCAGTGCCGGGTCATCGGCCTCATCCCTCCCCTGCAATAACTCACACTGATCTCCAGCAGAGACATCACTACACAGAATCCTGCACTGATCACATCTGAGCCTGCAGCACACATTACACTATATGGCCCATATTACATATAGAATATGTGAGGTCCTGTAGGCCCAGGTGTGATCAGTGCAGGGCATGGTATATCTGTGCACATGGTATACCACATCCAGTGTACAGAGCAGTGTGATATACTGTGTACATGGTATACCACATCCAGTGTACAGAGCAGTGTGATATACTGTGCACATGGTATACCACATCCAGTGTACAGAGCAGTGTGATATACTGTGCACATGGTATACCACATCCAGTGTACAGAGCAGTGGGATATACTGTGCACATGGTATACCACATCCAGTGTACAGAGTAGTGTGATATACTGTGCACATGGTATACCACATCCAGTGTACAGAGCAGTGGGATATACTGTGCACATGGTATACCACATCCAGTGTACAGAGTAGTGTGATATACTGTGCACATGGTATACCACATCCAGTGTACAGAGCAGTGGGATATACTGTGTACACACATCAGATGGTATATAATAATGTGTATATTGTATAACATCTGGTGTCTGTATCACAGTATATTGTGTACCAGTCATGTATTCTCCTGTACACTGTACAGGGGCGTACCTTTGGGGAACATGCGTCATATTTGTCCCTGCACAGTAATCAGGGGGGCACCATTACCATTAAAAAGTGTGAGGCAGCAGTATGGTGGGAGAAAATTGTAAGTGGAGATAAGTGTGAGGGGCATAGTATAGAGCAGGGGTCGGGAACCTATGGCTCGCGAGCCAGATATGGCTCTTTTGATGGCCGTATCTGGCTCGCAGACAGGGCTCCTACCTGTCTATGGGCAAATGCCGGGGCCCTGGAGAGCCGGGGGGGCCCACTCGGCCTCGTCAGTTCTCCTGTCCCTTGGCCGGGGCCCACTCGCCTTTATAGTTCTGCTGCCCCCGGCCGAGTTCCGGGGACCGCAGTCCTCGGCAGCAATCTGCGGCGCCGTCACTTTAAGGCGCGCAGACATCCTGTTTTGAATTTCATCTATGGGCAGAGCTACTGCCTTCTCAGTCCTACATATGAAGGAGGCGAGCTTCTGTCCGGCGCTGTGTGGGCCCCCTCTCCACCATGACCTAATCGGGTAAATGCCCTCCCCGCCTCCCCATTATGGGCCCCGGTGAGCTGCTTCTAACCCCCCAGATGTATGCCCTGCCAATCCCCCCCCCCGCCGATGCCGCGGGTGCTGGCCCCGCCGATGCCGCGGGTGCAGGCCCCACAGAGCAGCAGAGTTGTGTGTATTTGTCTGTATGTAGCAGAGTTGTATGTGTTTGTCTGTATGTAGCAGAGTTGTGTGTGTTTGTCTGTATGTAGCAAAGTTGTGTGTGTTTGTCTGTATGTAGCAGAGTTGTGTGTGTTTGTATGTAGCAGAGTTGTGTGTGTGTGTTTGTCTGTATGTAGCAGAATTGTGTGTGTTTGTCTGTATGTAGCAGAGTTGTGTGTGTTTGTCTGTTTGTAGCAGAGTTGTGTGTGTTTGTCTGTTTGTAGCAGAGTTGTGTGTGTTTGTCTGTTTGTAGCAGAGTTGTGTGTGTCTGTTTGTAGCAGAGTTGTGTGTGTTTGTATGTAGCAGAGTTGTGTGTGTGTGTGTGTTTGTCTGTATGTAGCAGAGTTGTGTGTGTTTGTCTGTATGTAGCAGAGTTGTGTGTGTTTGTCTGTTTGTAGCAGAGTTGTGTGTGTTTGTCTGTTTGTAGCAGAGTTGTGTGTGTTTGTCTGTTTGTAGCAGAGTTGTGTGTGTCTGTTTGTAGCAGAGTTGTGTGTGTTTGTATGTAGCAGAGTTGTGTGTGTGTGTGTTTGTCTGTATGTAGCAGAGTTGTGTGTGTTTGTCTGTATGTAGCAGAGTTGTGTGTGTTTGTCTGTTTGTAGCAGAGTTGTGTGTGTCTGTTTGTAGCAGAGTGTAGTACCATTATTTCAGTCCAGTTGTGGCTTTATACAGCAGGGAGGAGCATTCCTTGCTGTACTAAGTGAACATTGGAGCGATTGATCTGTCAATGGCCCTTTAAAAACATATTGTACGGCTCTCGCGGAATTATATTTCAAAATATGTGGCGTTTACGGCTCTCTTAGCCAAAAAGGTTCCTGACCCCTGGTATAGAGCCTGGGTAGTGGGGGGGGGGGGGTTAGCAGTATAGAGAAGGGGCAGCATGGTGGGCAGTGTGAGGGCACAGTATGGAGGGCACAGTATGCTGAGGAGGGGGAATGTGAGACTGAGGTGAAGTATAGTGACTATATAGTGAAGGAGGTAGGCAGTATAGAGAAGGGGCAGCATGGTGGCCAGTGTAACGGCACAGTATGGAGGGCACAGTATGCTGAGGAGGGGGAATGTGAGACTGAGGTGCACTATAGTGATTTTGGTACTGAGGGTGAGGGGAGTATAGAGAGGGGATAGCATGGGGAACAATGTGAGGGTACAGCTCAGGAGGGGGAGTGTGAGGAGGGGGCACAGTATAGACATTTGGAGGTATAGTGGGTACACAATGTAGAGGACTGTGTGAAGAGGGGGCCCAGAACTGAAAGAAGAGGCCATGTACCATAAGAATGACATTGTGTGGGTCATTTTGTGCAGGGAGCACAGTGAGGGGCAATTATTTATTCAGACGCACAGTGTAGGTCATATATTTATATTTAGGAGCATTATAATCATTCTGCTATTTATTTTAAGGGCATAATGTTGAGATGTGCTGCAGAAGACCCGGGAGGTCTGCAGAGAGGAGCTGTAGAAGACCCGGGAGGTCTGCAGAGAGGAGCTGTAGAAGACCCGGGAGGTCTGCAGAGAGGAGCTGTAGAAGACCCGGGAGGTCTGCAGAGAGGAGCTGTAGAAGACCCGGGAGGTCTGCAGAGAGGAGCTGTAGAAGACCCGGGAGGTCTGCAGAGAGGAGCTGTAGAAGACCCGGGAGGTCTGCAGAGAGGAGCTGTAGAAGACCCGGGAGGTCTGCAGAGAGGAGCTGTAGAAGACCCGGGAGGTCTGCAGAGAGGAGCTGTAGAAGACCCGGGAGGTCTGCAGAGAGGAGCTGTGGAAGACCCGGGAGGTCTGCAGAGAGGAGCTGTAGAAGACCCGGGAGGTCTGCAGAGAGGAGCTGTAGAAGACCCGGGAGGTCTGCAGAGAGGAGCTGTAGAATACCCGGGAGGTCTGCAGAGATGAGCTGTAGAAGACCCAGGAGGTCTGCAGAGAGGAGCTGTAGAAGACCCGGGAGGTCTGCAGAG
Source organism: Anomaloglossus baeobatrachus (assembly GCF_048569485.1). Lineage (NCBI taxonomy): Eukaryota > Metazoa > Chordata > Amphibia > Anura > Aromobatidae > Anomaloglossus > Anomaloglossus baeobatrachus. The sequence continues at coordinate 1,275,945 of NW_027441806.1, forward strand.
ATGAGCTGTGGATGTGAATAGTCATCATAACGTCTGGACAAGATGGAGAAGAAAGAAGCATTTTCTTACAATTGTTAAGGACATACTGGGAGTTGTTAATTCATGTGATACAAATGTATATGGGGATGTGACACTACAATATATTGTTGTAGGTTAACACAAGGCCGGTCCTAATATTTATGGACACTCCCATTATACAATTATATCAACACTTGAAAAAACATATGAACTCATTTTTTCAAAAAAGGAGCAACAAAGTCCTACATATGATCCATATAAATTTTATTAATACACTCACTCAAACATAAAAAGATGTATGCAACAAACAGACAGAGATTAGCAGCATAATAGTATTGCACATATATCCGATCCACAAAAGTGACTAGTGCTGTGCAAAAATGCAATTAGTGATGCCCTATGAGGTCAGTGTAAGGGGTTCTAGGCCTAAACCAATTTACCACCAGAAATAATTAGCAGGCTGACCACCAACAACTAGACATCCAGAAACATCATATATTATTGCATACAAGATGAATATATAAATCACTAAATCACTACATGGGTCTGAATACTATATCACATTACCCAGTTTGCAAAAGAATGGTGGCCTTAGTCTCAATGCGTCCATAGATGGCGCTACAGTCCCATAAATACAAAGGACCGATATAATAGTAGTAAATTGAATACGTCGGCCGGTGCCTGCAGAACTACTCCCCCCGAGGGGAGGACATCATGTACTAGCAGACACCGAAAACCGGCCAAGTATGAGCACCAAAAAAACCACCATGCAAGAGCGTAACAATTACCTGGGAATGCTGTGAAAACACGCTGCTAGCCTCTTTCCCCGACGTACGTTTCGCTTCCCGCTTCTACGGGGGGCATGTCGGGCTGGAACAAGCGCCAAGATTAAATGGCGGCGGACATCCAATCAGATGCACTCACGGCGCCTGCGTCAGTCATGTTCCTCCCTTGATACAACGTAACTTCCTGTCGGGCGACTGTGGAACGCAGCCTGCGTGTCAAGCCTCCGGAAATGACCGACAGGCAAAGCTGCTCCACTTACTGCGCCCGGCATTTCAGTTCCGGGAGGTTACAGACCACTCAGGCGCACCGCATCTGAATAGCAAGTCCGCCGCATTATGGCACATACAATAAATGAAATTCTTCACCCATAGTGACTATTCATCATAAACTGACCGTAAAGAAATACAGATGTAATTGCAACATTATAATAGCTATCCCATTGGTTGCATCATTAGTTCCCTAACACTTACACAAATATTACATGCTGCTGTACAAAATACTCCCCATTAACTTTATTATAATTAATTCAAAATTTCCACAATAAATAGGAGACCATTTGTCCCAGCAACAATTATTATCAATATACATATTGCACCCAAGGGGAATCTTCAGAACAATAGAGGTGGATTTCCATCAACACCGACAACTTCAGATGATAATGCAATCTCTATAGATTCCCCTTGGGTGCAATATGTATATTGATAATAATTGTTGCTGGGACAAATGGTCTCCTATTTATTGTGGAAATTTTGAATTAATTATAATAAAGTTAATGGGGAGTATTTTGTACAGCAGCATGTAATATTTGTGTAAGTGTTAGGGAACTAATGATGCAACCAATGGGATAGCTATTATAATGTTGCAATTACATCTGTATTTCTTTACGGTCAGTTTATGATGAATAGTCACTATGGGTGAAGAATTTCATTTATTGTATGTGCCATAATGCGGCGGACTTGCTATTCAGATGCGGTGCGCCTGAGTGGTCTGTAACCTCCCGGAACTGAAATGCCGGGCGCAGTAAGTGGAGCAGCTTTGCCTGTCGGTCATTTCCGGAGGCTTGACACGCAGGCTGCGTTCCACAGTCGCCCGACAGGAAGTTACGTTGTATCAAGGGAGGAACATGACTGACGCAGGCGCCGTGAGTGCATCTGATTGGATGTCCGCCGCCATTTAATCTTGGCGCTTGTTCCAGCCCGACATGCCCCCCGTAGAAGCGGGAAGCGAAACGTACGTCGGGGAAAGAGGCTAGCAGCGTGTTTTCACAGCATTCCCAGGTAATTGTTACGCTCTTGCATGGTGGTTTTTTTGGTGCTCATACTTGGCCGGTTTTCGGTGTCTGCTAGTACATGATGTCCTCCCCTCGGGGGGAGTAGTTCTGCAGGCACCGGCCGACGTATTCAATTTACTACTATTATATCGGTCCTTTGTATTTATGGGACTGTAGCGCCATCTATGGACGCATTGAGACTAAGGCCACCATTCTTTTGCAAACTGGGTAATGTGATATAGTATTCAGACCCATGTAGTGATTTAGTGATTTATATATTCATCTTGTATGCAATAATATATGATGTTTCTGGATGTCTAGTTGTTGGTGGTCAGCCTGCTAATTATTTCTGGTGGTAAATTGGTTTAGGCCTAGAACCCCTTACACTGACCTCATAGGGCATCACTAATTGCATTTTTGCACAGCACTAGTCACTTTTGTGGATCGGATATATGTGCAATACTATTATGCTGCTAATCTCTGTCTGTTTGTTGCATACATCTTTTTATGTTTGAGTGAGTGTATTAATAAAATTTATATGGATCATATGTAGGACTTTGTTGCTCCTTTTTTGAAAAAATGAGTTCATATGTTTTTTCAAGTGTTGATATAATTGTATAATGGGAGTGTCCATAAATATTAGGACCGGCCTTGTGTTAACCTATCTGCTTCTGTTTATATTACAGATTGGTCATTTCAATATGGATTTTGAGGCCAAGCTTACAGCCTGGCAATCCAAAGCTTCAGGAATTTTTAAGAGAGATGGTGCAGCAAGTGTGGATAGTAGTGTGGTACAGAAGGACTTGGCAAGGAGGTACAAAAACATGCTATATAAAAAAATGAAATTATGGTGGACCCGCACCTCATTGGAGAATTACCATGATCAAAAAATAATACCGAGGGGATTAAGGGTTCAGATTTATCCCTCTTTTGATTTAGAGGAAGAAAATTTAAATCAAAGGTGGATTGCAGCAGCGACCACCTGCTCATTAGAGTTCATACGAATTATTATTGAGAAAAACTCTTTGACCATGAGTAAAATTGAAAAAGAAATTGAATCTATTCAGTCAACCTTGCAAAAAGAGATGAATAATGAGTCTTTTCAGAACTTCATCTCTTCGTTAGATAAAGACTTTGAAAAATGGGAGAGGGAAATAAGCACTGACAAGCAGAAGAAATATATGCGAGATGTGGGAGATTATGACGGCAATAGAGTCTTTAGATGGCAATACAGGAAGTCGGAGCCAATTTTTAATCGGTCAAGAAGCTCTTCTATACAATCAGTATCATCAAGTGGAGCAAGTGGCAGTGTGTCAGCAGATCAGGGGCACTCCTTCAACACGCGGTCTAAGAACAAGCAGAAATTTAATAATAAAAAATCATATGAGATTTTTGGTAAAAATCAGGGTGGTGAACAACAACAACCCAAGGTAATTAACCTTTCTGATCACATTTTGACAGAATCACATATATCATTGTTAGAGAAAGGTTTATCATTTTCTCCCTCATGTTCTGCAGATACGTTTACATCAGTAAAAGACTTACATTTGTTCTCAAGGAAACTATTCTTTAGGAGGTTATACAGCAAATCCTTTCAACCGGAGGAGTCTTTCTCTGAGGTGGAAAAGGAGGCGTTGGCCACATTACAGTCTTTAGAGGATGAAAGTGCACCTCAGGCAGTAAGTAGTTTTCCGCATGACTTATTGAACAAATCTAGTAAATTTCCTGCCTTTAATACATGCCCAGCCATTGAGATCTTTACAAGGATGGTGACACAAGAATTCGAGCAAATGGTACCTGGCCAGTGGGGTCATTCCAACTTGTCTAGAAATGAAAGGGCAGCGTTTAAGGATTTGCAGTCATGGACTGACGTAGTCTTTAAAGGCGCCGATAAAGGCGGGAATATAGTTGTATGGCCGATCGCTATGTATGAGCGACAGGCCTACAAACTATTGAATGTAAAAGATTGCTACAAAAAATTAGTGTCTAATCCCCTTCCAATTTTTCAGGATGAACTCTTGTCAATTCTATCTCAAGCCTTTGATGAAGGAATAATACCAAAAAAATTGTTGGATTTTATGAAGAACTTACATCCTCGCTTGGCAACTTTTTATTTGATCCCGAAAGTTCACAAAAATATCACAGACCCTCCCGGAAGACCTATTGTGGCAGGTAATGGAGGGCTGTGTGAAATGATTTGTGGTATAATTGATTATTATCTTAAACCGTTGGTTGCTGAACTTCCATCGTATATCAAGGACACGACATCGGCCCTCTGTAGACTGGATGGGATTCAGTTGAATCCAAATATGATCTTAGTCACGGCCGATGTCGAGTCCTTGTATACGTCTATTAAACATTCAGATGGTTTACGAGCAGCCACATTTTTTCTGAGGAATAGCACGATTGATAAATCTATGGTGGAGTTATTGCTGATACTATTGGAATTTGTATTAACACATAATGCATTTACATTTGATGGCAAGATCTTTCTCCAGACACAGGGAACGGCAATGGGGGCGGCATGTGCCCCCTCTTATGCCAATTTGTTTTTGGGTGCCTGGGAGAGAGACATTTTTTTGAGTGATGTTATCCCTGAATGTAGTCGCATCCTTAACTGGATGCGCTACATAGATGATATTCTGTTCATTTGGGATGGCACCCCATCTGAATTGGATGGGTTGATGCGAACCTTAAACAACAATGAACAGAATATCAAATTAACATTCAGACAGGGAAGAGAGCTCGATTTTTTGGATATCGCCATTAGAACTGAGGATAATGGCATGTTGTCAACTTCTATCTTTAGAAAAGATACGGCAACTAATAGCCTTCTTCATGCCTCATCCTCTCACCCGAGAACATTGATTTCGGGTATTCCAATAGGCCAATTTCTAAGAACCAAAAGGATCTGTTCTGACCAACTTAGTTTTGATAAACAATCTAGTGATCTGGCTCAGAGGTTCTTGGAGAGAGGCTATAGCAAGAAAATGATAAAAAGAGGATATCATCGGGCTACAGCTTCCTCTAGAAATGCGCTCCTATTTTCTAATAGTTCAAATATTGGTAGAAATAGAATTGGAAAGGAAAAATCGGGGCCTGTACGGTTTATTACAACTTACCATAATCAATGGGCTGTGATGAAAGGGATTTTGCAGAAACATTGGGATATTTTGCGTTCGGATGTAATCTTGAAAAGCATTTTACCCCCTAAACCATTGGTCACAGCAAGAAGATCTAAAAACTTGAGGGATTCATTGGTTCACAGCCATTTTGATCCAAGTGTAAAACTCAAGAGACCAGTTACAGCAACGGACCAGGGCTTTTTTCCGTGTGGGCTTTGCAAAGCCTGCGCTAATTTGGTTAAATCCAAAACTTTTGTCAACTTTGACGGGTCAAAAACCTTTACTATAAGGAAGCAATTGACATGTTCATCAAGGGGAGTCATCTACCTTGGTGAATGTCCATGCAAAAAACTCTATGTGGGGTTAACGACCCGCGAAATAAAAGTCAGGGTACGTGAACATTGCCGAGACATTGCCAAAGCAAAAACAACTGAGGATGGCACACAATTAAAAACCCTCCCGCGACATTTTAAAGAGTTTCACAACTGCAATCCGGGTGGGTTAAAAGTTAGGGCCATAGATCAGGTGGATCTAGGGATTAGAGGTGGAGATTTGGGCAAGATTCTAGCCAGAGTAGAAAGCCGCTGGATCTATCGGTTAGGTACACTCAGTCCACAGGGTCTAAATGAGACCTTAGGATTCGGGGCGTTTTTGTAAGGTTGATGTAAAGTGGTCAATAATGAACTGTCTATGAATTTTAGCATGTTTCTGGGCTCCTGTTGTCAATTCCTTTTTATAATGATTTTAATTTGTGTTTGGGTATGGATCTAAGTGTGTGCAAGGTGTTTTTAACCTATATTTGTGTGATTCTTTACTTATGTGACTGTTCTTTTTCTTATAGAGATTGCATTATCATCTGAAGTTGTCGGTGTTGATGGAAATCCACCTCTATTGTTCTGAAGATTCCCCTTGGGTGCAATATGTATATTGATAATAATTGTTGCTGGGACAAATGGTCTCCTATTTATTGTGGAAATTTTGAATTAATTATAATAAAGTTAATGGGGAGTATTTTGTACAGCAGCATGTAATATTTGTGTAAGTGTTAGGGAACTAATGATGCAACCAATGGGATAGCTATTATAATGTTGCAATTACATCTGTATTTCTTTACGGTCAGTTTATGATGAATAGTCACTATGGGTGAAGAATTTCATTTATTGTATGTGCCATAATGCGGCGGACTTGCTATTCAGATGCGGTGCGCCTGAGTGGTCTGTAACCTCCCGGAACTGAAATGCCGGGCGCAGTAAGTGGAGCAGCTTTGCCTGTCGGTCATTTCCGGAGGCTTGACACGCAGGCTGCGTTCCACAGTCGCCCGACAGGAAGTTACGTTGTATCAAGGGAGGAACATGACTGACGCAGGCGCCGTGAGTGCATCTGATTGGATGTCCGCCGCCATTTAATCTTGGCGCTTGTTCCAGCCCGACATGCCCCCCGTAGAAGCGGGAAGCGAAACGTACGTCGGGGAAAGAGGCTAGCAGCGTGTTTTCACAGCATTCCCAGGTAATTGTTACGCTCTTGCATGGTGGTTTTTTTGGTGCTCATACTTGGCCGGTTTTCGGTGTCTGCTAGTACATGATGTCCTCCCCTCGGGGGGAGTAGTTCTGCAGGCACCGGCCGACGTATTCAATTTACTACTATTATATCGGTCCTTTGTATTTATGGGACTGTAGCGCCATCTATGGACGCATTGAGACTAAGGCCACCATTCTTTTGCAAACTGGGTAATGTGATATAGTATTCAGACCCATGTAGTGATTTAGTGATTTATATATTCATCTTGTATGCAATAATATATGATGTTTCTGGATGTCTAGTTGTTGGTGGTCAGCCTGCTAATTATTTCTGGTGGTAAATTGGTTTAGGCCTAGAACCCCTTACACTGACCTCATAGGGCATCACTAATTGCATTTTTGCACAGCACTAGTCACTTTTGTGGATCGGATATATGTGCAATACTATTATGCTGCTAATCTCTGTCTGTTTGTTGCATACATCTTTTTATGTTTGAGTGAGTGTATTAATAAAATTTATATGAATATATTGTTGTAGTAAATTTGGTACTGTAGTCATGTATTGGTGGTTCTGGTGATATATTCGTTTACTGATGAGGGTGCTAGTGATGTATTTTGGTATTGCTTTTGGTTCTGGTGCTGTACACCGTGTGCAGAATTATTAGGCAAGTTGTATTTTAGAGGATTTTTTTTTATTATTGATCAACAGCAATGTTCTCAATTAGCCCAAAAGACTCATAAATATCAAATCTTAATATTTTTGGCAGTTGGAGTGGGGTTTTTTAGATTTGGCTATCTTAGGAGGATATCTGTTTGTGCAGGTGACTATTACTGGGCAGAATTATTAGGCAACTTAATAAACAGCAAATCTATTCCCATCTCACTTGTTTATCTTCACCAGGTAAACCAATATAACTGCACAAAATTTAGAAATAAACATTTCTGACATGCAAACACAAAACCCAAAAAATTAGTGACCAATATCGCCCCCTTTCTTTCTGATGACACTCAGCAGCCGACCATCCATAGATCCTGTTATTGCTTGATCTGTTTATGATCCACATTGCGTGCAGCAGCCACCACAGCCTCCAGACACTGTTCCCAGAGGTGGACTGTTTTCCCTCCCTGTAGATCTCACATTTTATGAGGGACCACAGGTTCTCTATGGGGTTCAGATCAGGTGAACAAGGGGGCCATGTCATTATTTTTTCATCTTTTAGACCTTTACTGGCCGGCCACGCTGTGGAGTAGTTGGATGCATGTGATGGAGCATTGTCCTGCATGAAAATCATGTTCTTCTTGAACGATACCGACTTTTTCCTGTACCACTGCTTGAAGAAGTTGTCTTCCAGAAACTGGCAGTAGGTCTGGGAGTTGAGCTTCACTCCATCCTCAATGCGAAAAGGTCCCACAAGTTCATCTTTGATGATCCCAGCCCATACCAGTACCCCACCTCTACCTTGCTGGCGTCTGAGTGGTAGTGGAGCTCTCTGCCCTTTACTGATCCAGCCTCTGGCCCATCCATCTGCCCATCAAGAGTCACTCTCATTTCATCAGTCCATAAAACCTTTGAAAAATCAGTCTTCAGATATTTCTTGGCCCAGTCTTGACATTTTATCTTGTGTCTTGGTCAGAGGTGGTGGTTTTCAGCCTTCCTTACCTTGGCCTGTCCCTGAGTATGGCGCACCTTGTGCTTTTTGATACTCCAGTAACGGTGCAGCTCTGAAATATGGCCAAACTGGTGGCAAATGGCATCTTGGCAGCTTCACGCTTGATTTTTCTCAATTCATGGGCAGTTATTTTGCGCCTTTTTTGCCCAACATGCTTCTTGCGACCCTGTTGGCTATTTGCCATGAAACGCTTGATTGTTCGGTGATCACACTTCAAAAGTTTGGCAATTTCAAGACTGCTGCATCCCTCTGCAAGAATCTCACAATATGGACTTTTCAGAGCCCGACACATCTCTCTTCTGACCTATTCTGCCAAAGGAAAGGAAGTTGCCTAATAATTAAGCACCCCTTATATAGGGTGTTGATGTCATTACACCGCACCCCCCTCATTACAGAGATGCACATCACCTGATTTACTTAATTGGTAGTTGGCTCTCAGCCTATACAGCTTGGAGTAGGACGACATGTATACAAAGCATCATGTGATCAATATACTCATTTGCCTAATAATTCTGCACACAGTGTATTTATGTACATTTTACTGATTCTGATCCTGTACACACGTAGCAAGCCATAATTTGTAAAATTACATGACCGCAAGGGTTTCTACATTATGTTAGTAGCATTAAAGGGGTTGTCCAGGTTTGTGATGAAAGTTTCTATGTGACTGCAGACTTCTGAATCCTCAGTGTGCACACTGCACACTGTCACGACTCTCCGATGCCAGCAGTGAGAGCTTGAGGGCATGTAACTATTGAGTGAGGCTGCAGACGTCTAATTTGAATGTGGCCGGAAGTAAGCAAATCGCATACTTGCAGTCCCATGACTACTTGCTCATGGCTCGGGAAAATCATGACAGTGTGCAGTCCGCAAGCTGTGAGAATTCAGAAGTCTGCAGTCATATAGGATAACAACAAATTTTCCTTGTCGACCTGGACAACCCCTTTAATAATAAAAGTAAGCCCCGTAGCATGCCCAATCCAACAACCTGTAATATACTCAATGTAAGGATTTAGCTCTGCTTGCTAATTCCAGAAGTGGTCACATGACCACTTGCAGGTCATTTTAATACTTTGAGTCACAATTAGCTTCTCTTCCTGCTTCTCTCTATGGGCTGTAGTATTTCACTGAACATTGAGAGAATTAGGAAGAGCAGCTCATCGGCACGTGTGAAAATGGCGTGTGAGCGGTCACATGACAACTACTCAAACCGCATAAGCCGTGTATAGAAGGGGGCGCCAAACTGAACTCCTACTCCATGGACAGGAAAACCTAGATCCACCTCTGATACAGTGTATGGCATACCGTGTACAGACATCGGCTATGTACTACTCCGGAGACAATACAATAGAGAGCACATTGTGATTTTCAGCAACCATTGCTGCCAGTGAGAACGTTCCCTTTATTTATTTTTACTATTCCTTCGCTGTCTTAACATTGGGATCAATAAAAAAATGTGAGTAACTTTCTGTGTATAAGTGTACATGTGAATGTGGCAGAACAGGATAAGATCCATGCTCAGTGGATTTATTTCTAAATGCTTCAGTTCGTGCTCTACTGTTATGGCTAAAAATGTTAACGTTATGGGGCCCCCACCAGATTTTCTGCCCAGGGGCCCCCACCAACCTTAATCTGGCCCTGCTAAAGGTTTAAATAAACCTGAAAAGAGGAGTCAAATCTTATATCGTCTTCATAGGAAGGGAGTTAAAATAGCTATATTCCAAGAGACACACTTCATAGCTTCCAATACACCTAAATGTAAAACCAAAAATTACCCGACGTGGTTTCATGGCCCACACCCTAGTCGGAAGGCATGTGGGGTTTCCATTGTCTTTCACAAAACGTTCCAGCCTACAATCCTTGACACACTCATTGACCAGGAGGAACGCTGGTTATTTCTTAAAATATCTTTTTTGAATAACATCTATACTATTGCTAACATCTATTTTCCAAATCAAGACCATGTATCCTTTGGATAGGGTGGTACCTGTATCATCGTGGGAGGAGACTTCAACCTCGTTCTAGACCCGGTCCCCTCTGGTAGGTCCGCAATCCCCTCCTCGGCACTACGTAGATTGAAAAGGGAACTGACATCCCTTAAATTAGTTGATCTTTGGAGGGTCCTGCATCCCGGAGTCAGAGACTACAGTTTTCATTCCGCAGTACACAACAGCTACACCAGATTAGATCACATCTTCATATCCCATGACTTGCTGGACAAATCCCCGGGCTGCTCGAAGGATGTCTTCCTTTGGTCGGACCATGCACCAGTGTATGGGGAAATTGGGGTAAGGGACAGAGGGGACACGGGACACACCTGGAGATTTAATGATAATCTACTTAACCCCTTCACGACCATGGACGGAAAGATCCGTCATGGTGCCCTGGGCCTTAACGACCAAGGACGGATTTTTCCGTCATAGCGTAATTGCGGCAACGGAGCCTCCGGTGACTGCGAAAAGTTAGCATAAACCGCAGATTCGGGGAGGAGGGGACCTGTACCTGACCTCAGGAGGGGTGGTGCCTCCTCCCCGGACCTACGGAGGCTGTGATTGGCTGACGAACGCCGCTCAACCAATCACAGCCACTGTAATGTTCCAGCCACTTAAAGTGACTGAAACATTGAAATCCAGCCCTGGCCAGTGCAGCTATAGCACTGGCCATTGGCTGGAGCTGGGTGACCTCACTGGATCACCCTCCCCCAGCTCCAGTAGCTCTGATTGGAGAGATCGGCCTTGTGACTGCTGTCTCCAATCACAGTGGACCTGTTGCCGGTGACCGCCCCATCAGCTTCACTTCCTGTTCCCTGCAGCACGCCATCACAGTGAGTGTACACAGTGCAATGGCAGGGCGACAAGCTCCGGTCCCATGCTGTTATGTGACCGGAGCATGGGACCCGGAAGTTGCCGCGCTGCCATTGCACTGTATGAAACCGGCCTCCCGATCCGCCGCTGCCCTCCGCGATCTGCCACCCGCACCCCCACCCCTCGTATCTGCTGCCCGCACCCTCACCCCCACACCTCCCGATCCACCGCTGCCCTCCGCGATCTGCCACCCGATATGCTGCCCGCACCCCCACACCTCCCGATCCGCCGCTGCCCTCCGCGATCTGCCACCCGATCTGCTGCCCGCACCCTCACCCCCACACCTCCCAATCCGCCGCCGCCGCCCTCCATCTGCCACAGTGCCACCGGTCCCCCCAGATCTGCTGCCCGGCCCCTTTCCCTCGTGATCGGCTGCTCGTCCCCTCACCTCCGTGATGTGCTGCCAGCCCCCTCCACTCGAGATCGGCTGCCCACTTCCTCCTCCGTTATGTGCTGCCCGGCCCCGCCCCCTCTCTGTTATGTGCTGCCCGGCCCCGCCCCCTCTCCATTATGTTCTGCCCGGCACCGCCCCCTCTCCTCCGTTATGTGCTGTGCGCCCCCTCTCCGTTATGTGCTGCCCGTCCCCTCCCCTCCGTTATATGCTGCGCGCCCCCTCTCCTCCGTTATGTGCTGCCCGCTCCCCCCCACCTCTCACCCCCGTGATCGGCTACTCGCCCCCTCCCCTGTCACCCCCGTGATGTGCGCTCCCTCCCCTATCACCCCCGTGATGTGCGCTCCATCCCCTGTCACCCCCGTGATGTGCGCTCCCTCACCTGTCACCGCCGTGATGTGTGCTCCCTCCCCTGTCACCCCCGTGATGTGCGCTCCCTCACCTGTCACCGCCGTGATGTGCGCTCCCTCACCTGTCACCGCCGTGATGTGCGCTCCCTCACCTGTCACCGCCGTGATGTGCGCTCCCTCACCTGTCACCGCCGTGATGTGCGCTCCCTCACCAGTCACCGCCCTGATGTGCGCTCCCTCACCTGTCACCCCCCTGATGTGCGCTCCCTCACCTGTCACCGCCGTGATGTGCGCTCCCTCACCTGTCACCGCCGTGATCTGTGCTCCCTCCCCTGTCACCCCCGTGATGTGCGCTCCCTCACCTGTCACCGCCGTGATGTGTGCTCCCTCCCTGTCACCCCCATGATGTGCGCTCCCTCACCTGTCACCGCCGTGATGTGCACTCCCTCCCCTGTCACCCTCGTGATGTGCGCTCCCTCCCCTGTCACCCCCGTGATGTGCGCTCCCTCACCTGTCACCCCGTGATCTGTGCTCCCTCACCTGTCACCCCCGTGATGTGCGCTCCCTCACCTGTCACCCCCGTGATCTGCTGTCTGCTCTCCCTCACCTCTCACCCCCGTGATCTGTGCTCTGCTCACCTGTCTCCTCCGTGATCTGCGCTGCGTTCCCTCCCCCACCTCTCACCCTCCCCGATCTGCTGCCTCCTTCATCTCCTGTGATCCAGCTGCCTAGATCCATCCTGAAAGTAGGGTAACTATCCCCAATCTCACCTCCCACTCCCCTTCCCACCCATCCCACCCATCCCCCCTCCCCCCATCCTCTGCCGCTCCTGCATCCACTGCGCCCTCTCCCATCCGCCCCCACCCTATCCCAGCCGCTGTCTCACAATCACAGATGCTCCCTTTATATGCCGCTGCCCCCCCATCTGCCGCCGCCCCATCTGCCGCCCCCCCCCATCTGCCGCTGTTTTTTTTTTCTATGCCATGGGGGTCTAGTTTCCAAAATGGGGTCACATGTGGGGGAGCTCCACTGTTTCGGCACCTCAGGGGGTCTCCAAACGCAACATGGAATACGCTAATTATCCCAGACAATTTTGCGTTTGAAACGTCAAATGACGCTCCTTGCCTTCCGAGCCCTGCTGTGCGCACAAACATTTTATTTCCACCACATATGAGGTGTCTGTGTACTCAGGAGAAATTGCACAATACATTTTATGGTGCTATTTTTCCTGATACCCTTGTGAAAGAAAAGCTACCTGGTTGAAGTAACAATTTTGTGGTAAAAAAAATTTTTTTTATTTTCACGGCTCAACTCTATTAACTTTTGTGAAGCCCCCAGAGGCTCAAAGTGCTCAATAAACATCTAGATAAATTCCATGAGGGGTCTAGTTTCCAAAATGGGGTCACATGTGGGGGAGCTCCACTATTTCGGCACCTCAGGGGCTCTCCAAACGCAACATGGTGCGGCTAACGATTCCAGCTAATTTTCTGTTCAAAAAAGTCAAATGGAGCTCCTTCCCTTCCGAGTCCTGCCGTGCGCCCAAACAGTGGTTTTTCGCCACATATGAGGTATCTGCGTGCTCAGTAGAAATTGCCCAACAAATTTTGGGGGTTCATTTAATCCTGCTAACCTTGTGAATATGCAATATTTGAGGCTAAATTAACATTTTTGTTACAAAAAGTAAAATGTTCATTTTTTCCTTCCACATTGCTTTAGTTACTGTGAAGCACTTGAAGGGTTAATAACCTTCTTGAATGTGGTTTTGAGTAGCCTGAGGGGTGCCGTTTTTGGAATGGTGTCACTTTTGGGTGTTTTGTGTCATGTAGACCTTTCAAAATCGCTTCAAATGTGATGTGGTCCCTAAAAAAAGTGGCTTTGTAAATTTTGTTGTAAAAATGAGAAATTGCTCATAAACTTTGAACCCCTATAACTTCCTTAATTTTTTTTTTTTTACCCAAAATTGTTCTGATGTAAAGTAGACATGTGGGAAATGTTATTTATTAATTATTTTGTGTCATATGTCTCGTTGGTTTTAGAACATAAAAATTCAAAGTTTGAAAATTACAAAATTTTCGCGAAATTTCCGTTTTTTTCACAAAGAAACGCAAAAAATATCGACCTAAATTTACCACTAACATGAAGCCCAATATGAATCACCGGGATCCGCTGAAGTGTTCCAGAGTTATAACCTCATAAAGTGGCACTGGTCAGAATTGCAAAAAATGGGTCTTTAGGGTCAAAATAGGCTTGGGGCTGAAGGGGTTAAAAATGAGCAGTGTCTGGAAGATATCCATAAGACCATTGCAAATTTCAAAATAGATCATGCGGCAGATCCTACACCAGACCCGGTCAAATTGGAAGCGTTAAAATGTATGATTCGGGGGGTTTGCATATCGCATGGATCCAGAATTAAAAAAGAAAGTGCAAGAGAGCTAAAAGAACTAGGCCACAAAGAAACGATAAATAAATCCAGAGCCAGTGATATACTCAAAATAGAAATATCTAACATTCGTCACCAAATATTATCCATACTAGATCGAAAATCGTTGTGTGCCAGGGATAAATTCCGCAGGAATATCTTTGAGTTTGGAGATAAAAGTGGACGATTACTGGCCAGAACCCTACATCCCAGATATGCACAAACTCCAATACTCTCGCTAAACTCACAGACAGGAACTCAGATCCACTCCACCCCTGACATACTAGAAGAATTTAGAACTTACTATGCAAAACTTTACAACATCCCAACTCCACATGCCTCATTATCTGACATGAGACACCATAGCATCTTAGAATACCTCAATAAATATGCACCAGACCCTCTTGAGGATACAGAGGCTGAGAGCCTAGAAGAGGATTTCTCAGACACTGAACTAGGCGATGCTATTAAAGCCCTTAAAGTTGGCAAAAGTCCTGGCCCCGATGGGTTTACCCCCCGGTTCTACAAAATATGTGGAGAAGCCTGTAGCTCTATAATGTTGAAAGCCTTTAACTCCATAACAAAAACATGCCAGTTCCCTAAACAGACACTTCAAGCCCGAATAACAGTAATCCCAAAACCTGGCAGGGACCCACTAACTTGCGCCAATTACAGACCTATCTCATTATAAAACGTGGATATTAAACTAGATTCTAAAATGATAGCTTTGAGATTAGGCCCTTACATTCCCAAACTGATACACAAAGACCAGGTAGGATTTGTTCCAGGGAGGGAGGCGCGTGATAATACAATCAGAACCCTGTCTCTGGTAGCCCAAGCCCGACAACGCCAAACCCCAATGTGCCTCTTGACAGTCGATGCCGAAAAAGCATTTGACAGAGTCCATTGGGGCTTTTTAGAAGTCACGCTGCAGGCAATTGGCGTCCGTTCGCGCTTACTACAATGGGTAAAGGCCCTATACTGTGAACCAACGGCACAAGTGGGCGTGAACGGACGCCTGTCAACCCCATTCAGTATTGGAATCGGCACCAGACAGGGATGCCCTCTATCACCATACCTATACATTTTGGTAATGGAATCCCTGGCAAACGCGCTTAGGAAAAACCCCTCGATAAAGGGGTTACAGATAGGACCAACGTCTCATAAACTGGCATTGTTTGCAGATGACCTCCTGATATATGTGACACAACCAAGGATTAGCTTACCCACTATACTACAGGAGTTTGAGACTTTTGGTGGACTCTCCAACTTTAAAGTAAACCTACAAAAAACGGAAATCCTAAACGTATCGCTATCGTCGGTGGAAGAGGATGCCCTCAAACCGGTTTTTCCCTTTAAGTGGAACAGCAATTGCATTAAATATTTGGGGATCAGGGTACCTTCTAAACACCAATACCTATATGAACATGGATAATTTTCCAGACCTTTTAAAAAACATACAAAAAGACCTCACGGCTTGGCATGACCTCCCCATCTCGTGGTTTGGTAGACTCAATACAATTAAAATGGATGTCCTACCCAAAATACTATATATGTTCCAGACAATCCCATTGAATCTAGGAGAAAACTTCTTCCTCAAGTTAAAAAAGATGATCAGCAATTTTGTATGGCACGATACCAGACCCCGACTGAAATACTCCATGTTGAATAGGTCTCGCTGGGGCGGAGGGATGGGGCTACCTGATTTTAAAGTGTGGCGCCCCAGGACCTGGTCGCCACAACAGCATTGCCCTTCCAAAAGGGTTAATGCTGAGCCTGGAGGTAATTTGGAGGTCCATTGGCCAGCAAGTTTAACATCCAACGCAGTTCTCCCTCCGGCCAGCAGGGGGAGCTCTGAACCTGGACTTCCAGGGAGCCTTCCTCAAGTCTGACCAGAGGGAGGAAGTAGTAGTCAGTCAGTAGAGAAAGGTGCTAGTGAGCAGACGCAGAGTGAGCTGTCCTGTGGATCTGGGGCCTAGAGCTAGAGTAGCTTGGCCCAGGGAAGCAGGAGCAGCAGAGAGGCACAGAAGAGACTCGGACATCGGAGTCTGTGGCCACCAGGGCTTAAAATACCCCTGGTAGCCGAATCCGAAGGGCAGGAGAGCTGCAAGCACCTGGCCCATATACATCCCGAACACACAGCTGCAGCATCAGGGCCCGGTGTGGACTCCAGCAGAGAAGCACCAGAGAGGGCCTGCGCAGCCTGCTACAGAGGGAAAGGGACGTACCATCTGTCCCAGCAGCAAAGAGGGCCATTGCTGGATTCAGAGAAGCAGGGTCATATCATAACAAAGAAAAGCACAGAAGTAGGCCTCATACTCAGCTGGCCAGAAAGATCACCCCAAGTACTTCCAGGCCGACCGGATCCCCATCACCACCTGTAACGGTCTCCCAGGACTGGACTGTTCCTAAAGTAAAAGAGGAAAAGGTAAAGAGACTGTTGTTTGTGCCTGGTTCTTTCATTGCCTGTCGGCCCTGCACCGTGTTAGCCACACAACACCATAGACTTTCACGAGCACTAACAGTGTCCCCGGGGCTCCGCTCCACCTGTGGGGAGCAGTACCATCATCGCTGCTATATCATCACCCCGGAGACCTCCCACAGCAGCGGCGGCTTACTAGCCGCAGACCACAGGTGGCATCATGAACACAACCTTTATTCATCAAGCCACGTATTTACTGACACCCACCAGGGCCACGGAGCCGTGCCCAGCCAGCACTGACTACCACCGGACTAGTCCGGCCCGGCACCGGGTGTCCCATAGCCCTGGGGTGGGCGAGTCAACTTTGGCGTCACGAACAGGATTTCGTGCCCGGTTTCACCGGGTACTGTGCGCCTGCAGAAACTGTGCTTAAAAGACTGTGTTACTGTTTGCAAACTGCCACCGCCATTAGCCTCGCCGAGCGCAGGAAGAAGGGGGGCGTGCCTGACAAAGAGCGCTGTTAACCCCGCGCAACCCAGAAGGGAATTTGAAAAGTGAACGGAGCCTGGTAAGGTTCACTAAGGGGGAGGAAGATGTCCGACTCAGAGGGAGAGCAGGTGGCTGCCATAGCCCGAGGCGCCGCAGCACCGGCCAAAGCAATCCCAGTCACCGCCGCCACAGCCCCCGCTGTAGCGCCGGTAATGCCAATCACAATGCCGTACATCCCGGGAGCAGAATAGCTGCCACAGTACTCCGGGGAGTCCCATACCTTGAGCAACTTCAGAGAAAGCCTGCACAGCTTGTTCCGGGTGTATCCGCTGACTGAGAGCCAGAAGGTGGGCATATTAATGGGGCAGCTAGCCGGCGCAGCCCAGCGTGAAGTGAAGTCCTGGCCTGATACAGATAAAGGGACAGTAACCCAGATACTGGCCAAGCTGAAGAGTACTTTTGACACCCGCACCGCAGCAGAAATAAAGATGAGATTCTTTGGGTGTAAGCAGCGGGCCACAGACAGCATAAGGGACTATGCCTTCAACTTGCAGGAGGCCCTGAAAGCAGTTAAACAGGTGGACCCAGAGAGTGTACGAGAAGGAGACAAACTCCTAACTGAGCAGTTCATAGAAGGGCTCCTGTCAGGCGCCCACAGGACCCAGCTGCGTATCATGGTCCTGCAGAACCCTGCTCTGGACTTTGCAAAGTTTAAGGACCAGGCCATCCGGGTACTGAGAGAATCTACACCGAATGACCCAGTACCCCTGCGGCCTCTTGCTATCACGTACCCCAGGGTGGTGCCTGCAACACGAGCTGCTGCGGGGGCTGAGGCGCAGTCCCTGGATAAGGATCCCACTGCAAAGCTCAGACAGCAGGTCCAGGAGCTGACCAAGACTGTAGCTGCCCTTGCCAAGACCGTGCAGTCTCTATAAGCGACCCCATCGCCTGCAAGAATCGAGTTGGCCTCCAGCCCAGATGATGTCCCATGGATGCGACAGAGGAGGATTCCGCCGACCCGAGGGAAAGACACAGACCGGTATGATTCAACAGGACAACCGATCTGCCGCCGCTGCAGCCAGGCGGGCCACATTGCACGACACTGTCCTTTAAATGGGCCGAGCCTGGGGCCAGGAGCCAACCCCCAGGTGTAAGGAAGCCCGGCTCAACCCCCAGCCGCAGCAAGTATGTGGGAGGACGACCGGTCCTTCCTATTGTGCTGGATGGGATCCCTTTGAATGCCCTCTTGGACACGGGGTCCCAGGTAACAACCATCCCCTATAAACTGTACAAAAGATATTGAGCTGATTCAGACATTGACCATGGCCCAGATGATGATTTAACAATTGTGGCCAGTAATGGTCAGCCCTTACCTCAAATTGGGTACAAAGAAGTAACCATTAAGGTGGGGTGGGTAGAATTGCCATGTCAGGGGATGATAATTGTAGATATTGATCGCAAAGAACTGCTAACCATTGGTACAAATGTGATAGAAAATTGTATTGCCGAAGTGATAATTTTGTTGCAACAGGCGTCTGAAACTGCCAGCTCCGGGCAGCAGCGTGCCCGACAGAGGGAGATCAGAGCCCTGGTGAGGAGGCAGCAGGTAGAGCTGGCCGGAGGAGAAATCGGCAGTGTGAGGGTAAGTGACCCCCTCCCCATTGCAATACCCCCAAGAAGTGAAATGTTGATATGGTGTCGGGCAGCAATAGGCCTCAAGGGTCAGGATTACCATGCCTTGGTGGAACCGGTGTATTCAGACAGTAGGCCTGGAGTCCTGGTAGCCAGAGGGGTAGCAGACGTCCGCAAGGGGAGAGTGCCCGTCCGTGTCCTGAATTGTGGGGAGGAGGAGGCCAAATTGCCCCGGTACGCCACTGTAGCAAAACTGTACACTGTCAGCAACAATGCCATCAAAGCAGTGGAACCCTTGATCCCGTCCGACCAGGTGGAAGACAATGGCTCCAAGGGACGGCTGGAAGACTGGTGCCAAAAATTACATGTGGGCACCGACTCCACCCCCTCACACCAAAAGCATGGGGTTTACCGGGTGGTACAGGAGTACGAGCGGGTCTTCAGCAAACACCCCCCTAGATTTTGGGCAGGTGAAAGGAGTTAAACATCAAATCCCCACGGGTGATCATCATCCCATTAAAGAGAGATACCGCCCTGTACCCCCCGCACAGTATCAGCGTGCCAAAGAGATGTTACGGGAAATGAAGGAGGCTGGGGTTATCAGAGATAGTTGTAGCCCCTGGGCAGCTCCACTAGTGCTCGTAAAGAAAAAAGATGGTACAATGAGAATGTGCGTAGATTACAGGCAAATTAACTGCATTACACATAAAGATGCTTATCCACTACCCAGAATAGAGGAGTCACTAACAGCCTTAAAGTCAGCTAACTATTTCTCCACCTTGGATCTCACCAGTGGGTATTGGCAGGTTCCCGTGGCAGAGGCGGACAAGGAGAAGACTGCATTCACGACACCAATGGGCCTCTGCGAGTTCAACTGTATGCCATTCGGGCTCTGCAACGCCCCAGGGACATTCCAAAGGTTGATGGAGTGCTGCTTGGGCCACCACAACTTTGAAACCGTGCTGTTGTACCTGGATGACGTCATAGTCTACTCCAAGACTTATGAAGACCACCTGAGGCACTTAGCAGAAGTGTTTGAGTCCTTGTCGAAATATGGCCTGAAGATAAAGCCGTCCAAATGTCATCTCTTGAAGCCAAAGGTACAGTACCTGGGTCATGTGGTCAGCGCAGAAGGTGTGGCACCTGATCCGGAGAAAGTCACCGTAATCAAGGACTGGCCAAGACCCACCACGGTAAAGGAGGTGCGGCAGTTCCTTGGGCTGGTGGGCTACTACCGAAGGTTCATTGATGGTTTCACAAAGATAGCAGCGCCCCTTCAAGATCTCCTGGTGGGCCAGCCAAAGCAGGCTAAGAAGCAGAGCCCTCCGTTTGAATGGAGCAGCCAAATAGAAACATCCTTTGTCCGGCTGAAAGGGGCTCTCACGGGAGAAGAAATTCTGGCCTACCCTGACTACAGCCAGCCGTTTGTACTGTATACAGACGCCAGCAACGTGGGACTGGGAGCAGTTCTGTCCCAGGTGCAGGGAGGCAGAGAGAAGGTGATTGCTTACGCCAGTAGGAAGCTTCGGCCCACAGAAAGGAATCCAGAAAACTACAGTTCCTTCAAGCTGGAGTTCCTCGCTATTGTTTGGGCAGTAACTGAACGCTTCAAGCACTATCTGGCATCGGCCAAGTTCACCATCTTCACGGACAACAATCCGTTGACACATCTGGCAACAGCCAAGTTAGGTGCGTTGGAACAGCGATGGATGGCCCGGCTGTCTAACTTTGACTTTACCATCAAGTACCGGGCTGGCAAGAAGAATAACAATGCTGATGCGCTGTCCAGAATGCCTCACTTACCCGAGTCTGGAGAAGACCTGGATGAACTCGAAGAGATAGAGTTACCGGCTTTCCATCATCAGGGTGTTTCCCAGTGTGAGCATGCTGTGGGAGTGAAGCGCTCGAGCCAGCACGAGGTCTCGGTCAACCCATTACTCCACCATAATTGGGAAGAGACACAGAACGGTGACCCGGCCGTGCGGTTGGTCAAAGAAAAGCTAGCACAAGCTGAGACCCATCTTGGCCCAGATGCTCCAGAAGAAGCCCAGCAGCTGTGGAAGGAGAGGGGACGACTGTTCACCTACCAAGGCAAGCTCTGCAAGAGATATGTCAACTGGCGAACGAATGAACTCATCTGGCAGATAGTGGTCCCGCAGAGGGATGCTCCAATGGTCCTAGCAGCTTATCATGATAACGCAGGACACTTCGGGTGGAAGAAGTTGGAGACCCTACTCCGTGATCGGTTCTTACTGGGTGCAGATGAGAAAGACAGTCGAGAAGTGGTGCCGAGACTGTGGTCCGTGTAACCTGAGGCGGAAAGATGATGCCAGCCAGAGGTCTCCCCTACAGCCAATTGTCACGAAGCAGCCCCTGGAGTTGGTGGCCCTGGACCACGTGAAGTTAACACCAAGCCGGTCAGGCTATGTGTACGCCCTCACCATTGTGGACCATTACTCTCGTTTCCTGGTAGTAGTGCCCGTGAAGGACCAGACAGCCAGAACAGCAGCGAGAGCATTTCAGGCATACTTTTGCCGACCTCACGGTTACCCTGAAAGGGTACTGACTGATCAGGGTCCTGCATTCGAGGCAGAAGTGTTCCAAGAGTTCTGTAACATGTACGGTTGTAAGAAAATCAGAACCACACCGTACCACCCTCAAACCAATGGATTGTGCGCGAAGATGAACCATGTGGTTATTGATATGCTCAAGACTCTACCTTTGGAAGAAAGGAACCAATGGCCAGAGAAGTTACCAGATCTGGTAGACATGTACAACCATATCCCGGTAAATTCGACCAACTGCAGCCCTGCTTACCTGATGCGAGCCAGACCTGGCAAGTTACCTGTAGACTTTGAGATGGGGACTGTGTCACCTGAGGCGGTTCAGGAAATAGAGGATTGGGATACCGAACGGCAGCAGCAGTACCGTAAGATCCAGGAATGCGTAGAAAGGAGCCTGTCTCAAGCAAGAACGAGACAAGAGCAGCATTACAATCAAACAGCCCCAGCAACTCCCTTAGGACCTGGAGAACAAGTCCTCAAGAAGAAGCGGAGGGCGCATAAATTGGATGATCAGTGGGAGAAGGAACCCTACACCATTATCCCCTCCAACTTTGATAACAGTAAGGTATGCCTCATAAGCAAGGATGAAGGCAAGACCTATCAAGCAGTTTCTCGAGACCGCCTGAAGGCGTGCCCTGAACGGTGCAGGATCCAAAGGGAAGTGGAAGAAGTACAGGAAAGTCCACAAAGTCAAGAAAAAGAGGAGGAGATGATCCAAACAATCCTTGGAAAATTCCCCAAAACTTGGACCCGAATAAACAATGCCATAGTGGTGCCAGTTTTGACGTTCCCGCAGTTGGTCGAGCCAGAAACAGAGGAGGTTCCAGATCCACCTAAAGAACCGTCCGCTCCAACACAAGATGACACGCCAGCAGTGGAACCGGAGGTTCAACCCCCTGCCAGTGGCGAACCTGCCGTACCCTTGGCGAATCTGAGCTCCCGTAGGCAACCAACGTGCATCCCTGTCAGGGTTAGGCCTACCAATAACACGGGGGGGGGCAGACACTCCAAGTAGTCAGGGACAGACCCCAGAGCTACGCCGGTCCCAACGTAGCACCCGGGGACAGCCCCCTCCAAGGTATAGAACATAGAAAATAAAATACCTAACAGAATGTAAATAGTTATGTGAAATGTCTGTAATGTTGTGTATAAAATGCTTTTTGTCTTAGGTGATTAAGTAAATGGACAACTGGGCCACTGGACTATGGGTGGCCAACACCTAAATTGTTCATAGTTAGCACCTGTGTGCTCAACACCCCTGAAGAAAAACCCGTCCGGCGTGCATAGAGTGGGGTCATCAATGCTCTGACGCACGCCCAGAGCCTACGTTGGGGGTTTGATCGTGGCGGGTCCCCCATGGAACAGTGTAATGGACACCCGGCCGGGAGCCACACTGGACTCTATAGTAGTGTTTAAGTTGGTAACGTTTAAGTAATGCGCCTCCCATAATGGGAGGAAATGTTGTAACCTGTTTTGTTTTGTCTCTACAGTCCGGGAGTACTGAATTTAACTAAGGGGGAGTGTGGCGCCCCAGGACCTGGTCGCCACAACAGCATTGCCCTTCCAAAAGGGTTAATGCTGAGCCTGAAGGTAATTGGGAGGTCCATTGGCCAGCAAGTTTAACATCCAACGCAGTTCTCCCTCCGGCCAGCAGGGGGAGCTCTGAACCTGGAATTCCAGGGAGCCTTCCTCAAGTCTGACCAGAGGGAGGAAGTAGTAGTCAGTCAGTAGAGAGAGGTGCTAGTGAGCAGACGCAGAGTGAGCTGTCCTGTGGATCTGGGGCCCAGAGCTAGAGTAGCTTGGCCCAGGGAAGCAGGAGCAGCAGAGAGGCACAGAAGAGACTCGGATATCGGAGTCTGTGGCCACCAGGGCTTAAAATACCCCTGGTAGCCGAATCCGAAGGGCAGGAGAGCTGCAAGCACCTGGCCCATATACATCCCGAACACACAGCTGCAGCATCAGGGCCCGGTGTGGACTCCAGCAGAGAAGCACCAGAGAGGGCCTGCGCAGCCTGCTACAGAGGGAAAGGGACGTACCATCAGTCCCAGCAGCAAAGAGGGCCATTGCTGGATTCAGAGAAGCAGGGTCCTATCATAACAAAGAAAAGCACAGGAGTAGGCCTCATACTCAGCTGGTCAGAAAGATCACCCCAAGTACTTCCAGGATCCCCATCACCACCTGTAACGGTCTCCCAGGACTGGACTGTTCCCAAAGTAAAAGAGGAAAAGGTAAAGAGACTGTTGTTTGTGCCTGGTTCTTTCATTGCCTGTCGGCCCTGCACCGTGTTAGCCACACAACACCATAGACTTTCACGAGCACTAACAGTGTCCCCGGGGCTCCGCTCCACCTGTGGGGAGCAGTACCATCATCGCTGCTATATCATCACCGCGGAGACCTCCCACAGCAGCGGCGGCTTACTAGCCGCAGACCACAGGTGGCGTCACGAACACAACCTTTATTCATCAAGCCACGTATTTACTGACACCCACCAGGGCCACGGAGCCGGGCCCAGCCACCACTGACTACCACTGGACTAGTCCGGCCCGGCACCGGGTGTCCCATAGCCCTGGGGTGGGCGAGTCAAAAGCGTACCATGCGGCGTCGATGGGCAATTGCATACTGGATCTCCTCCATAACAGGGACAGAAAATTGTGGGTAGAGATTGAATGTGATTTACACGCGACCATGACACAGGGAATCTTCTGGTTATCATCTAGAATCAACTTGGAGACCCTGGGAATTTCCCCGATTCTCTTGTCTCTGGCTACCGCATGGAGGAGGGCCAATAGGCGATATAGGCTGACAGGGGAACCGTGCCCTATGACACCACTGGTGGGCAACTCTGCATTCCAGTGCTGGCTTCGCGAAATCCGTCCCAGCTTGATTTCAATGCCATCGGGAGGGATCCCACATGTTAAAGATGTAATTACTCAACAGGGTTGCAGACCACTGATGTCCTTGTTAGATGACCAGCCAAGAGAGCCAAGTCATTGGTTTCAATTCTTACAACTACGTAGCTTTGTAGACTCTCTGGCTCCGAGATCTGAGATGCATAGGGACTTGACTCCATTTGAAAGACTATGTTTCCTTCGAGAAACACCTCCCCACACAGTCTCGATAATCTACAACAAAACAGTGTCCGGGGGGACGGGGGGGGACCTGCCCGAGTATGTAGGGCAATGGCAGTCAGAACTGAGAAAGACTTTTTCCAAAGAACAGTGGCATAAGTCATTTAACCTAACACACAAATCCACCATCTCATGTAGAATGCAGGAACTCAACTATAAAATCCTCGCACAGTGGTACAGGACACCCGCCAGGCTCCACAGAATGTTTCCAGAGGTCTCAGACACTTGCTGGAGGTGTCAGTCCTCTGTGGGCACAATGCTACATGTTTGGTGGTCTTGTCCAGGGATCCAGGGATTATGGGAAGACGTCTTTGCTCTCTATAATCATTTACATCAAGTGGGAGTGACAACCTCGCCGGAAGTGGCACTCTTCTCAATGTACGGGGGGGGGGGGGTAATCTCTAAGGCGAAGAGAGGTCTGCTCTCATACTTCATGATCTCAATGAGACAGATCATACCGAAACATTGGAGGTCCACCTATACATTGAGAAGAGCAGACTGGGTGGGGGCTATGGATGCCCTGAGACGTTTGGAAGAGATAAGAGCATTTGATGAAGGGAGAGACTCACTATGCTTTTCCACCTGGTATCCGTGGCTTCAATTCAGAGAAACACAACAATTCCAATCCTGGTTACTCACAGGCACGCTGCCACGTTGATGTTTGGCAGGGCGAAGTGGCCCTCCTGATGGGAGGGTGGCGTGGTGCGACGTCACAGAACTCTACATAATCTCCCCTTCTCTCTTTCTCGTGTTTTCCTTCTTTCTCTTCGCTTTCTCCCTCTTCTTCTCCTTTCATCCCTTGCTTTTCTTTCTTTCCCCTCTTTTCCTTCTCTTGCTTATCTAATTAGTGTACATAGGTTTACTTATTGAAATATATGGAAAGATTATACAGAATGATATTGGCATCTACATATTAAATAGAACAAAAGATAAACGATTGATATATACTTGGGATAAGATGTCATTAAGGATGTTATATAGAATTTTTCTTGTAAGACCTACGATAAAGTTCACTGTAGTATATGCTGTATAAGATTTAAATGCCCAGACCAAACTGCAACTTTTCCATATTCTGTAAAACCGGGCACTACAAAATTATCTATATTCATGCTTTGTCATATAATTTTTCTTGAAAACAATAAAGAAATATTAAACAAAAAGGACCAGTTGGTTCTGCACCGTTATGTCTCCTCCACTAAAAATAAAGTATATAATTTAACAAAAAATCAATTTATTGCCGATTGTGAACTAAAAAGAACAACTATTTGGTTATATGTAAGTCAGACAAGGCGGGATGTATAGTGCTATTGATGCCTCTTTATATAAAAAATTAAAATATGACATTGTGGAAAATAATACTACTTACTGTAGATTGCAATCAATCCAGCTGATGTCTCTTCTAAATCGTTATATAATATGTTGGATGGTGGTTGGTTCTCTTTAAGATTCCTTTCTCAAAAGCTTTTGTTATGAGGAGAGCATATTTTGTTTTAAATGTAGAAAAAGGATCCATAGTTGTAATCCGTGTATGGGGTTGGGAGAATATTCTGAGCTTCCTGATGGATGACTATTCCATCCCCCTTGTCGATTGATAGTTACTGTATCTGAATCATTGCATAATGATTTTAGGGCAACCTTTTCTTTTTTATTTAGGTAGTTTTGTGTCGATGGGCGTGTAATATTTCTGTTTTTAATGAACTATTCAAGCACCAAGTCGAGGAAAGCATCCAAAAATTGACCTTGCCTTTCAATGGGTTAATATTTTGGAAAAATATCAATATGTAGTCCGGTGTCATATAGAAATTATAAAATCCATAAAAATTCAACAAGACCCCTATGAAGCTGACCCCCTCCTTTTGGAAACAGGTAACTAAATAGAATCCTTTAGAACAGGGGTCTCAAACTCGGCTGGGTGTATGAGCCACACAGAGAAAAAAAAATAATTTGGGGGGCCGCATTCTTTGCAGGACAAAGTGACATTTTTATTGGTACCATATATAATATATATATATATATATATATATATATATATATATATATATATATATATATATATATATATATATATATATATTATTTTATTTTTTTACACCTTGGGATCACTGATTTTGAACATTTGCACTTGTTCATTATAGCAAACGTGCACATTCTTTGTTTAAATATAAACATTTTTTTTTTTACATTTTATCCCTTTCTTGTAACTAATAGTCTTACAATTAGCACTATATAGAAATTTTGACCAACATCTTTTAGTAATGTTCCCCATATTGTTGTAATGTGCCCATCCTTGTCCCCTTGTAGTATTGTGTCCCATCCCACAGTAATGTGCTCATCCTTGTCCCCTTGTAGTATTGTACCCCATCCTAGTCCCCATCCCACAGTAATGTGCTCATCCTTGTCCCCATCCTAAAGTAATGTTCCCCATCCTTGTCCCCATTTTGTAGTAATGTGTTCATCCTTGTCCCCATGTTATAGTAATGTCCCCAATCTATAGTAATGTGTCCATCCTTGTCCCCATCTTATAGTAATGTTCCCCATCCTTGTCCCCTTGTAGCAATGTCCCCATCCTATAGTACTGTCCCCATTCTATAGTAATGTGCCCATCCTTTAGTAATGTGCCAACCTTGTCCCCACCCTATAGTAATGTCCCCAGCATTATCCCTATTCTATAGTAATGTTTCCCACCCTTGTCCCCTTGTAGTAATGTCCCTATCCTACAGTAATGTGCCCACCTTGTCCCCATCCTGTAGTAATGCCCCCATCCTATAGTACTGTGCCCATCCTAGTCCCCATCCTATAGTACTGTGCCCACCTTGTCCACATCCTATAGTAATGTCCCCATTCTATAGTAATGTGCACACCTTGTCCCCATTCTATAGTCATGTGCCCATCCTAGTCCCTATCCTATAGTAATGTGCCCATCCTAGTCCCTATCCTATAGTAATGTCCCCATACTATAGTAATAATGTCCACATCTAATAGTATTGTGCCCATCCTTGGAATGTCACAATCCTATAGTTATGTCCCCAACCTTATCCCCATCCCATAGTAATGTGCGCACTTTGTCCCCATCCTGTAGTAATGGGTCAGCAGCTCCCCTCACCTTCCACAGACGCCAGAGTTAAGCTGAGGGGAGTGGTCTGCGGCCCCAGATCCAGAGTTATTGGAGAGATCGGTCACAAGGCCGGTCTCTCCAATCAGAGCTGGGGGCGGGTGAAACACAGGTCACCCAGCTCCAGCCAATGATTGGTGCTACAGCTGCCCTGATCTTGGCTGCATTTCAATGTTTCAGCGATTTTCAATGGCTGAAACATTAGTGGCTGTGATTGGCTGACGAACGCCGCTCAGCCAATCACAGCCTCCGTAGGTCCGGGGAGGAGACACCACCCCTCCCGAGGTCCCCTCCTCCCCGAATCTAAGGTATTTGCAGCGATCGCAGCCAACGGGGCCGCGATTTCGCTATGACGTACTGGGTACGTCATGGGTCCTTAAGTACCAGGGATCCATAACATACCCAGTACGTCATAGGTCGCTAAGGGGTTAACTTCCAACACACACAAACACACAAACCATTCTCACATGTCCCGCGCTCCCTCCGCTGCCTCATCCCTGCTTCGTGCGGCCGCCAGCCCGTGCCCCTGTTCACTATCGCGGCAGCTGCAGTGTCACTGTCAGTGATTTATGTCAGATGATTGTATTGCCGGCGCAAGAGTGCAGCGCCGGCAGCACATTCATCTGACATAGAGTGCAGACAGTGGCTGCGGCCCCTGCACCTGCCGCGATAGTGAACAGGGGCACGGGCCTGGGGGCCGCACGAACTACCCTCCCTGAGGGGCCGCATGCGGCCCGCGGGCCGCGTGTTTGAGACCCCTACGCTAGAAGATGTGAGGCCAATCTCAACTTGAATTCACAAGAATGCAGAAAGGGAAAGATTTATGACCGGTAGAAATAAGAGCAGCAGTTGAACAGAAAAATAGCAGAGAAATTCAAATCCTTTATTTCCCCTTATAGAAAATTTGAATTGAGGTTTTATGAACTGTTTTAATATAATAGATAGGAAAGTCATATTTTTGAATTCGTGATAAAGTGGAGAACGCAAAGCATCATTCAGCATAATTGGGTAATGGCTGGAGTTCCGCCAAATGGATTTCGGCCACATAGATTAAAATATCTATGCAATGTCTCCTATCTATGAACAGATAAAATCATGATATGAAAGATGACTGTAATATCTCCCTCCTGGGACCTCCAGGGGCGAAGATATTGTAAAAGTTGTGAATCTGATAATTTTCAAAGACTTAAGGGGGCTTTACACGCTGCGACATCACTGATTCATAGTCGTTGGGGTCACGGAATTCGTGACGCACATCCGGCCGCATTAGCGATGCCGTTGCGTGTGACACCGATAAGCGATTTTGCATCGCTGCAAAAACATGCAAAATCGCTAATCGGCGACATGGGGGTCCCTTCTTAAAAATCGTTACTGCAGCAGTAACGAAGTTGTTCCTCGTTCCTGCGGCAGCACACATCGCTGCATGTGACGCCGCAGGAACGAGGAAGCTCCCCTTACCTGCCTCCCGGCTGCTATGCAGAAGGAAGGAGGTGGGCGGGATGTTACGTCCCGCTCATCTCCGCCCCTCCGCTGCTATTGGGCGGCGGTTCAGTGACGCTTCAGTGACGTCGCTGTGACGCCGCACGGACCGCCCCCTTAGAAAGGAGGCGGTTCGCCGGTCACAGCGACGTCGCCGGACAGGTAAGTATGTGTGACGGCTCTGGGCGATGTTGTGCGGCACGGGCAGCGATTTGCCCGTGTCACGCAACAGATGGGGGCGGGTACCCACACTAGCGATATCGGGACCGATATCGCAGTGTGTAAAGTAGCCTTTAGACACATCCTATAGTTATCTGAAGTCCAGCCCTGTTATGAATCACCAGAGGGGAAGTATGTGGGTGTAACTTGGGTTAATAATAACTAATACCTATTATGATCCTCGTTCAATGAAAGGAATATTGGCATGCAAGATTGCTCCACATTCCATTGGAATCCTTCGCTCCATAAATCTGAAGCCTTTTTTTGTGACCCAGGTTCATTAATTTTCTTCCGTTATTCCCTTTTATTTTATGTAATTCTATATGCTGTAATGTTTTGTTCCCCTTTGTAATATCTTTTGTATATTTTATGTATATTTTATAAACACTGCTTACTTTTCAGATTAATTATCTAAAATTTAATAGCTTCGTTCCTCTCTCTCTATATTTCGCATCCCGAAACCATACACTACCTGTAACGTATGTCCAATTAGCCAGTATTAGCAATTGGTGGTGGCAGCTAGCAGTAGTTCCTTTCATTATTGTGGAGTTGGCAGTGACAGTTTCAAGGTGTAGACATATTCTATAAGATAGAAACGGTTCTATATATCCTATACCCTCACTGTGAGCTTTTCAATAATCGTCTAGTAGTGGAAACAGTCATGGCCTTTTCCGTTAAACGTCGGTCAATTGCATAATTATCCTGATGATTGGGGGCAGCAGAGCACTGTTTGTTATATCTTAATGAAACGTTTTTGTGTTTGGGGGATTATCCTTATCCATTGTGAAATTTAAGGGCTAATTTACATATGATTGTGTGAAGGTCCATGAATAAGGAGTATTTATCTATGGTATGTGTGGGACAAATCAAGAGTATTTTAGACAGCACAATAGACAACATTTCCGAAAGGTAATCGGAAAATTAAATTGAAAATTAGCATGCTTATTATTGTCATTTAGTTGACATACCTTTTTTTCCTTAGTTTAGCTAAATAGATGTTTATCTGGCCGTCCTTTAAATGGAATTTGTCACTGGGTTTTGCTATCCCATCTCAGAACAGCATGATGTAGGGGCAGAGACCCTGATTCCAGCGATGTGTAACTTCTTTGGCTGCTTGCTGACATTTTGATAAACAGTTTTATCTGCTTAAGATCTACCAGTTCTCTAAATGCTCCTCTGTGTATACCCCACCCACAACACTGATTGACAGCTGTGTACAATGAGCATAGACAGAAAGCTGCCAATCATGGGTGAGGGCAGGGCTATACAGAGCTAATGGAGATCGACGATACATGGTAGAAGTTTACTAGTTATCTAGTGATAATCCCCCAGTGATAATACAGTGATTTTAGCTAAACTACAGCAAGCAGCCCAGTAAATGACACTTCAGATTCCCTCTCTGTCACGGGTGTGTCACAGGTGACAGATAGTCCTGTGGTGCTCAGCAACAGACGTTTACAGCATTTGGCTGCGTAAAATGCTCCCTGACTTTTTATTTTTCCTGATGTCAGTATTCATTGTACTAGGTATCTCCTCTGTTGGGTTTTCATCCTTTTCCAGTTAGGACCTAAGAGAACTCTTCTTCCCTTCAGTTGCAATTAATCTGTATTTCCTCTTGGGTTTAAATACTCTCATGTTCCCTGGACTTGTGCTGGTGATATTCAGTTCCTTCACAAGCTCTGGATGCAAGCAGGTGGCTTGCATGCATCAGTAGGATCTTTGTCGCTCTTTACTGAACTTTTCAGAGTCGTCTAGAGATAAGTTGTTTGTTGTTTTCTCTTGTTTGTAAAGTTTGGTATTTGTACCAAATACAGACTTTATACAAAAAATCAGTGTTAGAGTTCGGAGTTCAGGTGCTTTATGTATCCTAACCACTCGATCTAGCATCGCTGTGCTCGGGTACACTCAGTGCTCGGCCCAGTGCGAGCCGCTTGCCGTGTTTGAATGGCTTTCACGGGGGGGGGGGGGGGGGGGGGTAAAAACCTTGTTATAGGATGTATTGTGTAGAAGGAAAAAACTCCGTCATCCCTCCCCTTGGTAATAAATACTCTGTTTATGGCTGGTTGCATGTGGGTCGAGACCTGAACCGCCCAATCAGTGGCTTCCAATGAGGTTCTGGACAAGTCCGGTTCCCAAACTGAACTTTATCTAAAGTCCAACTGAAAAAGACAAACCCAAACTTCAACGGGTCCGCTCATTTCTATTTGTGGATAGCCCCACAAAAAAAACAATCCCTTTGGATATCAGACAGATAAAACCCTTCCATTTTTTTTATTGCAACAATTATCTTTTGTAAAAGAATTGTTTTTATAGCATAAAGGGCTCAATTTATGCACGGGCCACTCTTGATGGATGAAGTGGTGCATGCCTCTTCATGAATCTGGAGCGTTTGATGAGTGGCATGTGCCTCCTTGTACCATGCTAGAAATATTACTCCATCAGGGACTGGAGTGAGATTTCTGGCATAGGGAACACCACAGCTCGTCATGAATTTAAGGAGCTGTGGTGTCACGTTCTGTCCCACCTAAACTCTGCCAATTTTGGAGTGAAAATGGCAAAATCCGCCAACATTTGAGAAATATGAATTGATTCAAATTTTTGTGAATTTTCAAAGCTTGTGTAACTTTTTTTGGCATAAAAGCTTTGATAAACTGGGACCAGAGTGTCTTAACAACTTCCACATATCTAGGATGCGATTCACTTCTTCCCTGTCACAGCTGGGGATTGAAGCCATACCAGCTGTATATTACAATACAAAGGGAAGGGGAAAGGAATGCCCTATTACTAGGGAAAGGGGGAAGTGGTGACCCCTGACAATAACCTGCAGCTCACCCTCACTGCCCTCACCAACCCTATACAGGTTCTGCACCTATCGCCGAGCAGGAATACCTCACCCTAGGCAAACTCTGATCTGGGCCGTAAGTAAGGATGGTAGGTATGAGCTCTTCGTCAACACCACTAATGCTAAGGGAGACAAAAGGAAACAATACAGGGGAGACACAAATGATACCACCTGAGCCCAGGTAGATAGCAAAAGTCAAACACTTATCTTAGGAGTAGCGACCAAAGACGTTTGTGGTAGAACAAAAGGAAACGACCGCTGCAAACCACAGCCAGGAATAACTATAAACCTCCCCCAAAGCACCCCAGGGTGAGGTTTATAGAGGAAGTCAGAGGCTGGCAAGTGAGAGGAAAAACTGAAAGTTTCCCAGGGTCATAGAGTTCGCTGCTGCAGAAACAGAGAACTGTCAGTTAACAACACGTTCTGCAAATCTCTGGGATTTTCAAACACTTCTGCCATTGTATTGGCAGCCGATCGTGACAACTCCGTGACATCCCCTCACTATTTTTGTGCAAAATGCCTACAGCTCTGCCTCAACTCCAGAGGTTCTGAGGCAAAATCATCACATCTAAACAGAGAAAGACAGGCATGAAGAATATACATTTACAAGCATTTATTAACAAAACAAGTTTTGAAATACAACTATATACAATGTGATATACTTAAGAGTTCCTATCTCCAATCTGGGGCTGCACTTTTTAGTAAACAAATCACTGGGTAAACTGAGATTAGTGAATTATCTAAATATAATACAGTATCAAAATCTTTCACAAATGTTTATAAAGGCTCTCGAAATACCCAACTTACTAGCAAAGTTGAGCCTGAATTTCCATTTTGTGGGATCTCAGTGTGTACAGCGGGATCCCACAAATCTCTGCAGCTGCTCTAAGCACGAGACATTGCTCCCTCAACTAATCCAGCGTGGTCACATACTTTTTAAAGGTTTTAGTGAACTGCTTAAAGGGAAGGTGTCGCGGATTTTTATAATCCAAACAATGATTACTTGTAAGATAACATGAAGTTATAATGTTATCTTGCAATAAATAAAGATGTCTTTCAGTTTTTATAATCTTTGAAAGCTGGGAATGGAGGCTGCCATGTCACATTCCAAGTTCTAGCACGACAGTGCAGCCTCAATTTACAGCACCTCATGGACATAGGGGATAGTAGTCGGATCCCGACCCCTTTAGTTCTGTTACTACTCAAATGGTAACGCCTATGTGGGCTGCCCAATTCCCAGCCGTGGGTGGGTTCAGCCGCCATTTTTCCATAGCCCTTGATTTTGGCTGGGCTGTATTTTTTCCCCCTACCGCCAGGATCTGAAGGAACCAGCTTCTGTGCTAACAGCTTCGCCTCCTAGAACAGAACCAGCCTTACCGACAGCTGAAGATTAGCGTTGATCCGTTGAGGGGCGGTGTGCAGCGGTGGAGGACCGGAGCTGACCTGTGGAGTAGCGTTGAATGGTGGAGAAGCAGCGTGCAGCAGTGGCGGACCGGTACTGATCTGTGGAGCAGCGTGCAGCGGTGGAGGAGCAGCGTTCATCTGTGGAGGAGCGGCGCTGATCGGTGGAGGAGCGGCGGCGTGCAGCAGTGGAGAAACGGCGCTGATCGGTGGAGGAGCGGCGGCGTGCAGCGGTGGAGAAACGGCGCTGATCGGTGGAGGAGCAGCGGTGAAGGAGCGGCGCTAATCGGTGGAGCGGCGGCGCTGATCGGTGGAGCGGCGGCGTCCAGCGGTGTAGGAGCGGCGCTGATCGGTGGCGTGCATCTGAAGATAATAAACCACAGGAGAGTGACGGTGGCAGATAAAACACATATACATACTGTTACACATATACACAGACAGATCAGAGCCCCCACATATATACAGACTGGGGTTAGAGCCTGCTAAGTCTGTATATATGTGGGGGCTCTGATCTGTCTGTGTATATGTGTAACATTATGCATATGTGTGTTATATGTCACCGTCACTCTCCTGTGGTTTATTATCTTCAGATGCACGCCACCGATCAGCGCCGCTCCTACACCGCTGGACGCTGCCGCTCCACCGATCAGTCTGTGTGTGTGTGTGTGTGTATGTATGTATGTATGTATGTATGTATGTATGTATGGTATAGTATATATATATATATATATATATATATATACATACATACATATTGACTGTGGTTAGAGCCCCTTCCCCATATATATAAATACAATATAATATATAGGGAAGGGGCTCTAACCACTAATATATATATATATATATATATATATATATTAGAAGGTGGCCCGATTCTACGCTTAGGGTATTCTAGAATTTACGTATTGTGTAGTTCATGTATGATTTTTGTTACACGCCGTGCTCCTCTGCCGGCACTCACAGATCCGATCGCATACACTCCCACACACACACTCACACATCAGAACACACTCACACACATCCGATCGCATACACTCACACACACACACTGATGATATCGCACATACGCGCTCACACTCACAACATCCGGAGATACCACATGCTTCTGGCCATGTGATCCTCCGGCAGGTCCTGGAAGGTCACTGCACAGTATCGCCGCCGAGAAGCAAGCGATATCCCAGGATGTTGTGAGTGTGTGGATGCGATGTGAGGTGTGTGTGAGAGCGAGTGTGATCTGATGTGTGTGTGTGTGTATGTTGTTATGTGTGTGCGTGTGTGTATGTTCCGCCGCTGCAGGACCTTGATGCGCTGGTAACTATGCTACCATGGTTACCAGCGTATCCCGTCCCCCGCTCGCACGGGAGCCCACACCAGCATACGGCGGCAACCCCAGCAATGCGAGGGTATGTGTCGGCTGGGTTGGCGGCGTACGCTGATGTGGGCTCCCGGGGGTACAGTACTCACCTGGGAGTCGTGGCTCCGTGTCGGTTCGGGGACTTCGTGTGGGGGAGGAGCCTGGGCGAGCGGCCAATCCGTGCGGGGGGGGCGGGGCCATGGCGAGCCCAACGGCCAATCAGCTTTGTGTCACCGTAAGGACACAATTTTGGAGCAAGACAGACAGACAGAATAAGGCAATTATTTATATAGATATATATAGTGGTTAGAGCTCCTTTCCTATATATAAATTTTATTATATTTATATATATGGGGAAGGGGCTCTAACCACAGTCTCTGTGTGTATGTATATATATATAATATATATATACATACACACACAGAGACTGTGGTTAGAGCCCCTTCCCAATATATATAAATATAATAAAATTTATATATAGGGAAGGGGCTCTAACCACTAATATATATATATATATATATATATATATATATATATACTGACTGTGGTTAGAGCCCCTTCCCCATATATATAAATACAATATAATATGTAGGGAAACGGCTCTAACCACTAATATATATATATATATATATATATATATATATATATATACATATGTGGTTAGAGTTCCTTCCCTACATATTATATTGTATTTATATATATGGGGAAGGGGCTCTAACCACAGTCAGTATATATATATATATATATATATATATATATATATATATATATACATATATCTGGTTAGAGCCCCTTCCCCCTATATATATATGACTATGCTTAGAGCCCCCCCCATATGTATATACACTGTTCACAGAGCCACAACACATATACACCTAGACTGGAAGATCAACGCTCTCCTCTCCTGACATCCTCTGTGCTGCTGTGGACCTGCTCCTTCCTCTGTGTCTGTCTGTGAGCTCCTGTCAGATCAGCGCTCACCTCCCCTGACATCCTCTGTGCTGCTGTGGACCTGCTCCTTCCTCTGTGTCTGTCTGTGAGCTCCTGTCAGATCAGCGCTCACCTCCCCTGACATCCTCTGTGCTGCTGTGGACCTGCTCCTTCCTCTGTGTCTGTCTGTGAGCTCCTGTCAGATCAGCGCTCACCTCCCCTGACATCCTCTGTGCTGCTGTGGACCTGCTCCTTCCTCTGTGTCTGTCTGTGAGCTCCTGTCAGATCAGCGCTCACCTCCCCTGACATCCTCTGTGCTGCTGTGGACCTGCTCCTTCCTCTGTGTCTGTCTGTGAGCTCCTGTCAGATCAGCGCTCACCTCCCCTGACATCCTCTGTGCTGCTGTGGACCTGCTCCTTCCTCTGTGTCTGTCTGTGAGCTCCTGTCAGATCAGCGCTCACCTCCCCTGACATCCTCTGTGCTGCTGTGGACCTGCTCCTTCCTCTGTGTCTGTCTGTGAGCTCCTGTCAGATCAGCGCTCACCTCCCCTGACATTCTCTGTGCTGCTGTGGACCTGCTCCTTCCTCTGTGTCTGTCTGTGAGCTCCTGTCAGATCAGCGCTCACCTCCCCTGACATCCTCTGTGCTGCTGTGGACCTGCTCCTTCCTCTGTGTCTGTCTGTGAGCTCCTGTCAGATCAGCGCTCACCTCCCCTGACATTCTCTGTGCTGCTGTGGACCTGCTCCTTCCTCTGTGTCTGTCTGTGAGCTCCTGTCAGATCAACGCTCACCTCCCCTGACATCCTCTGTGCTGCTGTGGACCTGCTCCTTCCTCTGTGTCTGTCTGTGAGCTCCTGTCAGATCAGCGCTCACCTCCCCTGAAATCCTCTGTGCTGCTGTGGACCTGCTCCTTCCTCTGTCTGTCTGTGAGCTCCTGTCAGATCAGCGCTCACCTCCCCTGACATCCTCTGTGCTGCTGTGGACCTGCTCCTTCCTCTGTGTCTGTCTGTGAGCTCCTGTCAGATCAGCGCTCACCTCCCCTGACATTCTCTGTGCTGCTGTGGACCTGCTCCTTCCTCTGTGTCTGTCTGTGAGCTCCTGTCAGATCAGCGCTCACCTCCCCTAACATCCTCTGTGCTGCTGTGGACCTGCTCCTTCCTCTGTGTCTGTCTGTGAGCTCCTGTCAGATCAGCGCTCACCTCCCCTGACATCCTCTGTGCTGCTGTGGACCTGCTCCTTCCTCTGTGTCTGTCTGTGAGCTCCTGTCAGATCAGCGCTCACCTCCCCTGACATCCTATGTGCTGCTGTGGACCTGCTCCTTCCTCTGTGTCTGTCTGTGAGCTCCTGTCAGATCAGCGCTCACCTCCCCTGACATCCTCTGTGCTGCTGTGGACCTGCTCCTTCCTCTGTGTCTGTCTGTGAGCTCCTGTCAGATCAGCACTCACCTCCCCTGACATCCTCTGTGCTGCTGTGGACCTGCTCCTTCCTCTGTGTCTGTCTGTGAGCTCCTGTCAGATCAGCGCTCACCTCCCCTGACATTCTCTGTGCTGCTGTGGACCTGCTCCTTCCTCTGTGTCTGTCTGTGAGCTCCTGTCAGATCAACGCTCACCTCCCCTGACATCCTCTGTGCTGCTGTGGACCTGCTCCTTCCTCTGTGTCTGTCTGTGAGCTCCTGTCAGATCAGCGCTCACCTCCCCTGAAATCCTCTGTGCTGCTGTGGACCTGCTCCTTCCTCTGTCTGTCTGTGAGCTCCTGTCAGATCAGCGCTCACCTCCCCTAACATCCTCTGTGCTGCTGTGGACCTGCTCCTTCCTCTGTGTCTGTCTGTGAGCTCCTGTCAGATCAGCGCTCACCTCCCCTGACATCCTCTGTGCTCCTGCTCAAGAACACATTTCTTGTTTTGGCAAAAAATAAAAATGTTTTCTTTTCTGTGTACAACAGTTGTAAATAAAAGAAATTGTTTTACAATTGGATTGATGCCTTTTTATTTTTCAACCAACAAAACGTTTGTTTGCTACGACTGTATTTATTTTAATATATACAAGAAAAATAAGTCCGGCACTCAAAACGGGACAACAAGAAAAAGTAGAATCCAGATGTTTTTTGCTCTGTATTAATTTTTATTCTTTTAATTATTGCTACAATTTTTTCTTTTTATGTCCATCAGTAATAATGGTATCAACGTTTCGACAGAATCTGTCTTTTTTCCAAGACTGTCAGTAGGGACAAGTGAAAAGCAGAGAAAAAGCAATTGAATACGTATTTGACTCGATGAAAAGCGAAAGCACTATGTCCAGGGATTAAAAGAATAGGTGAAATGTGGGGCCCCGAGGTGCGGTGTCGGTGCAGCTGTGCATTACCTTCAGGGACTCCACGCGGCTGGATCTTGTCACAGGTAGGAAATCCTCTATTTTGATTGTCGTGACGCCACTCTCAGAATTGCGGTCAGTGGAGACCGCCACTGCAGGTTAGGGGTGCCTGGGGCTGATAGTGGGTGCAGTCAGTTGTAATAGCCTCCTGAGAGTGAGGCATGCCCCAGGGCCCCGTGTAGGTGTGTGGAACTACAAGTCGCAGAATGACTCACACGCACAAGCAGAATGTCTTTCAAGGGTTTTACTCACTGAGGGTGGCAGGGTGAGTAACCCGGGCGTAGCTGGGATGAACCAGGCTGGAACCAGGTGTCCTTCAGGCTGACTGATGAGGGTGGCTACCGACTCGCCTTCCTTAGCCCTTTGCGTTTTGGGGTAACCCCTGCTTGAAGCCCTGCTGGGGTCGCCCAGGGAAGTTGCTGGTGCCTCTCTCCCCTTCCTTTTGGCCCGTTTGCTTGTAGCCTGGACCAGGTCACTCCGGCTGCTTGCCTCCTGTGAGCTATGGGCCCTCACTTTGCTACGTGGCTGCAGACTCTGTGGTGTTGTCTTGGGGGTGTAAAGTGCCCCCTCATGCAGGTTTGGCAAAGGACAGGTGGATCTATCCCTGCACTGGGACCTGTTACCCGGTTGGGCCTGGTATCTCCCTGACAGTCTCCTTACTCTCCACTCCGTTGCTCTCTCTTTAGCCGTGGGTGGATTTCGGGCAGCACTACCAGGTGACCGTTCTCCCCCGTCGGTAGTCACTGCGCGTACGTTGTCAGAATTGTGTCGAGCTCCAGGGTCGGCTTCTGCTCTCCCTGAACTTCACTACCCAACTCTTCTCGGCTCACTACTCACTCCTCTCCTGTTCTTGCCTACGTCACCTAGCAACCAGGCTCTCTACCACACCCCTTGAGTGGAGATGGAGGCCTCGCCCCCTCCTGGGATCCCCAGGGGTCCTCCCAAAGGTACATGTGTGAGACCTGATCACTATGCGCCTGTGTAGTCACACCTCGGTCAGCCTTCTGGATTACCTGTTTTGTACTGTCCCCAGCATGGGTGCAGTACTCAGTGGTGCCTGACCAGGTCAGGGGCGCCACATTCCCCCTTAGTTATCACCAGCACGTCCTCGGGCTGCAAGACAACATTTTAAAATGCGTAAAACAGTAAAACATTTTAAAACCACCAGGTACCATACATCACCACCCTCCACCCACAAGTCCGTTAACCCACCCAAAACCCTCTCAGGAGGCAGGTCACCGGTTTCTTTTGGTAACCAGGTCTGGGCCATCCGTTTCCCCGGACCTTTCCTCCAATCTGCCTCTCCCGTTGGCCGCGCCTTCAGCCACTTCTGGCAGGATGTAGAGGCGGCTTTCATGGTCTGGTGGTTTCAGGGTATACCTGGCCTGGTGGAGCCGCGCCTTCAGCCTCTTCTGGCAGGATGTAGAGGCGGCCTCCACAGTTGGTGCCGACCAGGTACCCTCTTTGTGGTGGAGAGCCAGGCCCCATCAACAGGCGTGCTCCCTGGTAGTGGTTGTACCTCTGGGGTAACTATGTACACTGCGAGAGTTTGTGGCTATAGCCAGTTCATAGCCTTAAGGTTCATGGGTTAAAGTGCAAAAGGGTTTCTCACACAAGTTCATGTGGGCACGTGCTTAAACTTGAACGTTGCAAAACTTTTCAAACTGCTGTACTTTTCTTTACTTTTCTCTACTCCGTTCCACCAGGGCTTTTGCCTATTGGGCTTTGGCACCTGACATTTTCTGTGTTTCTGTCGTCGTCTGTTTCTTTCTCTTGTTCTGTATCTCTATCTTCATCTTCTGTTGTTGAGATAGCAGGTTTACTGTAGGGACTTCTGGGGCATGGTGTGACATCTAGTGCGTACCATCCGCGTTCTCCTTGGTGCTTTGTGAATTCTACCGGGTCTCCTATCTGTAGGTTTCTTCCTGGATGTCCTCTAGGTAAATGTGCTCTTACATCCCTTCTGTTCACAAAGATGCCCTCCTTTACACCAGGTGCTACTATAAAGCCATATCCAGACCTTAGACTGAAGTCTTCTACAACTCCTCGACAAAGTGGGCCTCTGACCTGGGATTTGGCTCTTCTCAAGGACCGCTTTTCCTCTAAGTCTCTGGCCGTGACCTCGTCCTTCTCCTCGGGAGACTGCTGTGCAGGTGGATCCCTTGTCCTACTGCGGCGCCGTGTCCTGCGGGCTGGGTCCTGCCTGACTGCCACCTCACCGCTTGCAGGATCCCAGGTGATGTATCTGGACAGATCTTCTTCAGCGGAGGATGTCGGGCCCTCTTCATCCCAGCGGGAGTACGGCAGCATCTCTGGCTCTTGGACTGGTGCTGCATCCGCTGCTGACGGCTCTGGGGTCAGCTTCTCAGCTTTCTGGCCTCCCCTCCCCCTTAGTTCTTCTGAGCACTCCTCTTGTGGCAGCGCTAGGGATGGATGTTCATCAGCAGGCCAGGGCGGTGGACTCTTTGGCGTGGATGTTGCAGGAGTCTTCCTGTGGGTGTGCGGGGGGAGCAGATACCGGTCCACCATCTCCTTTGGGAAGTGGGCCTCTAGATCAGCCTTCAGCTTCCAGTATTCGGGGTCCTCCCCCAGCATGGACTTCCCAGCAGGGACTTCCTTGGGCTGGGGAGCGATGTCTGCTCTGGCCTTGCAGGCCGGGGTAGATAATTGTACAGTCTTGCCTTGGCGGGCCGGGCTGGGCGTCGCTGCAGCGGTCTGGGCTTGGCGGACCGCACCTGGCGTGGCTGCGGCCTGGTTCAGCGCCTCACTTGCGGCGCGGACGAGCGTTGCTGCTGCGGTGGGGCCTTGGCGGGCCGGGCCTAGCATGGCGGCGGCCTGGGTCAGCGCCACACCTGCGGCATGGAGGAGGGTCGCGGTGGCAGCCGGATCTTTGCGGGCCGGGCAGGGCATCGTTGCGGCGGCCTGGGCTTGGCGGACCGCACCTGGCGTGGCTGCGGCCTGGTTCAGTTCCGCCGCGCCGGGCATCTCTCCAGGGACCGCGGGCATGGCAGCAGAGGTCGGGGCACTCGCGCTGGCAGGGGCAACACAGGACTCACCCATCGGTAGCATCATCGGGGTCTGAGTCGTCGCCGCTCGGTCTGGCACCCGTCGGGCGGTTCCCCTCTCGTAGGCCTGAACCGCCGCAGCCATCTCCTGCAGCTCCGCACGTCCCTCTCGGATCTGCTGCACGATCCTCGCTTCCAGTCGGTTACTGAACTGGGCAAGCTCCCAGGACCACCAGGTAGCGGAACCCGGCTCTGGGCTCCTATCTTCAGACGCCATCTTCACCACGTCGTCGCTGCTCTGCAGATCTTTTCTCAGCAGCAGGCCTCCGACTCTTCCTTGCAGCCTCAGTGCCAGT
The DNA here is from genome assembly GCF_048569485.1 of Anomaloglossus baeobatrachus. Classification (NCBI taxonomy): domain Eukaryota; kingdom Metazoa; phylum Chordata; class Amphibia; order Anura; family Aromobatidae; genus Anomaloglossus; species Anomaloglossus baeobatrachus. Next base: position 1,317,655 of record NW_027441806.1, read on the forward strand.
TCCTTCACTGCCTTGAACTCTTCTCCCAACAGCAGGCTTATCAGTTTCTGCTCTGCCTTTTCCAGCAGCAGGCTTCTGGCTCCCTTTCCTTCCCGACGTCCCTGAACGCCTCCGCTCTCATCACTTGCGAGACCAGGACTCTGCAGGGGATCTCTGGGTAGCCACACCTCTTCGTGAGCGGTAACTTCTCCCAGCGCGGGCTGCTGTTGTTTTTCAGCGCGCTTTTCATGGTGGCAATATGGCGGCGCTTCCAATTTTTCAAGCGGACCGCCCAGGCACATGGTCACCTGTCTGAACAGGTCTAGTCCTTATCCTGTTCGTGACGCCAGGATGTGGGGCCCCGAGGTGCGGTGTCGGTGCAGCTGTGCATTACCTTCAGGGACTCCACGCGGCTGGATCTTGTCACAGGTAGGAAATCCTCTATTTTGATTGTCGTGACGCCACTCTCAGAATTGCGGTCAGTGGAGACCGCCACTGCAGGTTAGGGGTGCCTGGGGCTGATAGTGGGTGCAGTCAGTTGTAATAGCCTCCTGAGAGTGAGGCATGCCCCAGGGCCCCGTGTAGGTGTGTGGAACTACAAGTCGCAGAATGACTCACACGCACAAGCAGAATGTCTTTCAAGGGTTTTACTCACTGAGGGTGGCAGGGTGAGTAACCCGGGCGTAGCTGGGATGAACCAGGCTGGAACCAGGTGTCCTTCAGGCTGACTGATGAGGGTGGCTACCGACTCGCCTTCCTTAGCCCTTTGTGTTTTGGGGTAACCCCTCCTTGAAGCCCTGCTGGGGTCGCCCAGGGAAGTTGCTGGTGCCTCTCTCCCCTTCCTTTTGGCCCGTTTGCTTGTAGCCTGGACCAGGTCACTCCGGCTGCTTGCCTCCTGTGAGCTATGGGCCCTCACTTTGCTACGTGGCTGCGGACTCTGTGGTGTTGTCTTGGGGGTGTAAAGTGCCCCCTCATGCAGGTTTGGCAAAGGACAGGTGGATCTATCCCTGCACTGGGACCTGTTACCCGGTTGGGCCTGGTATCTCCCTGACAGTCTCCTTACTCTCCACTCCGTTGCTCTCTCTTTAGCCGTGGGTGGATTTCGGGCAGCACTACCAGGTGACCGTTCTCCCCCGTCGGTAGTCACTGCGCGTACATTGTCAGAATTGTGTCGAGCTCCAGGGTCGGCTTCTGCTCTCCCTGAACTTCACTACCCAACTCTTCTCGGCTCACTACTCACTCCTCTCCTGTTCTTGCCTACGTCACCTAGCAACCAGGCTCTCTACCACACCCCTTGAGTGGAGATGGAGGCCTCGCCCCCTCCTGGGATCCCCAGGGGTCCTCCCAAAGGTACATGTGTGAGACCTGATCACTATGCGCCTGTGTAGTCACACCTCGGTCAGCCTTCTGGATTACCTGTTTTGTACTGTCCCCAGCATGGGTGCAGTACTCAGTGGTGCCTGACCAGGTCAGGGGCGCCACAGAAACACCTTGTGAATTACAAAACCAGAAGAAACATCCAGAATATGATGTTATGCAATTTGCTATGCAAATGGTAAACCGAAGAGGAAGTAAGGGGGTGGCAGCACCCGCCGCCGCAGCTCACCCAGCGATGCCCGCCGCTCACCCCAGCTCTGTGTGTGTGTGTGGCACAAGGTCCCCATTCGGGGTGATGTGTGTGTGTGTGTGTGTGGCACAAGGTCCCCATCAGGGGAGATGTGTGTGTGTGTGTGTGTGGCACAAGGTCCCCATCAGGGGAGATGTGTGTGTGTGTGTGTGTGTGTGTGTGTGTGCGTGTGTGTGTGCGCGTGCGCCACTGCATGTGAGTACCTGTGTGTGTACCAGTGATACTGTCTGCTGAGCTGTGTATCTAATCCTCTCCTGTGTGATACAGTGTGCTCAGCAGTGTATCTAATCCTCTCCTGTGTGATACTGTCTGCTGAGCTGTGTATCTAATCCTCTCCTGTGTGATACTGTCTGCTGAGCTGTGTATCTAATCCTCTCCTGTGTGATACTGTCTGCTGAGCTGTGTATCTAATCCTCTCCTGTGTGATACTGTCTGCAGGGCTGTGTATCTAATCCTATCCTGTGGGATACTGTCTCCTGAGCTGTGTATCTAATCCTATCCTGTGTGATACTGTCTGCAGAGCCGTGTATCTAATCCTCTCCTGTGTGATACTGTCTGAAGAGCCGTGTATCTAATCCTCTCCTGTGGGATACTGTCTGCTGAGCTGAGTATCTAATCCTATCCTGTGGGATACTGTCTCCTGAGCTGTATATCTAATCCTATCCTGTGTGATACTGTCTGCTGAGCTGTGTATCTAATCCTATCCTGTGTGATACTGTCTGCTGAGCTGTGTATCTAATCCTATCCTGTGTGATACTGTCTGCAGAGCCGTGTATCTAATCCTCTACTGTGTGATACTGTCTGCTGAGCTGTGTATCTAATCCTATCCTGTGGGATACTGTCTGCTGAGCTGTGTATCTAATCCTATCCTGTGTGATACTGTCTGCAGAGCCGTGTATCAAAATCCTCTCCTGTGTGATACTGTCTGCTGAGCTGTGTATCTAATCCTATCCTGTGGGATACTCTCTGCTGAGCTGTGTATCTAATCCTCTCCTGTGTGATACTGACTGCTGAGCTGTGTATCTAATCCTCTCCTGTGTGAAACTGTCTTCTGAGCTGTGTATCTAATCCTCTCCTGTGTGATACTGTCTGCTGAGCTGTGTATCTAATACTCTCCTTTGTGATACTGTCTTCTGAGCTGTGTATCTAATCCTCTCCTGTGTGATACTGTCTGCAGGGATGTGTGTCTAATCCTATCGTGTGATACTGTCTGCTGAGCTGTGTATCTAATCCTCTTCTGTGTGATACTGTCTGCTGAGCTGTGTATCTAATCCTCTTCTGTGTGATACTGTCTGCAGAGCCATGTATCTAATCCTCTCCTGTGTGATACTGTCTGCAGAGCCGTGTATCTAATCCTCTCCTGTGTGATACTGTCTGCAGAGCCGTGTATCCAATCCTCTCCTGTGGGATACTGTCTGCTGAGCTGTGTATCTAATCCTATCCTGTGGGATACTGTCTCCTGAGATGTGTATCTAATCCTATCCTGTGTGATACTGTCTACTGAGCTGTGTATCTAATCCTATGCTGTGTGATACTGTCTGCTGAGCTGTGTATCTAATCCTATCCTGTGTGATACTGTCTGCAGAGCCGTGTATCTAATCCTCTCCTGTGTGATACTGTCTGCTGAGCTGTGTATCTAATCCTATCCTGTGGGCTACTGTCTGCTGAGCTGTGTATCTAATCCTCTCCTGTGTGATACTGTCTGCTGAGCTGTGTATCTAATCCTATCCTGTGTGATACTGTCTGCTGAGCTGTGTATGTAATCCTATCCTGTGTGATACTGTCTACTGAGCTGTGTATCTAATCCTATCCTGTGTGATACTGTCTGCTGAGCTGTGTATCTAATCCTATCCTGTGTGATACTGTCTGCAGAGCCGTGTATCTAATCCTCTCCTGTGTGATACTGTCTGCTGAGCTGTGTATCTAATCCTATCCTGTGGGCTACTGTCTGCTGAGCTGTGTATCTAATCCTCCTGCTGTCCTTGGTGACACTTTAGACATTTCTGGTCACCAGGAAAATGGCTGTGCATTGTGTCCTTACATGTCATTCTCTGTTATCTGTTGTAAACATTCAGATTAGGAGAGGGAGGCGTGCCACCACACACAGGAGAGCAGACTCCGCCCACTTTACGGCAGGCTGTAATCTGAGCTTTTTATACAGTCTGATTTCTGTAGGATTTCAGTAGCTGCTCCCCCTAGTGTTTAACAGTGGAAAATATCAAACTTTCTAATTTTTTTTTTAGATTTTGCTCAATTAAAAACAAATAATAATATTTAAACAAAACATTAAAACATTATTACTTTACATTTTTTCAGTTATTGGAATTTTTTTTTTTGACGATACCTTCCCTTTAAGGGTACTTTCACACTTGCGTTATTTTCCTTCCGTTACAATCCGCCCTTTTGGGAAACAGCGGAATCCGTTAACGGATTCCGCTGTTTCCCATAGACTTGTATGGTTGACGGATTGTACCAAAAGGAGCTGCGTTGCTTCCGCTGGGCGACACTCCGTTGCTTCCGCCCAGCGGGAGGAACGCAGCATGTAACGTTATTTTGAGCAGCGGAATCCTCTGGATTTCACTGCGCATGCTCTTTTTTTTTTTAAAATCAAACTTTATTTTGGCTCGCGGTGGCCGAACGTTCAGCTGAGCGCCCGGCCGTCACCAAGCGACAGCGCTCAGCTGAGCGACCGGCCACCAGCATGCCCGGCCGCCGGCAAGTCACAGCGCTCAGCTGAGCGCCCGCCCGCATGCCCGGGCGCCGGCAAGTGACAGCGATCAGCTGATCACCCGGCGGCCGGCTGCAGGGAGCGATCAGCTGATCACCCGGCGGCCGGGAGCGATCAGCTGATCACCCGGCAGCCGGCTGCAGGGAGCGATCAGCTGATCACCCGGCAGCCGGGAGCGATCAGCTGATCACCCGGCGGGCGGGAGCGATCAGCTGATCACCCGGCAGCCGGGAGCGATCAGCTGATCACCCGGCAGCCGGGAGCGATCAGCTGATCACCCGGCGGGCGGGAGCGATCAGCTGATCACCCGGCGGCCGGCAACTGGGAGCAATCAGCTGATCACCCGGCGGCCGGCTGCAGGGAACGATCAGCTGATCGTTCACTATAGTCTGCCGCTGGTAAAACCGGGGAAAAAAAAAAAAATCAAAACGAATTGCGTTGTTTTGCAGCATCCGTTGCATCCGTTGTGTCACTATATGCAACACATCCGTTGCATCCGTTACACAACGCAATGCAACGGATACCGTTCAACGCAAGTGTGAAACTAGCCTAAGAAGGATGCCGCAGCGCTGGGGTCGTAGAGCTCACTCTTTGACTGTGAGGGTGATCACTGAGGGTTGCGGGATCTCACAACCTGGAAGTTCCTTTTGGGGACATTAGGGACACTTCAAAAAGTTTTGGTACTGGATTATATTTAGAGAATTCACTAATCTGCGGCTCTCCATTGCTTTAGTAAATAATAAAGGCAGCCACAGATTTGTGATAAGCACTATTTAAAGGGAAAGTCATCAAACACATTGCACTAGAAATTGGGGAATATTACCCCTGTAACAGTGTCAGCAGCAGATCCCCAAATAATAGTGCATCATGACCACATTTTTGCTTCAATTGTCTTCCCTATTTTCCTCCTTCAAAACCTAGGTGTGTCTTATGGTCCGAAAAATACGATGTTTAAAAAGAGAGAACATTTTCTATCCCTCAGCAATTCTTACTTGAGCAACAGGACCTGATTAATGATAAAAAAAACACCTAATTGGTGAGACAATTCCAATCTTTTCTGTATCAACTGTACTATCAATGCTGTATGTACATTTGAACTGTTGACCGCTGTCAATAATCTATATGAGTTATGTATTTTGTGTTTTTCAATTAAGTTTGTTATGTATATAGGACCGCTGTCCGGATAACACGTGGAAACACAATCTATATATTTTTTTTTTTTGTTTGTTTAGTTTGTTATATTTGTGGCATCGCTGAGGGGCTCTCTCTTGTATGGCGTGGTCTATGCCTTATATCCTGATTGCAGTCGGGGATGCTTATGGTTCCATTGGCCTAAGTATTAGGTCTTTTACATACTTTTATTAAAAGTTATGTTTTAGCCTCTTATTTGGTTTTTAATAAAAAAAAAAAAAAATTGGCAAATTCTGAAAGCAAGAATGGCTGCTCCGCTCTGTTGGTGTTCTGATGGTCAGCAAGACGTGATTTACCAGTTAAACATTTCAATTATTCACAATTCACAACATCAAAAAGGTTCCTTCCCTGTGCGGCTTCGTCAAATATTTAACAAAATCCAATTTCTGAGAATGACATTTTCCACATTCAGAACATAAAAATGATTTATTTTGTGTGATTTGTTTGATGGTAAACAAGATATGATTTCCTAGTAAAACATTTACCACATTCTGAACAAGAAAATGGCTTCTCCCCTGTGTGATTTTTCTGATGTTTAAGAAGGTGTGATTTCCGAATAAAACATTTCCCACACTCTGAACAAGAAAATGGCTTCTCCCCTGTGTGATTTTTCTGATGTCTAACAAGGTGTGATTTCCGAATAAAACATTTCCCACATTCTGAACATGAAAATGGCTTCTCCCCTGTGTGAGATCTTTGATGCACAACAAGATTTGTTTTCCAAATAAAACATTTCCCACATTCTGAACATGAAAATGGCTTCTCTCCTGTGTGAATTTTCTGATGTCTAACAAGGTCTGATTTCCCAATAAAACATTTCCCACATTCTGAACAAGAAAATGGCTTCTCCCCTGTGTGATTTTTCTGATGTTTAAGAAGGTGTGATTTCCGAATAAAACATTTCCCACACTCTGAACAAGAAAATGGCTTCTCCCCTGTGTGATTTTTCTGATGTCTAACAAGGTGTGATTTCCGAATAAAACATTTCCCACATTCTGAACATGAAAATGGTTTCTCCCCTGTGTGAGATCTTTGATGCACAACAAGATTTGTTTTCCAAATAAAACATTTCCCACATTCTGAACATGAAAATGGCTTCTCTCCTGTGTGAATTTTCTGATGTCTAACAAGGTCTGATTTCCCAATAAAACATTTCCCACATTCTGAACAAAAAAATGGCTTCTCCCCTGTGTGATTTTTCTGATGTTTAAGAAGGTGTGATTTCCGAATAAAACATTTCCCACACTCTGAACAAGAAAATGGCTTCTCCCCTGTGTGATTTTTCTGATGTCTAACAAGGTGTGATTTCCGAATAAAACATTTCCCACATTCTGAACATGAAAATGGCTTCTCTCCTGTGTGAATTTTCTGATGTCTAACAAGGTCTGATTTCCCAATAAAACATTTCCCACATTCTGAACATGAAAATGGTTTCTCCCCTGTGTGAGATCTTTGATGCACAACAAGATCTGTTTTCCAAATAAAACATTTCCCACACTCTGAACATGAAAATGGCTTCTCCCCTGTGTGATTTTTCTGATGTTTAAGAAGGTGTGATTTCCAAATAAAACATTTCCCACACTCTGAACAAGAAAATGGCTTCTCCCCTGTGTGATTTTTCTGATGTCTAACAAGGTGTGATTTCCGAATAAAACATTTCCCACATTCTGAACATGAAAATGGCTTCTCTCCTGTGTGAATTTTCTGATGTCTAACAAGGTCTGATTTCCCAATAAAACATTTCCCACATTCTGAACATAAAAATGGTTTCTCCCCTGTGTGAGATCTTTGATGCACAACAAGATCTGTTTTCCAAATAAAACATTTCCCACACTCTGAACATGAAAATGGCTTCTCCCCTGTGTGATTTTTCTGATGGCTAACAAGGTGTGATTTCCCAATAAAACATTTCCCACATTCTGAACATGAAAATGGTTTCTCCCCTGTGTGAGATCTTTGATGCACAACAAGATCTGTTTTCCGAACAAAACATTTCCCACACTGTGAACATGAAAATGGCTTCTCCCCTGTGTGAGATCTTTGATGCCTAACAAGATCTGATTTCCGAACAAAACATTTCCCACACTCTGAACATGAAAATGGTTTCTCCTTTGTAGGAGCTGTTTCATGTTCCACATCCCTTCTGTAAGTTTTATTTTGCTTACAATTCTGTGATAAATGGGAATTTTGGACTTGTTTGAAAAGATCAGATGATAAAGCTTTCCGAGGAAACACTGGAGGTATATCTGGGATAACAGCATGCTCTTCATATGTATCATGTGTGATAATCAAAATATCTGTTTTAAATTCTGAAGATATTAGATGTCCATCTGAACTCCTGATATAGTCATCGGCTAAAAATAAACACAATGTTATTATTTTTTAATGATATAATTTTGAAAGTAGATTTTTTTTTAAACCATAACATCAGAAATTAAATTAGGAAACAATTTATTCTGATCTGTTGTCCAATTTCGAGATCTAAAGCGGGCTTTACACGCTACAATATATCTAACGATGTGTTGGCGGGGTCACGTCGTAAGTGACACACATCCGGCATCGTTAGTGATATTGTAGTGTGTGAAACCTACATGCGATTTCGATTAAACGAAAAACTGTTGATCGCATACACGTCGTTGAATTATTAAAAATTGAACGTTCGGTTGTTCAATGTTCCCGAGGCAGCACACATCGCTGTGTGTGACACCCCGGGAACGAGGAACACAGCTTACCTGCGTCCCGCGGCTCCTGCCTGCAATGCGGAAAGAAGGAGGTGGGCGGGATGTTTACATCCCGCTCATCTCCGCCCCTCCGCTTCAATTGGCCGGCTGCAGTGTGACGTCGCTGTGACGCCGAACGTCCTTCCTACTTCAGGAAGTGGATGTTCGCCGTCCACATCTAGGTCGTATGGAGGGTAAGTACATGTGACGGGATTTAATCGTTTGTGCGACATGGGCAACAAATTTAACGTGCCGCACATACAATGGGGGCGTGTCACAACGCATGCGAGATCGGATGTGTAATTGTAAGGTATAAAGCAGCCTTAAGAGTTACATCTTCGTTAACTCGGATCTCCCATTCCTAGCACCAGTTCTCTGGAATGTGCTATAGTAAATAATCTGATTGATTGTCGCAATGTGACTGTAGGATAATGAGGGACAGGGGGCTGCTATACTTTCCCTCATGCTAGGAGACCTTAGGCTATCCCTAATCTCTGTATTACCCTTGAACGTGGAAGGAAGGGGCAGGAGTATGATGTAAATACAGATTAAGACAGACAGGAAAAACAAAATTCAGACACACTTCAAACTCACAGAAATAAAGAGTGAGAGACTAAGGAGAAAAGCAAGAGCAGGAAGTCAGAAACAAAAACACAACAAGGGTTAATACCACAACTGCTCACAGCAATAAGGCACAACAACCACTAGTTTGTTATAGATTGCATTAATGGAATAGTCCAGCCAGCATATACAGGAAGGGAGCGAATGATCACATGCTGTAGGGGAGCCAGTATCAAAGACATTAACAAGGAGCCCAGCAGAGAAAAACTCTTGCTAGTCTTACTAAGTATGTGGTTTGACGCCTGCTTCTCCCTGCGCTGCTCACAGACATCAGAGAAATTAGCAAGCAGAGTGCCAGAATCTGTAATTTCCACAGATCCTGATGCCGCCATGACAGTTGGCGATGCCTGCAAGCATCTCGTTGTGACATTGATCCACAACATAGACAATTTCAAAAAGGTTTTTTTTCGAAGACGAAATTAAATAGAGACAGATGCCAAATATTAAATGGGCTTGTACGATACTATAAGATTGATGGCCTATCCTTAGGCTTTGTAACCAAAGTAGGTAGCAGGGTCTTGCTGTCTGTGCAGATAAACATTAGCGCTCCAATTCATCAAGACCAGCGATGTATAATGAAAAATGACGTCAGGGACTGGGGTGAGATTTCTGGTATAGGGAACGCCACAGTTTGTTATGAATTAGAGAAGCGGTGGAATCACACCCTTCTTCTGGCCAAGCTCTGCCCATTTTGGCAAAGCTGGTTAGAACTGGCGTCAAACCTCCAAAAGTTGCACAATTTCTTTTTTGTACATTCATTTATTGACTGTAGAATGGCTATGACGTATCAATGTTTGGAATCAGCGGTACAATAGGATGTTGATGAACTAGAGAATCCTGACTGTAAGGCACTAGAGTGTTAATAAGTGCTGAGAAAACCATGCAATGTAAAAGCAATAACAGTCATCGTAATCAAAGCAAACAAGAGACTATAACAATATAGCTCTGCAGTGCAGCCAGGCCAACAGTCTTTATAAAATCCTTCTCCGGTCTTCTTTCCAAGCTTCTTGAGCAATTCACTGGGGGCAAAAAGGGGGTTTTCAGGTTCCACCTGGTACCAACCATCAATGGTGTATTTACTAGTGTCAAGACCAACATAATCCAAAAGCTCAAAAGGACCCATTGGGTAACTTGCTTAAAATTTAATTGCAACATCCTTGCCTTGCTTAGAGGACCTCTTTCATGAAGATGCATGAATTACACTAGGTATGGTACCAGAAGACGGTTAACAATGACTACTGGGGTGTCCTTACATGACACAGGCGTCTTTCCTAGTGTTTTACTGCATCCATGAGAGAGTCAGAAGTCGTTTGGCTAGTCATTGGTGTTTTAATGACCTCCACCAGCTTCATCATTGGTATTGGAATAAAGAAATGCAGCCCTCCGAACTGATCCTGCCTAGTTGTGGAGTTGGCTATGTCAGTTATTGCCAATAAGAATGTGTTGCTGGTAAATATGGTGTGTTCTGCTGCAAATTTGTCCAGTGTCTTGATTAGTGCGTTTTTCACTTTTAAGTTTTCTATTATGGCTTCCAACACCAGATCATTGCTGGGCACCACGGCCGCTGGGTCTGTGCTTGTGCTGAAGTTTGAGAGGGTTTTTTGTCCGCAAACATCTTCTTAGTGACCCTTTTCAAGTTGTCTTCAATACTTTTGGCAGACTTTTTCAAGATGTCATCAGTCTGGTCCACTAAAACAAAAGTGTGTCTGGTTGCTGCAGCTACATGCACTATCCTGACACCCATCAGACCTCCTCCGATCACAGTCACGTGCTTGATAGTCAGCTTCTTCACGGTGGCGATGGAGGTCATACATTTCGCTATGAGCTACCAGCAAGAGGAGGCCATGTCTGTTTGTACTGCTGGGAGCTGAAAAACATGCGAGTGATGTCAGCGCAGAGCGCCGTGATGATTTAGTTGCACGATTTTTTTTTTTCACAACTCTGTGTTGCACAAAAAATTGATTGAAAAGTGATTTTTGACAGAATTCTTGCATAATTGCTTTGCAGAATCAAGGTCTAGGTGTCAAATCTCCTTCTGTAGGTGTCTCCAATCCTCCCAGGGTAGTTTGCCAGTAGTTCACATTCTCTACAGCAATAATTTTATTAGACATTTTTTGGTAGTTTAAAAATGTGGTATTTCAGTGTGCGGCTGTAACTTTTGTTTTTCTATTATCTAGCTATACACACACGCACGCACGCACGCACGCACGCACGCACGCACGCACACACACACACACACACACACACACACACACACACACCAGCCTGTCTCCTCTTCAGCTTTATACTCCTGCAATTAAGACCTCTTTGGTCACATGACGTGATGTCAAAAAGGTTCTTGAACAGTCCTATAATCGGCATATAAACACTGGGGCCGCTAGGAAAATGGGGGCCCTGGGAAATTGTCCTGTTTGCTCTCCCTTTCCCCTATTGCCAGTCCACCATGCCAGCCTGTCTTCTATTCAGTTTTTTTAGACTCCTGCAATTAAGGCCCGTTTCACACGTCAGTGAAAAACAGTGACGTTTTTCACTGGCGTGTAAAACACGCACATGTCCCTGCGTGTGCCGTGAATCACGGCACACGTGGGTTGTCTAAGTGCAATCCGGGCTCCGTTATCCGTGGCCCGTGATTGCACTTAGAAATCAACTCACTTGCGCCCGCTCCCGCTGTCCATGGTGCTGATCGCTCCCGCGACGCAATAATGAATATGCGCGACAGTAATCAGCCGGCACAGAAGGAGCAGGGAGGACGGGCTGCAGAGGACATCGCTGGACGCCGGGTGAGTTAAAATGTTTATTATTTTAAATGCACGTTTTTTTTCTGGCACGTGTTTCACGGACCACACCACTGCGTGGTCCGTGGAACATCAGTGATGCCAGAAAAAAATGGACATGTCTCCGTGCAGCAATCACGCACACGCGGGTACGCTGCACGGAGACACGTGCAGTGAAAAATCACTGACGTGTGAGCAGACCCATTCATTATAATGGGTCTGCGTATGTCAGTGATTCTGGTACGTTTAAAAAAAAGCACAAACGTCCCAGAATACCTGATGTGTGAAAGGGGCCTAAGAGACCTTTGCTTACATCATGTCACATGACTTCATCAAAGGTCCTTAAACAATCAACTTCCGAATGCAACTGATAAGGTCCTTAAGAAAGTGGGTTCCTGAGAAATTGCACAGTTTGATTCCTCCTAACACTAGCCCTGACTGTAATCAGGTCTTTGAGTTGCCTTTATAACGACATAGAAAAGACACTAGAAACAAACAGCAGAAGAAACAGAAGCAAAGAAAATACAGCTGAAAAAACCCACAGCAGAAGGCCTAAAAATGTAAACACAAAATTAGTGCAGAAAGTACATGAGTAGATATCTCTTACTGGATAGAGCTGGAGGAAACACATCCTGAGGAACATCGGGGTCTTCTTGTTTACAGTCCTGTGGGAGAAGAGGACGGGGACATCTCTCTGGTGTTGTCCTCTTACTGGATAGAACTGGAGGAGACACATACAGGGACTGAATTCATTCCTTACATACAGATAATTATAGGCCGTGTGTATTTAGTCCTGTCTATTACCTGGTGATGTGAGGGGCTGGGGAACCTCCATCATGACGTCCTTGTACAGATCTTTGTGTCCTTCTAAATACTCCCACTCCTCCATGGAGAAATAGACGATGACGTCCTGACACCTTATAGGAACCTGACATATACAATGATACTGTCACCCCCGATCCCTTCATAGCGTTACTGTATAATGTCCCAGCATTCCCAGCAGTGTCACCTCTCCAGTCAGCAGCTCAATCATCTTGTAGGTGAGTTCTAGGATCTTCTGGTCATTGATGTCCTCATGTATCGGGAGGTGAGGTGGAGGCCCCGTGATTGGGCTCAGGGGTCTTCCCTCAGACACAGGGGCCTGACAGCGCTCACTAGAGGTCTTCTTCACTACTGTGTAATCCTGGTTATGGAGAGACACAGTAATAAATCTCACTCCAGACATTTCCAGAGTCCTCACCTCTCCAGTTCTGTCCATCTGTTATTCCCATAGATAAGAATGATGTAATGTGACGTCATCAGAATCTCTCACCTCTCCAGTAAGCCGGAAGAGGATCTCTAGGGTGAGGTGTAATATCCTCTCCGCCATCTTGTCCCTGTCCATATCCATCCTTGATGGGTCAATCAGGAGAATTCTCTTATATAGAAGATCTCCACTGAGAGGATCCGATATTGTAGGGACCTGAATGGGGAGAAGATGACGATGTGACATAAATAGTAATATAATTACTGGAGACTTTATATCCGATTAGTGGCTGCAGAAATAATGCTAACATGTATGGCATGAAGAAGAAAACAATTCCTGGTTTTGGGGCTGCAGGAACCGAAACGATTTTTAATCCAATAATATTAAGAAGCGGCTTTTACTTGACATGTATGGCACGGGACTATCTGTTTGCTTGATTTTGGGTTGTTTTTTTCAATGTTTGCAGGTTTTTAGCTTTCCAGACTTTTTTGGCTGATTTTTAAACTGCAATTTTTTTTAAATATTTTTGCAAAATTACTGCATAATAACGACACTGAAGAAGACGTGGGTGTGTGGATTGACGAGAAAACCAACCAGTGCCAGGAAGCTGCTGCCAAGGCAGATAATATAATAGGATGTAGTGAACGAGGCACAGATGCTCCGGACAGGAACAGTTTTGCCTCTATACAAGTCACTAGTGCGGCCACACTTACAATATTCTGCACAATTTCGGGCTCCAGTGAATGAGGAGGACATAACTGAACTAGAGCGGATGCAGAGAAGAGTGACTATTAAAGGAATGGAAGGTCTGCACTAGGAGGACAGGTTAGCCAGCTTGGGATTATTCATTTTGGAAACACAAAGGCTACGGGGCAATTTTATTACAATGTACAAGTATATCAGGGGCATTACTGAGATATTTCTAATGAGCTTTTTACAACTGAGGCCTGCAATGATGAAAAGGAGGTTCAATCATAATCACAGATGGGGATTCTTTACTGTAAGAGCAGTGAGAATATGGAACTCTCCGACACATGATCTGATAATTCTTGATAGACTACAAAAATTCAAGGTGGGCTTGGAAGACTTCTGTAAAAAGTATATTATTGCAGGTTGTCAGGACTAGATTTTGTGATGGGACATTGATCAAGGGAACTAGTCTAATATTTTTAGAGTCATAAAGGAATTTTGCCCCTTGTAAAAGGTATTCACACCCCCAGAACATTTCCACTTATTTTCTCATTGCTCCCACAAACGTAAATGTATTTTATTGTGATTTTATGTGATATACCAGAATTAAGTAACAAGTATTTGTGAAGTGTAAAGGAAATGATAGATTTTTTTCTAAATATTTAAAAATATAAATCATATTTAGTAAATTGAGTCACCTGTATCATTTATTCTCAGTATAACTACAGCTGTTTTGTGAAGGTTTCGTAAGTTTTGTTTCAGAATATTAGGGATTAAACAGTATCTTGAAAAACAAGGAACACACCAGACAGGTCAGGGATAATGTTGTGGAGAGGAATAAAGCAGGGTTTGGTAAAAAAAAAAAAAAAAAATGGCAAAACCTTTGAACATATCACTAAGCAGTTTTCAATCCATCATCCAAAAATGGTAGGAGTATAGTGTGGAGACAAGAAAGTCAGTGGGTACAGTCATCCGCTGGCTTGGCTGTCTTCAGAAAGACTGCTCAGAACAGGGCTCATCCAACGGAACGCTCGCACTCCTTCCTTGTGGGCAGAACACTACTCAGACAACACAGGGTGAGGGAACCACACCTTGGTAAGATGTTATTGCTTCACCAACAGGCAAACACATATCATACATTTCCAGAAAGAACACAAGATGGTACAAGCGACAGAGTCTCACCCATCCGTTGACTCGCATGGAATTAGAATCTTTGTGACTTTGGGGCTTCCTGGGCCAACTATCCCAGCCAACAGCACCTCGATTTTGATAAGCACCCACTGAGAGGAGAAAGCAGCAAGCTTATAAAGCTGACAGAGCACAGCAAGATATGTAGCCAGGCAACTGAACTGTCCTCACCTGGGTCTCCAAGCGAATTTGTGGGCTCAGCATTGAGCAGTGAAGCAGATCTGTGATCCGCCACCTGAAACCGTGAATCCTAGCCTGAAGTTCTACAGAATGAATGTGGTGACAGGAGCAAAGCCCTTTAATACCCCTCAGTTCTCATTTCAGGGTATTGTGTCTTACAGGATTGGTGGGAGATGATTGTTCTTTCATTGGTTCAGTTCAATCGGACTGCATAATTTTCCTCTGATTGATGTAGTCACAGAGGCTGAGGCAATCCAAATTTATCAAACAATAGGGCTCCGGTCAGTCTGACATGAAACAATGGCTAACGTCTCTTGATTTGCCAATAGATGGAGCAATCTGGCCTAATTAAGAACAGTTCACCCCTCACACAAATCTCCAGATGCTGAGTTGTCACATTTAGCACAACTGCAAAACTACAGACATGGCCGTCCACCTAAACCAACATCCCAAGCAAGGAGAGCACTAATTCTAGTGAAGCAGCCAAGAGGCCTATGGTCAGTGGAAAAGCAGGAGAGATCCAGAACTCAGGGGGAGACTCTGTCCACAGGACAACTATAAGTCATAAACTCCACAAATTTAGCCTTTATGGAGGAGTGGCCATTTTTTTTTTCAAAACGTTTTTTATTGATTTTTCAAATTTGTAAAAACATGACAAATATCATTGCAAAAGAAGAACATTCGTCTGACAAAATGTGACATAGAGGTGGGTGATACCCCAATTTGGAGTTCCATGTTGCTGTTCGATTTAAGATAGTATACAGTAACATTAAACCAAAACAGAGGTAATGAAATATATAACATATGCAATACAATTCGTTAAATCTCTGTGTCGTCCCTGAATGATTTCAATTTTGCTAGCGTGCCTTGGTATTCCCAACCGTCTCGTCTCCCCCTCCCTCCAGAGCCCCCTCCTAGGTGATTCTCAGTTTACCCAGGCTGTCCTGGATATCGCTCAGGATATACCACTCTGAGTGAACAAAAGGTGCCATCAGGTTAATTATTTATCCCTGTGTGAATTGGCTTTCAATAAAATGTCTCCATCTCACAAAAAACTTGGCTGTCAACCCATCTTTATCCCTCTCCGCTTCTAGTTTTTCCCACTTCAGAAGGTTGTGTAGTTCGCCCATAACCTCCTTTATGGATGGGCTCTCCCTTTGAATCCAGTGTTTTAAAATGCAACGCTTAGCTATCATGGCTATGTCATGCGTTATTGCGTATTTCCTCTTTTCCTGCGTGCTCGGTCCTCCTCCTACTCCTCCCTCAAAGGAGTGGAAAATCCACACCATTAAGTCTAGTTTGCTGAAAATTCCCCATGTTGACTGGGCAAATAGTCTGACTTGGTTCCAGAACCTAACGATTGTCTCACATTCCCATAGCCCATGCAGCATATCAGTTTTCTCTTTTTGACACTTAGGACACCACCTATCCCTACCTGGTATGTTGAAACCCATAATGGCCCTATGTAGAATTCTGAATTGAGTGTCTCTCCATCTCTCATTGGTAATATGTTTCCGCACTTGTACCCATTCTCTCAGTATATCTTCTACCACTTCTTCCCTTCCCAATTGTTTCCCCCATGCTGTTAAAGTCCGACTATCCTCCCGTGAAATAAGCACCCCCCTTAGCGATCGATAAATTTTAGAGACATTTACACTTGTTACATCACATTCCAGTAACTCATAAATCGAACTTCTATTCAGCTCTCTTCCAACCACACCAAGGTGTCCTATTATTCCATGTTTCAATTGTTCATACTGGATGACATGTGAGCTATTAAGGTTGTACTTATCCAACACTTCCCGACCTGTCATCCACCTCCTGCCCTCCACATTCATAACATCTATCATTCTCCTGACTCCCCTCTCTTTCCATCTAGTAAATAGCTTGTTTTCTCGTCCCAGGGGAAAATTTAGGAATGCCCAGGGGTTCAAGTACTTGGACACTTTCCATGAGAGCCCCAGTGTTTTCCTTACCGACTTCCATGTTAGCATGGTGTCTCGGAATATAATTGAGTTCCTTATGTGCCCTTCAACCCTGGATAGTGGGGAGTGCAGAATGGACGTCAGATCCCACGGTGACGCATATTTAGTTTCCATCGCATGATCTGAGTGCCTACTCGTTCCTCTCACCCAATCAATTACATGCCTCATGATACATACAAGATTATACCCTTGGACATCTGGAAAGTTTAGACCTCCCTCCTCTGCTGACTTCATCAGCGTACGCAGCTTTATTCTGGGTTTCCTTCCCCTCCACACAAATTCTATATATGCGGAGTTGAGCTTATTCACATCCTTTAGTTTTAGCAATAGCGGGATCGTCTGGAAGGGATACAGCAGCCTAGGAAAGCTCATCATTTTTATCAGGTGACATCTTGCCAGTAATGGAAGTGGCAGACCTTTCCATCCCTTTAATTGAACTATAATTTTCCTGATTAGCGGTCCATAGTTCAAGTTATAGATTGTTTCCAACGTTCTTCCTATATGCACTCCCAGGTATTTAATTGAAGATTGTGCTATAGGAATTCCACATAGACAGCCATCCCTTACTTGTCCCCCCATTGTCTCATGATGCCCCTTTAAGAACATGATCTCGCACTTTTTTTTGTTCAGTTTGAAACCGGAGAATGAACCAAATTTTTCAATCAAGGCAAGAGTCTGTGGCAAATCCGCACCGGGGTCCCCCATATAAAGTATGATGTCATCAGCAAAAAGCGCTGTCTTTACTTCTGAACCCCTTATCTTGATTCCTTTAAAGCTATTTTGTCCCTGTAGTATTCTTGACAACGGCTCGATTGCCAGGTTGAATAAAAGAGGAGATAATGGGCAACCCTGTCTTGTTCCCTTCATCAAAGGGAACACGTCTGATAGAAAGCCCGGAGTGTGTACCCTAGCTCCCGAGTTGGCATAAAGGTTTCTAATGTAAAGTCTCATCTTGCCTACAATCCCTATGGCCTCCATTACCCTGTCTAACCACCTCCAATTTACATTATCAAATGCTTTTTCTGCGTCAAGTGTAACTAGGGCAGGTCTAGCCCCTCCCTCAGTGAGACCCAGTCTAACCGCGTCTACCACTAGAATTGTCTTTCGGATATTGGTAACGGCATTTCTCCCCTTAATAAACCCCACCTGGTGGTTCGTAATGATCCTAGGTAAGATCTCGGCCAGTCTATTAGCCATGATCTTGGACATAATTTTTAAATCCTGATTTATGAGCGATATAGGTCTATAACTAGAGGGATCATCCAGGTCCTTGGTTCCCTTGGGGAGTAATTTAATATATGCTATGTTGGAATTTTTGGGTATTTCCGCCCCTCCCAGTAAAGCATTAAAGACTGAGGTTAGATCCGGCGAGATCAGATCCTTCAGAGCCTTATAGAATTCACTGTTAAAACCGTCAGGTCCCGGTGCCTTGTTGGTGTTAAGCTCCCCAATTGTTCTCGTCACCTCCTCTACTGTGATATCTGCGTTTAAGGCACTCAAATCTTCCTCCGTCAAGCTAGGCATTTGGGCTTGTTTTAGCCACTCTGCCTCATCAGTCATGTCATTATTCCCTGACCCATATAGTTTTCTATAGTAATCTCCCAGCAATTTATTAATGTCCTTAGGATCCGTAGTCACCTCTCCCCCCTTTGTTTTCAGTTTAGAGATCACTGTACTTTTTCTGCTGCCCCTTGTCAGATTGGCCAACATCCTCCCCGCCTTGTTGCCAAACCTATGTAAGTCAACCTCCTTGTGCGACCAGAATAGTTGTTCCTTTTTTTTGGCCCATTCGTCAAATCCCTCTTTTGCCTCCAGCCATCTGCCTTTTGTCATGGGAGATCTATTTGTCACATAATTTGTATATGCTACCCGTACTGCTTCACTATGGAAATTATAATTCTCATTGGTTTTCCGTTTGATCGTGGCTGCGTACCCCACCAGACGGCCCCTTAGGACCGCTTTTGCCGTTTCCCAAAATATCACTGGGGACTCTCTATGTTCCTTATTGTCCTCTGCGAATTCTCCCCACCACTCCTGTAGCACCTTGTGGAAATTATCTTGCCTAAGAAGGAACGATGGGAATCTCCATATGATATCTGTACCTCTCCTGAATTTCTCTCTAATGCCCAATCTCACCGGACTATGATCAGAGATCACCATATTCTCTATCACACAATCTTGCGTTCCACTCAGTAAATCTTGCGAGATCCAGAACTGATCAATACGTGACCAGCTATCATGAGGGTGAGAGAAGTGTGTATACTCTCTGTCATGTGGGTGAGTTAGTCTCCAGATGTCTTTCAGTCCTACGTCTTCTAATGTTACATCCCTATTATCTAAACTCCTGCCCACATTAGCTGTCCCCTCCTCGCCCCTCCTCCTATCTTCAGCTGAGTCTGGGACGGTGTTAAAATCGCCTCCTACTATAATGTTAGCCTCCCCATCTGCTAATATGGTGGCCTTTATGCCATCATGGAATGTGATTTGTTGTGAATTTGGGCCATAGACATTATAAATACTGAGTTTACCCGCTGTACTAACAATTGTTAAGTGCTGCCACCTTCCATGGTCGTCTGCCTCATGTGCCACTACCTCATGACTGAGTTGTTTATTTATTAGGATCCTAGTGCCCGCTTTTCTACCTTGTGCCGCTGCCCCGTAAACGGTACCCCCCAATGTTTCTTCATGCGGAAAAAGTCCTCCCCCCCAAGTGGGTTTCCTGTAATAAGGCAATGTCTGTCTTTAGTCTTTTCAGATGTCTCAATATCATTGCTCGTTTGTTAGGTGATCTCAGCCCTTTAACATTCCACGTAGCTATCTGTATCATGTTTACCTGTTGTGATATAATCACTGGTACTATGCTGAGAGGGTTAAGGTGTGTTACCTGGGCCAGCTCTGTTGTGGACAGCTAATGAGATAGGTGGGACGGCTGTTCACCATATCTCCACCTCGGGGTGTGGTCCCAGGAATGAAAGTCAGGCCTCTGGACACACCCATGGCCCTGCACTGAAGTTCCTGTGCTGGAGGAAGTAGCTGGGTGTATTGGTGGGTGGAGGTAAGGAAACTACATCTGAGAAGGCTCTGCAGGGACTTATGGACTGAACATAATCTGAAGGGCTGAGGTTTGGGAATGTACCTGTTTTCCTGCCTGTACATGCCATGTGATGTCCGTACCAGCGCGGTGCTTTATGAAGTTGAATAAAGCAGACTGTGATCTTAAGAAACTGTGCCTCCTGTGTCTACCTGAAGCCCTCATGCTGAGCGAGTAACCCCCTATGTTGCAAGGTGCAACGTCACATATGGTGCTAGATAGCGGGCAGCGTTCCCAGGAGCACGTGGTGGATATACACAGCTGTGGATCGGCGGGTCCACGAACAGTGACAGTGCCCTCAAGCACCTGGTGGCGAAGCAGCAGGTGGCGGGGTTCCGTGCTGCAGTGGCGAGAGTCCAGCGACTGGAGGTTCCAGGCCAGCCCGGAATTCCGGGGCTCTGCTTGGTGAGCAGTGATACACCACAAGCTGGAGATCCTGGTTGTACGGGCGGTACAACCCGGAAAGGTTAGTGGTTCTCTAACCCCCCTGTCTTTGCCCACCGGGTATTACCCATTGGAGCGCCCCTCCTGTTCCTCTTCTCGTTGCAGCATGGAGGGGCTCCTGAAACAGCTGCTGCAGAGCCAGCAACACCAACAGCATGTGCCAGGAGGGCCAGTGACAGCAGTTGGGGCTGAAAGCCGAAAAGAGGGAATGGGTCATGCAGACGTTGTGGAGGAGCTGTACCAGTTCCTGGTGCGTGGACAGCAGGAGCTGTCAGTGTGCAGCGATGTGGCAGCCATGGACCAGTTTGAGCGTTCCCTTTGGGGGCCGGTATGGACACTGGGTGCCCAGGGAGATAAGGGCGAACGGTGTGAACTGGGGGCTAAGGACATTGCATGGAAACCCCAAAAGGGAGTGGAGTCACAAAAAGGGGTGGTTGCCCAAAAGGCGGTGGAGTCCCAAAAAGGGGTGGTTGCCCAAAAGGCGGTGGAGTCCCAAAAAGGGGTGGTTGCCCAAAAGGCGGTGGAGTCCCAAAAAGGGGTGGTTGCCCAAAAGGCGGTGGAGTCCCAAAAAGGGGTGGTTGCCCAAAAGGCGGTGGAGTCCCAAAAAGGGGTGGTTGCCCAAAAGGCGATGGAGTCCCAAAAGGGGGCGGAGTCCCAAAAAGGGGTGGTTGCCCAAAAGGGGGCGGAGGCCCGGAACGGGGTTGTTGCCCAAAAGGGGGCGGAGGCTCGGAACGGGGTAGTTACCCAACAGGGGGCTGAGCCTCAGAAAGCGGTGGTGACCCACAAGGGGGTGGAGCATTCACAAGCCAAACAGGTGGACTATAGCAAGGGGCAATGGGGTTCGCCTTACATATGTCCTACCTGCGGTATAGGCTATCCATCCGGTATGAGGCCACAGAAGTGCTCCGTGGACTTGAATGGGCTAAGTGTGTCTGGTCTGTTAGACCCGGGGAGCCGGTTGACCTTAGTGAGACCCATGCCTGATCTCCATGTGATGGTGGGTAGGACGATAGAAGGAAGTTGTGTGCATGGGGCCACTAAAGTATATCCTCTGGCCAGGGTGATTATTCAGACGGCCAAACGTTTGGGACACCCTGATGTGGGGGTAGTTCCAGATCTGTTATATCCGGTTATCATAGGACGGGACTTTGAGCTCTTTCAGGATTTATGGAAGACAGAGGCCGGGACCGATTGCACAGGAATGAGTCGGCCCTCGCCTAAGAAAGCCTCTTTTCCGTATGAGGTTATACAGATTACCTGTGGGATATTGGGGTGCAATGAGGAGATGGTACCTCCACATAAGGACTGTCAAGGGTTAGGGGTGACCATGGCGTCTCCAAAAGGAAGTGACAGTGTGACCACTACAGTTATTGTAGCTCCAGGAAAGGGGGCCGACACCTGGTTAAGTGGGGACGTGTTATTCCAGGATACCAGGGGGAGTGACGATGACTCCAGTAAAGACACTGACTCAAGAAAGGTAACAAACAAGTACAGTGAGGTACAGAAGTGTGAGAAGGGGAAAACTTCCTCCCGACGCCGAAGACGTAATAAGCGCCGAGAGGTGGCACAGTTTATGCCGCCTGAGGGTGCAGAGAAAGTGAAATACCTGGGTAATTAAAACACGTTGCCAGTAGCAACTGCTACGGTAGAGTCAGACAGTGATATCCTACAAAAGAAAGAGGAATCAAAGACTGAACTGACACATTGTCACGACAAAAATCAGCAGGGTGAAATTGCAGGGAAGGAACTGACCAAAGAAGTAATGGCGGTGTCTCCTATAATTTCCAAGCATGAAGCTGGTGGTCTGTCGGATGAAAGCACTGTAGGAGATGAAATCCTACAGAGTAATACAGGAGACGGAATCCTGGACAGTATTGGTGGAGTACAACTCCACAAAGGTCCTGGTGAGCAGGCCGGTAAGCTACCCAGTGTTGAAGTGATAAATGTTGAAAATGGTGCCAAGGTTCTAAGAAGAACAGAGTGCCG
The DNA here is from genome assembly GCF_048569485.1 of Anomaloglossus baeobatrachus. Classification (NCBI taxonomy): domain Eukaryota; kingdom Metazoa; phylum Chordata; class Amphibia; order Anura; family Aromobatidae; genus Anomaloglossus; species Anomaloglossus baeobatrachus. Next base: position 1,340,105 of record NW_027441806.1, read on the forward strand.
TGCTGAAGGGCGTAACACCGTGGTAGAAGGCGATACTGTAAACTCCCAAGAGAAGGCAGAGGGTGACACTACAGAGACCCAAGAGGAAGTTGGAGGGAATGCAGTGAAGTCCCAAGACACAGCTGGTGCTGTAAAAGTGGAAAGAGCCTCTGAGGAAGAGGTGAAGTCTGGATGTGAGGTCTCATCAGAAGCTGAGAGCCTGACTGACTCAGTGGGTAAGACCAAGACCGCAGACAAGAAGATTGACTCAGCTAAGAGCCGGAAACCCGAAGGCTCTGAGGCCGGGGCGGAACCCGAGGCGTGTGTAACTCAACAGGTGAAGCCTTTGGTGGAGAATATGGAGGAAGGCAAGAGACCTCAGGAACAGTCTAGTGTCCTTGACAGTGAAGGAAGCAGACCAGTCTTCAAGTGCCGGATAGACGTTCCGGAAGACTTAAGAGAAGCCTGTGCCAGTGAGAAGGTGCATGAGAGATTCCAGAAGGCAGTAGGGGCCTGTAAGTGTACTTTGCCGCAGAGACTAATCAGTTGGTGGTGTGCTCTTTCAGTGATGTCACAAAGAAGCGAGTGGCCATCCTGAGTGACATGCACCTACGGTGTCTTCGTACGAAGTGGAACATCACTGCAAAGAAGGATGAAGACACCAGACGCTTGGCGCAGCTGACCGCAGGCTTTCAAGAAGTAGTGGTTGTGAAGAAAGCATTAATTGGACTGGCATTGAGAGCACTAAGAAATAATATTAAGCAAGCCAGGAAGGTTCCAGGTGTCACAGCTGTGCATTTAGATAAAGACAGTGGAACATTTCGTATCTATGGGACAAGTGCAGAAGCGGTGAAGACAGCTCGACGGTTGTTGGAGTTTGTGGAAGAGATCATGCAAGTGCCCAGAGAGATGGTCTTGAGGCTTATTGGACGACATGGAAGAGCCATGCAGGAGATGGTTGATAAGACCGGTGTGACGACATTAAGAATTGATATTCATAACGAAGCCAGGAGGCCCTGTGAAGTCGGTATGGTTCCATGTGCTATTGTGGGCACAACTGGGTGTGTTGAAGATATACGAGCCCTCCTAGAATACCGTTTGGGATACCTGGAAGAGTTAAAACAATTGAATCGAGAAAGACTGAGGATTGCAAACCAACTTCGCCAAGTTGGTGTGGTTTGGCGACCATATAGGGGCTATGGCCCCGAAGAGAAAGGTGGCCCACTTGATGAGCGTGTTGCTTCAGAGGGCAAAAGCAAGTCCAATGGTAAAAGGAGCCAGGGTCATAGAGGACCCAGGTATTCATCGGGCTATAGCCCAGACTCTGAACGGTCTCAGTCCTGTGAGACACAATCCAAAGGACTGAATGAAAGTAGCGATGTGTCGTTAGCCAATGTCGTTGACAATCCGAGAAACAGACGACAATGCCCGGGTAGAAGAGCCCACGATAGATTTATACACAGACCCTGCGGAGGGCCTGGATATGGCGCCTTTTCTGGCAGTTCACCGCTGAGGCCCCTCGATAGTGACCCCTCTAGTGGTCGGGATAGTTCAGGGTTAGACAGAACGGTAGTATCGACTGGGAGAGAGACTCCCTCCTACACTGACCGTGGGTGGCAGCCTTGGAGAGCTGGGACTGACCAGGGGGCGTATGAGAGAGTTCGCTGGGGAGGGTCCGGTGACTGTGACGGACAGTACGTCAAGGGCTGTAGTCCGGGGCGGACAGAGCGGGTGCTCTTGTCCGCTATGTCAAGGTACCAAAATCCCCCGGCTTTGGGCAGAGGGGGAGGATATGTGATATAATCACTGGTACTATGCTGAGAGGGTTAAGGTGTGTTACCTGGGCCGGCTCTGTTGTGGACAGCTAATGAGATAGGTGGGACGGCTGTTCACCATATATCCACCTCGGGGTGTGGTCCCAGGAATGAAAGTCAGGCCTCTGGACACACCCATGGCCCTGCACTAAAGTTCCTGTGCTGGAGGAAGTAGCTGGGTATATTGGTGGGTGGAGGTAAGAAAACAGAATCTGAGAAGGCTCTGCAGGGACTTATGGACTGAACATAATCTGAAGGGCTGAGGTTTGGGAATGTACCTGTTTTCCTGCCTGTACATGCCATGTGATGTCCGTACCAGCGCGGTGCTTTATGAAGTTGAATAAAGCAGACTGTGATCTTAAGAAACTGTGCCTCCTGTGTCTACCTGAAGCCCTCATGCTGAGCGAGTAACCCCCTATGTTGCAAGGTGCAACGTCACACTGTGTATTCTGCTTTTACTACTCCCTCCCCTATGGGCCCCTGCATCAAGGAAGACGAGATGTTCGACACTAGAATCACAGTTGGTACCACAAAATCGACACTCCCTTTCCCCACCTTGCAAATATAACAAATACAACAAAAAGCATGTAACTGTAAAACATATTTTCCCTGCCGAGAAATCCACGGCGCTTTCCGCCACGTTGGTGAGCTCCCTTATTCCTAGCCAAAATATGTAGCTCCCTAATCACCCCCCATAAAATATATGTTCTATCCCCGGACTAACTTGAATAAGCCTTTGAAAATTATGCAAAAATTAGCACAGTATGTCAAAACCTCAGCAAGATTCTCCAGTCCTACTTATCTCTGACTCCAGGTAGCCATCAGTCCACCTAGAACAAGCCCTTCATTTGAATTTGGATGATGTTCCTGGACAAAGGGGAAAAAGAAAAAAGACCAAGGGGAGAGAAGATGGAGAAAGAAAGAAAAAGAAAAAAAAAAAAAAAAAGAGGGGGGGGGGGAAGAGGGCCCAGACTTTGGGATGTTTTCCTCTCTTTTCTCCCTTCCCCCTCCTCCTCTCACCTCCCCATCCCTCTCTCCATAACGCATCCTCCTCGACGCCTCTTACTGTTTGAAAGAAAAAAAAAAACAGGCAAAAAAAGGAAAAATAATGAGTGAGTTCCAGTTCAGGTATCATGGTTTCTCTCCAAGTGTTGGTTCCTGTGTTCCGGGCGTGAATTATGCTGTTGACCCGGGCTTAGCCTCCTTTCCTCCCTGGTCTCGACTTGCTTTTGTCCCCCAAGATGTCCCACATCTCTTCCTGAGCTTGTGGGGGATCCTCTTCTATTATTCCCTTCTCCACTAGCTCCTTTTTCTTGCCTTTCTGACCTAGTCTTGTCGAGCTCTGCCATGAGAATGTTTTCTGCTTCTTTGTAGTCCTTGTAGTATACAAACGAGCCATTGGGGTTTCTAACTTTCAGTGTAGCAGGGTATAATAGCTGGCACTTTACTTTTTTGTTGTACAGAAATGAGCAAATTTTGCTAAATTCTTTTCTCCTTCTGGGTACTTCAGCTGAGTAATCTCCAAAAATTAGCAGTCTGTTGCCTTGATATTGTAGTGGACGCTTTCGTTCTCTAAAGGCCCTCAATATTTCCTCCTTATGCTTATAATCAAGGTACTTGACAATCACCTGTCTGGCTCTTATCGGGGTATTCTTGTTTGAGTTTTGGCCCTCTCCCTTATTTGCCTCCTGGTGTCTCAGTGGACCCACTCTGTGGGCTCTTTCAACTCTGAATTTCGCCTTTATGCCCAGGGCCTGCGGTAGCTCCAACTCGCATATATTATCCAACTGTCCAATCGACACAGACTCTGGTAACCCGACTATACATAGGTTGTTGCGTCTCGATCTGTTTTCCAAATCTTCCGCCTTATCCTTCAAGTATTCATTAGATTTTGCTAGAGCTGCTATTTGTGCTTGCATAGCCAGTATTGTCTCCTCGGAGTCAGATATTCTCTGCTCTGATTCTGCCAGTCTAGATGCATGGGCATTTATCTGTTTTTGCATATTAGCTAATGATGTTTGTATGGCTGCCTCAATAGCCATTTTAATCTCTTTTGACAAGTGTGATGCCACTTCTTCAGCCTGTTTTTTATAGTCCACATTAAGCTTTTGTGTGTACTTGTCTTGGCCTGCAGGTGGTGCTGTTTTCTTAGCTCTCTTTGTCTGGACTGGGCCACTACCTCCTTCCCCCAATAACTTGCAGGCTTGTCATGTTGGTGTAGCAAGCTGTTTTCTGCTTCCTTTGTAAGGGGTACTATTAATTCTTGCATTTGACTTCCTGTGTGTCTGAGTGGGATTAATCTCCCTGGACTGTTTGTCAGTTTCATCCTCCAACACTGCTGTGTCTCTGAGCTCCCCTGCTTTGCCAGCATCTTCTTCTCTCCCTTCTGCCTCCATATCTCCTTCATCCTCCTATTGTGATCCACCCTCATCAGTCCCCTGCATCCACCTCTCTCCTGCTCTGTCCTCCTGTGACTCCTCACTCATATCTCCCTTATCTCCTGTCTCCTCGCTCATATCTCCCTTATCTCTCCCCCTCTGGCTCTGTGTTTGCTTTTCTGTGTCTCACACAATGCGCTCAGGCTCCTCCCCCATCAGGCTCGTCGGCGCCATAATGTTATCTTCTCCTCTGCACTGCCCGTCCATGTCACAGCTTCTCCAGGCTCCTTCACTGCTGACAGCGCTTCTCAGGAGGTACCGTTCCATAGCTGGCTGCTTTAGATAACCTCCTGTGCTGCTCTCTGTTTGGTGGCTCGTCCGGGGGGCTTTTTTTAGTCGGTTTCTGTGAGGGGTGGCAGGAGCTTCTCTTCTAGGCTTCCACCTCAGCCAGGACCAGATCCGGAAGTCAGGAGTGGACATTTTTAAAAACAAAGCATAAGAATTCAAAATTGCTTCACAGACGCCTTCTTCCAATTTAACTGAGATAGAGCTGTTTTATAAAGTAAAAAGGGCAAAAAATGTCACCTCTAGATGTGCAAAGCTGGTAGACACCTCCCCCAAGAGATTGGCAGCAGCAATTGTAGTGAAAGGAGGTCCTGCAAAGTATTTACTCAGGGGGCTGAATACTACTGCACATCACAATTTTCAGAGTTAAATTTCTAAAAATATTTACAAATCCATGTATAATTTCCTTTAAACTTCACAAATGTTTGCTACTTTGTGTTGTTATCACTTAAACCCCAATAAAATGTATTTGTTTGTGGCTGTAATGTGAAAAAATGTGGAAAAGTTTACCGGGTGTGAATAGTTTTTCAAGGAACGGTATGTCTACCTTCAACCTAAAAACTAGGACATTTTGTCAGAAATGTTCTCCAGTCCACACCCGAGATATTTTATGTAGATCAAATATTTTGGTGCAAATTTGTCACCATTTAGGAAAACATGAGACTTTTTGCACTAAAAAGTCACAAACACAGGTCACAGGGAAAAATAGAAAGCCTTTCTATTGTGCGCAAAACTCATGATCCACTTGGACCAATATGAAGAATCTGAAACAAAAACATTAATTAATACGAGAAGGTAAAAAAAAAGTGACTTAGAAAAACCCAACAGAAGTGATGAGTTGGATGTAAGTTTTGTGGTGCGGAGCCCGTTATACCGGCAGACGGGATGTGACCGGAGGCAGAAATATTCACAGAAGGGAAAGATTTTACACTTTCTAGATAAATCCTCTCTTCCCGGGATGTAACGGCCTCTAATGCCGGGATCACACGGCCGGATAAAGAATCATCAGAGCTTCATCCTGAAAACTAGGACAAGTCTTTTCTTATTTGTCATCCATATACAATCCGGTATTTACAGCCGCTATTAATAATTTACAAGACCATTTACAGCTTCCTCCATTACAGAACTGCAATGTATCCGTAACGCAATGTCTGCTGTATGGTGGAGCTGGTGGGAATCTGATGGTTTGTGCAGACACAGACCTGAATGGACGAGTCTCCTCCGATTTACGGAAAAACACAGCAGAAGCAGCAGCGATCATAACGACGCTGTGCTACATGTGCAGAGAGCAGGGAGCCGCACTTGGCGCTGTCTCCCTGCTCTCCTAGGTACAGTACACATCGGGTTAATTACCCGATGTTTACTGCAGCTACATGTGCAGAGAGCAGGGAGCCGTGCTTAGCGCTGTCTCCCTGCTCTCCTAGGTACAGTACACATCGGGTTAATTACCCGATGTGTACTGCAGCCACATGTCACAGTGCACAGAGCAGGGAGCCGCGCACACTGCTTAGCGCTTGCTCCCTGCTCTCCTAGCTACATTATACATCGGGTTAATTACCCGATGTGTACTGCAGCTATATGTGCACAGAGCAGGAGCCGGCACTGGCAGCGAGGGCGGACGCTGGTAACGAAGGTAAATATCGGGTAACCAGGGAAAGGTCTTCCCTTGGTTACCCGATGTTTACTGTGGTTACAGCTTACCGCAGCTGCCAGACGCCGGCTCCTGCTCCCTGCTCGCTTCATTTCGTCGCTCTCTCGCTGTCACACACAGCGATGTGTGTGTCACAGCGGGAGAGCGACGACCAAAAAATGAAGCTGGACATTCAACAACGACCGGCGACCTCACAGCAGGGGCCAGGTCATTGCTGGATGTCACGCACAGTGACAGCGACGGGACGTCGCTGCAACGTCACAGAAAATGGTGACGTAGCAGCGACGTCGTTGTCGTTGTCGCTGTATGTGACACCACCATAAAAGGAATCAAAGCTCTTATCTCTCCTAATCCTGCCATCTCCACCGCTCTCATTACACAAGTATAAATCATATAATACTGGAGGATAAAACAAGACTGAGCACAAGACCTTCACAGCCGTCTACACATCATAGGGAGATTTCATGGCACCTTCTTTCCATCTACCTGATGATCCTGAGGAACATCGGGGTCTTCTTGTTTACAGTCCTGTGGGAGAAGAGGACGGGGACATCTCTCTGGTGTTGTCCTCTTACTGGATAGAACTGGAGGAGACACATACAGGGACTGAATTCATTCCTTACATACAGATAATTATAGGCCGTGTGTATTTAGTCCTGTCTATTACCTGGTGATGTGAGGGGCTGGGGAACCGCCCTCATGACGTCTTTGTACAGATCTTTGTGTCCTTCTAAATACTCCCACTCCTCCATGGAGAAATAGACGGAGACGTCCTGACACCTTATAGGAACCTGACACATACAATGATACCGTCACCCCCGATCCCTTCATAGCGTTACTGTATAATGTCCCAGCATTCCCAGCAGTGTCACCTCTCCAGTCAGCAGCTCAATCATCTTGTAGGTGAGTTCTAGGATCTTCTGGTCATTGATGTCCTCATGTATCGGGGGGTGAGGTGGAGGCCCCGTGATTGGGCTCAGGGGTCTTCCCCATCCCTCAGACACAGGGGCCTGACAGCGCTCACTAGAGGTCTTCTTCACTACTGTGTAATCCTGGTTATGGAGAGACACAGTAATAAATCTCACTCCAGACATTTCCAGAGTCCTCACCTCTCCAGTTCTGTCCATCTGTTATTCCCATAGATAAGAATGATGTAATGTGACGTCATCAGAATCTCTCACCTCTCCAGTAAGCCGGAAGATGATCTCTAGGGTGAAGTGTAATATCCTCTCCACCATCTTGTCCCTGTCCATATCCATCCTTCACGGGGCAATCAGGAGAATTCTCTTCTATAGAAGATCTCCACTGAGAGTATCCGATATTATAAGGACCTGAATGGGAAGAAGATGACGATGTGACATCAGAAAGAATCCACTGTAATAATACAATTACTGGAGAGAATAAGGGGAACATATAATGAGAACATTCTGGGGGAACATTATACTGTGTGCGGGCAGAAAGGGGCCGAGGACCGAGGGCAGAAAGGGGCCGAGGACTGAGGGCAGAAAGTGGCCGAGGACTGAGGGCAGAAAGGGGCCGAGGACCGAGGGCAGAAAGGGGCCGAGGACCGAGGGCAGAAAGAGGCCGAGGACCGAGGGCAGAAAGGGGCCGAGGACCGAGGGCAGAAAGGGGCCGAGGGCAGAAAGGGGCCGAGGACCGAGGGCAGAAAGGGGCCGAGGACCGAGGGCAGAAAGGGGCCGAGGACCGAGGGCAGAAAGGGGCCGAGGACTGAGGGCAGAAAGGGGCCGAGGACTGAGGGCAGAAAGGGGCTGAGGACTGAGGGCAGAAAGGGGCCGAGGACTGAGGGCAGAAAGGGGCCGAGGACTGAGGGTAGAAAGGAGCCGAGGACTGAGGGCAGAAAGGAGCCGAGGACTGAGGGCAGACGGGTTTCCTCACTTCCGGCCTCTCATAGTTGGGGCGTTTGTATCTATCAGAGGAAAAGGAACAAAATCCTCACAATTCATAGAAATCAGCGAGCGAAAAACTCCAAGAAATTCTCAGAGCTGAAGGGGTTAATGCCGCCTGCCCCAGTAATGGGGAATCTCCACACACCTCCACCTGCAGAGCCGCACACTAGATATATGGCTGCTCTGTGCTTACAGGACCTGTGATGATGTCACATGGAGGGGAGGAGTCAGGGGTCACATGATCACCTCCTCAGTGTAGTCCTATATTGGCGTCTGCACACACTGGACAGGCGCGGTGTCATTGGACGGTTATAGTAATCCACTGTTGCGTATGTATGTGACCCCTGTTGCATATGTATGTGACCCCTGTTGCATATGTATGTGACCCCTTCACACTCTTATTTCAATCTTTGCTAAATTGAAATCTGTATTGATAAGTTCAGGTTAGGAGAAGATTTATTGAGCAACTTTAGAATAAAAACGTTTGGACCTAATCGATCTTGATCACAAGTCGCTGAAAAATGTGTGTACAACGTATATGGAGCCGAGACACATGTGTATGATGTTCACGTAGCGGAGCTGTGTATGTAACGTGTGTGCATGACGTGTATGTAGTGGAGCCGTGTGTGCATGATGTGTATGTAGCAGATACCCTCTTTTACCACTTTATTAGTCCCCAAAACATCCGTGCAGGTTCGACATAGTCCACACGAGGTCCCATAATGATTCAAGCTCTGCTACATGTAGTTACAGTGCGTGATCATGGCACATGACCACCCGCTGTGAGGTTCAGGCAGAGACTGAGGATCAGTGGTGATGTCACTCAGGTTAGCCGTGGCCACAGATGGAGGTTCCCACGGTCCACCACCTGTGACCGCAGGTAACTTCACCTCAGGTGACTTCAGTGACCTCACCTGAGTTCATTCACCGTTCATCACGCGACTCACCCAGTCTGTGCCTGAACATCACAGTGTACGTAGGAAATACTGTGGATAGAAGTGCAGAATAGGGTCTTACCAGGTAAGGTAACAGATCATATAAATCAAAAAATACCTTTAGAACCATGAGGGGTTCAAGAAAGGAATTGGTGTCTTTTTCTTTAAAATAATTAATTTTTTTTTCACAATTCTTAGTTAAAAAATACAACTAGTACATACTCATAAATATCTGTGTAAAAGGACAGGATCAAATACCCATGTTTAAACAGCAGCGATAAAACCAAAAAATACAACACAATAAAGTTTAAGACCAAATTGTATGGACCACCATAATTAAATAACCTATGGAATACATATATATATATATATATATATATATATATATATATATATATATATATATATATATACATACAAAAGTGCAAAAGTGCTCTATCTTCCGAAATGTCACTGATTAGGTATGGTGAAAAAGGTATAAAAAAGAGAATAGCCTATAGAGATAAAGTGCTAGCAAAGTGCAAAGTTTGTTGCTATAATCAAAATACCTTGAAAATGGTCAGGGTTGTTTGGTATATCGCGATATACCAAATGGAGTGTTAGTTTTTTGCAAAGCATCAATATGAGCTGCTTGCAACACAGAGTTCACTGTACCTGTAGTGACCCTGCAGCTTCAGGTGCTACAGGGTACTGCACCTCATCTGGGGTGCAGTATTCATCTTGGATACTGAGGAGGTCATCACCGGTAAACCACCATAACACATCCAACTCATAACACGGGAGCTCTTTCACTGGCACTGGGCACCCTAGTAGGTGTCGGGGGTGGCCATCACGAGGTATGGGACCTCCTGCCCACTAGTTCAGCAACCCAGGAGGCGGGGCACCTTCAGGGAAAGTAAGGAGCTACCTCACACAGAATTCAGTTAGTGCCAGGTCAGCACCCAGTAAGGGGGTCGAGAAGACGTCAGGAAGAGAAGTCAGGAAAAAAAGACAGAATAGAAAGGGGTCCGTAGTCCGGAGCTGGAGGCTCGACCCGGGTTCTTAGGAAGAAGGGTAATCCCAGGGTTCACGAGGAGTGCAGCAACCACCTGTGACCCGTTCCACGGCCCAGAAGCTGGGGTGGAGGGAAGACCACTAGAAAGGACACACAGAAGGAAACACCGGCCTTGACCTCCGAACTATCCTGGATCGTCTGGAGCCCATAACAGCAGAGCACAGGGCTCCAAAGGCGGTGTAGTCTCAGTGAGTAAAGAACTTTGACTGCAATCTCTATGTCGTCCCATCACTGCTGGCGCTCCCATCATCGCGCCCCTGTGCCATAGGCAATTACTAATCCCAACATCCTCCCTGGGGCCTGAGCTCTGCCTGTGGAGAGCAGTACCATCCGAGCTGCGTGATCATCCGCCCCAAAGAAGACCTCCTGCAGCGGCGGCTAATACTTGGCCGCACACTACAGGTGGCGTCACGAATACAAACTCCACACACCATCCCCACTATTATTGACACCGCTGGGGTCACGGAACCCGGGCCCGGCCGCTGTGACATCCCAAACCGACACCGGCCCGGTGACGAGTAATCCCCAAGACCCCGTGGGCGTGTCATACCCGTGGAACTTCTCCACCTGCTGGGGACTACAATATTTCTCAGGGTAGGGGCCCTTCTAAAAGTGATACCCGAATGAGTAGGCATAACATCCTTTAAAATAAGATCTTTTAATAACATGTTCCAATCTTTTTCCAAAACGTTTCTAATAAAAACACTGTCATTACTGTATGTGGTAATGAAATTTGTCGTGAAATCATGCAAATTACTGGATTCAAAAGCAGCAGCACGCAGGTGGTTGCTTCACTCCTCGTGAACCCTGGGATTACCCTTCTTCCTAAGAACCCGGGTCGAGCCTCCAGCTCCGGACCATGGACCCCTTTCTATTCTGTCTTTTTTTCCTGACTTCTCTTCCTGACGTCTTCTCGACCCCCTTCCTGGGTGCTGACCTGGCACTAACTGAATTCTGTGTGAGGTGACTGCTTACTTCCCTTGAAGGTGCCCTGCCTCCTGGGTTGCTGAAGTAGTGGGCAGGAGGTCCCATACCTCGTGATGGCCACCCCCGACACCCACCCTAGCCCAGTCCCAGTGAAAGAGCTCCCGTGTTATGAGTTGGATGTGTTATGGTGGTTTACCAGTGATGAGCTCCTCAGTATCCAAGATAATTATTGCACCCCAGATGAGGTGCAGTACCCTGTAGCGCCTGAAGCTGCAGGGTCACTACAGGTACAGTGAACTCTGTGTTGCAAGCAGCTCATATTGATGCTTTGTAAAAAACTGTTTATTCTGGAAGTCCATCCAACATAAGAGGAAATCCTTCTGCTCTTCCTCTGGTTCGGAAGATTTTCTGATAAAGGGCAGTCTCAGATGCCAGTCTTATTTTATTGTATACCTGATAGAAGGCGGCTGTAATAAAGAGTATGTGGGTAGGACCTCTCAGACACTCCACAACAGACGTCATTCCCACAGGCAGAATATTAAAACTGTTTTTTACTACATGGACTCTCTAGGCATTGTTCATAATAAAAATATGGCTTTAAGGGTGACCCCATCGAACAGATCCCTCCTAATACCCCTAATAGATTATAGGTATTAAGTACAAAAGAAACATTCTGGATATACAAATTAAACACTTTGTAGCCTATAGGTTTAAATGAGGTGACAGATCTGTGTTATTAATATCATTTTATTGATCTATTTTTATTCAATTTAATACATTTCTTTGTTTTATATTATTTATTTATATTATATTAATTTTATATTATTTTAATTCAGGTCCCGACTTTTAAATATGTTTCATTTTAATAATGTTTATATTTATACATTTATGTATAAATTGGATGATGTTAATGATTAATGTTTATAATTGAGGGATGGGGTGTGTGATTTGGGAACCCCTTATGGGGTCCTGTGTGTGGTTATGCCGGCATTGTCCTTCGCACTGTAGTTATGCGGGGGGGCTTCTCGTTTGAAGCTTGTGAACTTTCCGTAATCTGCGCAGACGCAGTGAGGTAATTCCCACGGTCTGAACTCTTTTAACCCCCACGCATGCGCGGTGTGGTTCTCTCCCACGGACCTGACCTCCTGTTACCCCTCACGCATGCGCACTCCTGCTTTTGCTCTGGCACTCGCTTTCTGAACCTTCACAGCTAGAATCACTATACTAAGGAATACAAATATATGGTGCACATCAGCACTCCCCACCAATAACTAATATTATTTAATTCTATTAAAACTCATTATTTTAACATTCCTTTTTGTTTTTAAAACTGAAGAAATGTTCATTAATTACTTTCCTCCATGGATTTTTCTTCATTGCTTCCTGAGAGGCTTCATCTGTATTTGCACAACATTAAAACCCGCAGGCGGACCGCCACCTCCATGGCTTCTAACTGGGTCTGTTTAGGGCCCTTATACAAAAAAATGTTTAGTTTTTACACACATTACTTTTTTGCTTATATGAACTCCTTCTAGTACGTTACGCTCATATGTACGATTGCCGCACGCGGTCTCTGCACACACACTGTATATTATGTCTGCACTACTATATGAAACCTCTCAACACTTCTTACCCATAAGGACTTTCCTGCTCGTGGTCTCTGAACATTCGCACTGCATATCAATTTTTACACAACCCGTCGCTATACACACGCAATTTTTTATTTTTGTTCAGTTTTTTCCTTTTCCCCTTTGATAAATAATACACAATTGTGAGATTCAAAGTTTTTCATTATTTTTATTTATTTTTTTCTATATCTGTAATATCATCATCAATTTATTTTTTCAATAGACCCCCCCCCCCCATTTTTTAACACAAAATATACCATAACCTTTCTTCTCTTCCCATTGTTTTTCCTGATCCCCTATATAGGGCTGTGGATAGAGCCTCCAGCCAGTGTATTACTACGATCCCCAGTAAATCCCACAGTTCTAGACTCTCAGCATTCTGTTATATTTTCAAGAAATATTTTTGCATTATTCCTTTTCTTTTTTTGCTTTTTGTTTTGTAATTTCTCTATTGTTGCGATATTTGTTACGTCCAGGACTTTTAAAGTCGTCTTTTAATACATTATGCTTTAAATCTTGTTGCCGTTATTTGATAAGTCGATTGTCCCTCCAGTATTTGACATACAGCGGGCGGTCCTCTGACGTATCTGTATGTATATATATAGGTTCTTTCCTCTGTAGTAGACTGTTGATTTTTCCTTGATATCCTGATGAAGGAGACAGAGCTCTCTGAAACGCGTCGACCTGAACAAAGCATAAAGAGATGAAATAATCAATATCTGATTTTCTGGTGATAGCGCGGCATACACCCGATCTCCCCTCCCCCCCCCCCCCCCAGTTACATCTGAATTCGCTTTCCAGGGCTGCGGCTGCCGCCATCTTTCATGTGCGTTTAGGAGTTGTGACTGGCACAACCCTAATAGGTGAATGAAATGACCTTGGCTTATCTGTTACCTTACCTGGTAAGACCCTATTCTGCGCTTCTATCGACAGTATTTCCTACGTACACTGTGATGGTCAGGCACAGACTGAGTGAGCCACGTGATGAGCGGTAAATGAACTCAGGTGAGGTCACTAAAGTCACCTGAGGTCAAGTTGCCTGCGGTCACAGGTGGTTGACCGTGGGAACCTCCAGCTGTGGCCACAGCTAACCTGAGTGACGTCACCACTGATCACTGCTCAGTCTCTGCCTGAACCTCACAGCGGACAATCATGTGCCTTGATCACGCACTGTAACTACATGTAGCAGAGCTTGAATGATTATGGGACATCGTGTGGATTATGTCAAACCTGCACGGGTATTTTGGGGACTAATAAAGTGGTAAAAGAGGGTATCCACTACATACACATCATGCACACACGGCTCCACTACATATACGTCATACACACACGGCTCCGTTACATACACAGCTACACTACGTGAACATCGTACACACGGCACTGTTCCGTACACATCGTACAAATGCGGCTCCGCTACATATACGTCATACACACATTTTCAGCGACTTGTGATCAAGATCGATCAGGTCCAAACGTTTTTCTTCTAAAGTCGCTCAACAAATCCTCTCCTCACCTGAACTTATCAATAAAGAATTCAATTTAGCAAACATTGAAATAAGAGTGTGAAGGGGTCACATACATACGCAACAGGGGTCACATACATATGCAACAGTGGATTACTATAACTGTCCACTGACACCGCGCCTCATCCAGTGTGTGCACGCCAATATAGGACTACACTGAGGAGCTGATCATGTGACCCTGACTCCTCCCCTCCATGTGACATCATCACAGGTCCTGTAAGCACAGAGCAGCCATATATCTAGTGTGCGGCTCTGCAGGAGGAGGTAGGTGCAGGTTATTATATATCTAGTGTGCGGCTCTGCAGGTGGAGGTAGGTGCAGGGTATTATATATCTAGTGTGCGGCTCTGCAGGTGGAGGTGTGTGGAGATTCCCCATTACTGGGCTTAGGCTCCATACACATTAGATGCTGGGGAGAAGAATCGCTCTATAGAAGAGAATTCTCCTGATTGCCCCGTGAAGGATGGATATGGACAGGGACAAGATGGCGGAGAGGATATTACACCTCACCCTAGAGATCCTCTTCCGGCTTACTGGAGAGGTGAGAGATTCTGATGACGTCACATTACATCATTCTTATCTATGGGAATAACAGATGGACAGAACTGGAGAGGTGAGGACTCTGGAAATGTCTGGAGTGAGATTTATTACTGTGTCTCTCCATAACCAGGATTACACAGTAGTGAAGAAGACCTCTAGTGAGCGCTGTCAGGCCCCTGTGTCTGAGGGATGGGGAAGACCCCTGAGCCCAATCACGGGGCCTCCACCTCACCCCCTGATACATGAGGACATCAATGACCAGAAGATCCTAGAACTCACCTACAAGATGATTGAGCTGCTGACTGGAGAGGTGACACTGCTGGGAATGCTGGGACATTATACAGTAACGCTATGAAGGGATCGGGGGTGACGCTATCATTGTATGTGTCAGGTTCCTATAAGGTGTCAGGACGTCACCGTCTATTTCTCCATGGAGGAGTGGGAGTATTTAGAAGGACACAAAGATCTGTACAAGGACGTCATGATGGAGGATCCCCAGCCCCTCACATCACCAGGTAATAGACAGGACTAAATACACACGGCCTATAATTATCTGTATGTAAGGAATGAATTCAGTCCCTGTATGTGTCTCCTCCAGGTCTATCCAGTAAGAGGACAACACCAGAGAGATGTCCCCGTCCTCTTCTCCCAGAGGACTGTAAACAAGAAGACCCCGATGTTCCTCAGGATCATCAGGTAGATGGAGAGAAGGGGCCATGAAATCTCCCTATGATGTGTAGACGGCTGTGAAGGTCTTCTGCTCAGTCTTGTTTTATCCTCCAGTATTATATGTGTTATACTTGTGTAATGAGAGCGGTGGAGATGGCAGGATTAGGAGAGATAAGAGCTTTGATGGTTCCTTTTAGTCCTCGTTCACACTACTGTATGTATTTTCAGTGCTGTCCATAAAATAACACAACGTCTCGTCCTCATACCATTGTTATTGGATGTGGCGGTGCAGATGGGGATTTTCTTTCTCACTGACAGAATCTGCGTGTGACAGAAATAAGAAAAGACTTGTCCTAGTTTTCTGGATGAAGCTGTGATGATTCTTTATCCGGCCGTGTGATCCCGGCATTAGAGGCCGTTACATCCCGGGAAGAGAGGATTTATCTACAAAGTGTAAAATCTTTCCCTTCTGTGAATATTTCTGCCTCCGGTCACATCCCGTCTGCCGGTATAACGGGCTCCGCACCACAAATCTTACATCCAACTCATCAATTCTGTTGGGTTTTTCTAAGTCACTTTTTTTTTTATCTTCTCGTATTAATGTTTTTTGGTCCAGATTCTTCATATTGGTCCAATTGGATCATGAGTTTTGCGCATAATAGAAACGCTTTGTATTTTTCCTTTGACCTGTTTGTGACTTTTACTGCAAAAAGTCTCATGTTTTCCTAAATGGTGACAAGTTTGCACCAAAATATTTGGTCTACATAAAATATCCGGGTGTGGACTGGAGAACATTCGTGACAAAATTTAGTTTTTAGGTTGAAGGTAGACATACCGTTCCTTGAAAAACTATTCACACCCGATGAACATTTCCACATTTTTTCACATTACAGCCACAAACAAATGGATTTTATTGGGGTTTTATGTGATAACAGCACAAAGTAGTAAGTACGTTTATTCTTGTAAAGTATAAAGGAAATTATACATGGATTTCTAAACATTTTAAGAAATATAACTCTGAAAATTGTGATGTGCATTAGTATTCAGCCCCCTGAGTGAATACTTTGCAGGACATCCTTTCACTGCAATTGCTGCTGCCAGTCTCTTGGGGGACGTGTCTACCAGCTTTGCACATCTAGAGGTGACATTTTTGCCCTTTCTACTCTATAAAACAGCTCTATCTCAGGTAAATTGGATGACGGCGTCTGTGAAGAAATTTTCAATTCTTATGTTTTGCTTTTAAAAATGTCCACTTTTCCATAAAGGCCAAATTTGTGGAGTTTATGACTTATAGTTGTCCTGTGGACAGATTCTCCCCCTGAGCTCTGGATCGCTCCTGCTTTTCCACTGACCACGGGCTTCTTGGCTGCTTCTCTATAATAGTGCTCTTCTTGCTTGGGATGTCAGTTTAGGTGGAAGGCCATGTGTTTGTAGTTTTGCAGTTGTGCTTTGTGTGACAAACAAATATCTGGAGATTTGTGTGAGGGGTGAACTTTTCTTAATTAGGCCAGACATATTGTGCTTTTGATTGGCAAATCAAGAGAAGTTAGCCATTGTTTCATGTCAGACTGACCAGAGCCATATTGTCTGTTAAATGTTGATTGCCTCAGCCTGTTTGACTATGTCAATTAGAGGAATATTATGCAGTCGAATTTAATTGAACCAATGAGAGAACAGCCATCTCCCACCAATCCTGTAAGATACATTACTCTGAAATGAGAACTGAGGGGTATAAAAAGGACTTTCCTCCTCTTTCCACATTCATTTTGCAGGACTTCAGCCTAAAATGCACATTTTTAGCTGCAAGATCACAGATCTGCTTCACTGCTCAATGCTGAGCCCACAATTGTGCCTGGATAACCCAGGTGAGGACAATTCAGTTGCCTGGCTACATGCTGTATCTTGCTGTGCTCAGTCATCTTTCTAAGCTTGCCGCTAACTCCTTTCAGTGGGTGCTCATCAAAAGTGAGGCGCTGCTGACTGGGATAGTTAGTCCAGGAAGCCCCGAAGTCGCAAAGAATCTAATCCCTCGCGAGCCAACGGATGGGAGAGACTCTGTCGCTTGTACCATCTTGTGATCTTTCTGGAAATGTACAATATATGTTTGCCTGTTGGTGAACCAGTAACATCTTACCAAGGTGTGGTTCCCTCATCCTGTGTTGTCTGAGTAGTGTCCTGCCCACAAGGAAGAAGTGCGGGCGTTCAGTGGGATGAGCCCTGGTCAGAGTGGTCTTTCTGAAGACAGCCAGGCCAGCGGACGACCGTACTCACTGACCCTCATGTCTCCACACTATACTCCAGCTATTTTTGGATGATGGATTGAAAAGTGCTTAGTGAGATGTTCAGAGCTTTGGCTATTTTTTTTATAACTGAGCCTTGCTTTACTTGTCTCCACAACTTTATCCCTGACCTGTCTGGTGGGTTTCTTGATTTTCAAGATGCTTTTTGATCCCTAATGTTCTGAAACAAAACTTGTGAAACCTTCACAAAACAGCTGTAGTTATACTGAGAATAAATGATACAGGTGACTTAATTTACTAATTATGTGACTTCTGGAGGCAATTGGTCACTCAGGAGCATCATACTACAAGGGGCTTAATACAAATGCACGTCACAATATTCAGATTTATAGTTTTAAATATGTAGAAAACCATCTATCATTTCCTTTACACTTCACAAATACTTGTTACTTAATGCTGGTATATCACATAAAATCCTAATAAAATACATTTACATTTGTGGGTATGACGCTAAAATAAGTGGAAACGTTCCGGCGGTGTGAATACCCTTACAAGGGGAAAAATTCCTTCATGACTAAAAATATCAGATTAGTTCCCTGGATCAATGTCCCATCACAAAATCTAGTAGGGATAACCTGCCATAATATACTTTTTACGGAAGTCATCCAAGCCCGCCTTGAATGTTTGTAGTCTATGAAGAATTATCAGACCATGTGTCAGAGAGTTCCATATTCTCACTGCTCTTACAGTAAAGAATCCCCATCTGTGATTATGATTGAACCTCCTTGTCATCATTGCAGGCCTCAGTTGTAAAAAGCTAATTAGAAATATCTCAGTAATGCCCCTGATATACTTGTACATTGTAATAAAATTGCCCCGTAGCCTTTGTGTTTCCAAATTAATAGCCCCAAGCTTGCTAACCTGTCCTCCTAGTGCAGACCTTCCATTCCTTTAATGGTCGCTCTTCTCTGCACCCGCTCTAGTTCAGTTATGTCCTCCTCATTCACTGGAGCCCGAAATTGTGCAGAATATTGTAAATGTGGCCGCACTAGTGACTTGTATAGAGGCAAAACTGTTCTTGTCCGGAGCATCTGTGCCTCGTTCACTGCATCCTATTATGTTATCTGCCTTGGCAGCAGCTTCCTGGCACTGGTTGGTTTTCTCGTCCTCCCACACACCCACGTCTTTTTCAGTGTCATTATTATGCAGTAATTTTGCAAATATTGAAAAATATTGCAGTTTAAAAATCAGACAAAAAAATCTGGAAAGCTAAAAACCTGCAAACATACAAAAAAAAACCTAAAACAAGCAAACAGATGAATAGTATAAAAGTGTCACGAGCCATACATGTCAAGTAAAAGCCACTTCTTAATATTATTGGATCAAGAATCTTCATTTCGGTTTCTACAGCCCAAAACCAGGAACTGTCTTTGTGACGCCCTGGTCTATTCGGGTCGTCACAGGGTACTGCACAAACTGCCCTCCCCGTGCAGTATTCAACCCCCATGGTTCTGGGAACCTAACCTGCAGTACTGCCTCCACCAGCATTCACAAATCCTAGATACACTTTGCACCACACCTGTCAGGCACACCAGAGAGCTGCTTAAGTAGGAATAGGGCCGCCCACCTAGGGGTCAAGCAGGGAGGTGGAAGGTGTCAGCTCAGTCGAGTAGTAACCCTCGAGCTGTGAGGAGCTCTGAGGAATCTGGGAGTTGGAGCTCCCAGGGAAGAAGCAGACTAGGTCACAGACGGTGGTCTGGACCTAGAGGAGTCGGACCCCCGGTCGCAGGGGATTGAGGCTAGGTGCCTAGAACCCATTGAGGAGGACGGCCAGCAGCCTGGTCTTATCACCGGTCCGGGACCGAAGGCACAGCGGGGTACACGGACCCTAGGTCGAGGAGAAGCATCAGGCAACCCGGCAATTAACCTGAGAACGGGGCCTTTATGGACTGTTCCCACCCAGCTCAGAGATCAGGGGCACTAGCGCAACGAGGGAGATAGGGCTTTCCTAGTAAGCGGCCCACTGAAATCCCAAACGTGAGCCCCTGAGAGCAGGCTCATTCACTTAGCCACAGTGGGGAGCGGGGCCCGGCAAGCGCCAAGCTACCAGGCCACAACGGACACTCTAAATTTGTGCCAGGAGCCAGGTCACGGACCACCAGGCAGTGCTGCAGGGGACGGGACCCAGACGAGCTCCCCTCGAGAGGCAACAGCAGTCAGAGACTTGGTTTACCCTGTTGTCAGCATCAGCTTCATTGCTGAGTGAGTACCCAACTGACCCCCGCACTGCACCCCCATAACCACTATCCAGAGTCCTGGGGCCTACCCCCCTACCAGTGGAGGGTAACGTCACCTTGCTGCCCCATTCCGTCACCCCGGGTACTCCCAACGGCAGCGGCGGTACTCCCAATTACCGTACACCATGGGTGGCGTCACGAACTATACCACTGCCCTGTAAATATCCCCCTTTCCCATTTGAGTGTGGCCCCGGCCCTCGAGCCACGAGTAATCACCAACCCTCGGATCCGAGCGGTGCGATCCGCTGCAGGGGCGGCACACCTCCTTCATGCCATACATGTTAGCGTTATTTCTGCGGCCAGTGATCGGATATAAAGTCTCCAGTAATTATATTACTGTACAGGATTCTTTATGATGTCACATCGTCATCTTCTCCCCATTCAGGTCCCTACAATATCGGATCCTCTCAGTGGAGATCTATATAAGAGAATTCTAATAATTGACCCATCAAGGATGGATGTGGACAGGGACAAGATGGCGGAGAGGATATTACACCTCACCCTAGAGATCCTCTTCCGGCTTACTGGAGAGGTGAGAGATTCTGATGACGTCACATTACATCATTCTTATCTATGGGAATAACAGATGGACCGAACTGGAGAGGTGAGGACTCTGGAAATGTCTGGAGTGAGATTTATTACTGTGTCTCTCCATAACCAGGATTACACAGTAGTGAAGAAGACCTCTAGTGAGCGCTGTCAGGCCCCTGTGTCTGAGGGATGGGGAAGACCCCTGAGCCCAATCACGGGGCCTCCACCTCACCCCCCGATACATGAGGACATCAATGACCAGAAGATCCTAGAACTCACCTACAAGATGATTGAGCTGCTGACTGGAGAGGTGACACTGCTGGGAATGCTGGGACATTATACAGTAACGCTATGAAGGGATCGGGGGTGACGGTATCATTGTATGTGTCAGGTTCCTATAAGGTGTCAGGACGTCACCGTCTATTTCTCCATGGAGGAGTGGGAGTATTTAGAAGGACACAAAGATCTGTACAAGGACGTCATGATGGAGGTTCCCCAGCCCCTCACATCACCAGGTAATAGACAGGACTAAATACACACGGCCTATAATTATCTGTATGTAAGGAATGAATTCAGTCCCTGTATGTGTCTCCTCCAGTTCTATCCAGTAAGAGGACAACACCAGAGAGATGTCCCCGTCCTCTTCTCCCACAGGACTGTAAACAAGAAGCTCCCGATGTTCCTCAGGATGTGTTTCCTCCAGATCTATCCAGTAAGAGATATCTACTCATTTACTTTCTGCACTCATTTTATATTTACATTTTTAGATTTTCTGCTCTGCTTTTTTCAGCTGTATTTTCTTTGCTTCGGCTTCTTCTGCTGTTTGTTTCTAGTGTCTTCTCTAAGTAGTTATGAAGGCAACTCAAAGACCTGCAGAGAGTTCATGAATACCCTGTTTCCCTAAAAAAAAGCCCTAGTTATAGTCAGGGCCAGTGTTGGGAGGAGTCAAACTGTGCAATTTCTCAGGAACCCCAGTCTCTTAGGGTCCCCATCAGTTGTATTCTAAGGTTGATTGTTTAAGGAACTTTTATGAAGTCACGTGACATGATATACCCAAAGGTCTTTTAATTCTAGGAGTCTAAAAGAACTGACCAGGACACAGGCTGGCATGCAGGACTGGCATTAGTAGACAGGGAGAGGAAACTGGGCAATTACACAGGGCCCCCATTCTCCTAGCGGCTGCAGTGTTTATATGCCATTTATAGGACTGCTTAAGAACCTTTTTGACATCACGTCATGTGACCAAAGGTCTCTTAATTGCAGGAGTCTAAAGCTGAAGAGGAGACAGGCTGGTGTGTGTGTGTGTGTGTGTGTGTGTGTGTGTGTGTGTGTGTGTGTGTGTGTGTGTGTGTGTGTGTGTGTGTGTGTGTGTAGATAGCTGAATAATAGAAAAAAAGAGTTACAGCCACACACTGAAATATCACATTTTTAAACTACCAAAAAATATCTAATAAAATTATTGCTTTGGAGAATGTGAATTACTGGGAAACTACCCTGGAAGGATTGGAGACACCTACAGAAGGAGATTTGACACCTAGACCTTGATCCTTCAAAGCAATTATGCCAGAATTCTGACAGAAATCACTTTTCAATCAATTTTTTATGCAACGCAGACTTGTGAAAAAAGATTGTGCGACTAAATCATCATGGCGCGCTGTGCTGACATCACTCGCATGTCCTTCAGCTCCCAGCAGTACAAGCAGATATGGCCTCCTCTTGCTGGTAATTCATAGCAAAATGTGTGGCCTCCGGCGCCACTGCAAACAAGCTGACTATCAAGCACGTGACTGTGATCGGAGGAGGCCTGATGGGTGTCAGGTTAGCGCAGGTAGCTGCAGCAACCAGACACACTTGTTTTAGTGTACCAGACTGATGACATCTTGAAAAAGTTTACCAAAAGTATTGAAGACAGCTTGAAAATGGTCACTAAGAAGATGTTGGACAAGCCTGAGGCTGATTCACAATTCATCAGCAAAACCCTCTCAAACTTCAGCACAAGCACGGACCCAGCGGCTGTGGTGCACAGCAATGATCTGGTGGTGGAAGTCATAATAGAAAACCTGGAAGTGAAAAATGCACTAATCAAGACACTGGACAAATTTGCACCAGAGCACACCATATTTGCCAGCAACACTTCCTCATAGCTGACATCGCCAACTCCACAACTAGGCTGGATCAGTTCGGAGGGCTGCATTTCTTTAATCCAGTACCAATGATGAAGCTGGTGGAGGTCATTAAGACACCAATGACTGGGGGGGCGGAGCCTGGACCGGGATGTGAGTGCACGCGAGGAGACACTCTCCCGTTGACTCACTGTGACACCGCCGGAACCACCGCATGGCCGACGGATATAGTGGCACCGGAGGACAGGGGAAGGACCCGACTCCCAGCAGGAGAAGTGCCAGCTCCTGAATCGGCGAGATGACCAAGCGGCGGCAGAAGGAAGCGGGAGCGGGGAAAGTGCCTGGCTCACAAGATGGCGCCAAGGTCAGAGAGGAGGCGGAGAAGGCAAACGTAGCCTGCCAGTGCCGCATGGAAGCGGCTCCAAAGCTGGCACAGTATGCAAGGCAATCGAGGAACCTCTGGGGGAGCCTGGTAAGATGGTGGAAGAAAATGGGAGGAGGAGGAAGACCCGGAGGAGGCTGAAGGAGCAAGGGGAGAATCAGGGGAAGATAAACAGGATGAGGATTCAGGAGAGCAGCAGGCAGCAGATGAAATACAGAAGAACCCCACTATTAAGGATGTATTTCAGGTGGTCTCCTTCTGCAAACAGGCCCTCACAACTTTAACCCAGCAGGTGCTGGGAATACAGGGAGATATAGCTACTCTCAAAAAAGACCAGAAGAAAACTGATATGAGAACCAGTGCTGTGGAGGAAAGAGTGGGGACAGCTGAGGATCACATATTTGCACTACAAAAAGCAGAGAAAAAATTCCAGCAGCAGATATCTGAGATGGCCGCAAAAAACGGACGACTTGGAGAACCGTTCTAGGAGGAACAATATAAGACTGGTGGGCTTCCCGGAAAGAGCTGAGGGAAGAAATCCTACTGAATTCATAGAAACGTGACTTAAAGAGAAGATTGATGCCGATAATCTGACTAAGCTATACGCTATTGAAAGGGTCCCAATGCAACTGCAGCTACCTGGCAAGGGACCTCGTATGATGCTGGCGAAGCTGCTTAACTACAGAGACCGGGATATTATTCTGCGCAAGATACGGGATATGGAGACCCTGACAATAGATGGACACCCAGTAGCTATATACCCTGACTACTCTGTACCGGTACAGAAGCAAAGAATGCAATTCACAGGGGTAAAGACACGACTCAGAGAGCTGGAGGTTAAATACTCCATGATTTTCCCAGCAAAACTACGAGTAGTAGCACTGGAGAAGGTTCACTTCTTTCTTGATCCGGGAGACGTCATGAAGCGGATAGACATCTGTTACGAGGGGGACCCGGGGAAGCGTGCCAAGATGGGAAATGGACTGCTTCCGCCGGTCAAGGTCCACTGTGCGGTGTAAGGGACCGCCGCTATGGTGGGTGAAGAGTGAGCGGGTTGCTGCTAGCGATCGTCTGGAATGTCACAGACGATCTATGTACACCGATCTGCCCTAACCCCTGAGGGTTGTATGGCACAGATCTCACGGCTCGGTGTACCTGTTGCACGGGGAAGCACAGAGGTGCCCACGCACGTGTGCCAGTGGAAGTCACGAGAATATGGCACGAGGGTAGCACAGAGGTGCCCACGCACGTGTGCTTTCAATAACCAGGTGAGTCCAATGGAGACTTGAGGAGCTCACCTGGGACAGGAACACGGCCTGTTGACGGGGGTACTGCCGGAGCAGCAAGGCAGGAACACGGCCTGCAAATGAGGTACTGCCGGAGCAGCAAGGGCCAAGCCCACAAGAGACAGTAATGCCTGAGCAGTGGCGTGGCAGCACGCTGCCAGACATCCAAACATAGAAGGACGGTCGCGCGCCGCCATGATGGCAGGGGGAGCTTTTAAGGAGGTGCAGCTCCACCCGAGGGCGGGCGCGAGGCGGAGATGACGGACTTGACCCAATCAGGGTCCACGACGTCCCAGCCTGGCCAGTCAGGATTCACCACATCACCAGCCTTGTCATCAAGCCGTGTGACGTCAGTGAGCGAATCAGGACCCACCACGCATTGCACATGCTCACCCTCCTGCCTCTGGGAAATAGAGGCGGGATCCTTGGTCTCACAATGTGCAGAGATAACGGGAATCTCACTGCTTCCCTGAGCAGTAAACCTCTGCACATTGCGCAGCCTCGCAGACCTTCGGGGCCGCCGAGCAGGAGAGTCTGCGGCAGGCCAGGAATGGGAGACCGCTTCACTCCTTGTAACAGGAGAACCACTAGGTGTCACCCTTCTGCTGCCTCTCTGAGAAGGTATCTCCTGCACACTGCGCAGTCTGGCAGACCTTCGGCGCTGCTGAGAAGGAGTGCTCGTGGCAGGCAAGGAATGGGAGACTGCCTCAGTCCTTGCCTCAGGAGAGCCACGAGATGTAACATTACCCCCCCGTCTAGGCCCCCCCCTGTCCGTGCTCGAAGGCCGCTATCAAACCCGGGGCGCGGATATGATCCTTCAACTCCCAGGATCTATGCTCCGGACCACGGCCGGCCCACTCCACGAGGTAGTACCTCTTGCCCTGTATGACTTTTGTCTCCACAAGTTTTGCCACCTCAGGGTCGTCGGACGGGGAGTCGGTTTGAGCCGGCAGGGACCCCGAGAATTTATTAAGTCGTACGGGTTTCAGGAGGGACACGTGAAAGGTGTTGGCTATAGCCCAGCGTGGAGGGAGCTGGAGTCGATATGCCACTGGGTTTACCTGCTGTAGTACTTTAAACGGACCCAGATACCTAGGGGCGAATTTGGCTGCCTGTACCCGTAGGTTAACATTCTTAGAGGACAGCCATACTAGGTCACCAGGGGCGAAGGATGGTGCAGGGCGGCGGCGAACATCAGCCGTTGTCACCATCCGGTCTTTGGCCCTTTTAAGAGCCTCTTGGGTATCATCCCAGATCTCCCGGGCCTTGGTCGCCCAATCCTCCACTCTAGTATCGGGTGACGTAATGGGCATCGGAACCGGGATTCTGGGATGTTGTCCGTTATTGAGTAGGAACGGAGTCTGGCCAGAGGATTCATGGACCGAATTGTTAATGGCAAATTCGGCCCAAGGAAGGAGGTTAGCCCAGTTGTCGTGGTGCGCGGATATAAAATGGCGGAGGTAAGTTACCAAGGTCTGATTAGTCCTCTCCACTAGTCCATTGGTCTCGGGATGGTATGCGGAGGAGATGTTCAGCTCTATCTGCAGGAGCTTACAGAGCTCTCTCCAGAAGCGAGACGCGAACTGGGGACCCCGGTCGCTCACCACCTTGTCAGGCATGCCATGCAACCTAAATACATGCCGAATGAACAAGGTGGCGAGAGCACGTGACGTCGGGAGTCGTGGGAGAGGCACCAAGTGGACCATTTTAGAGAAGTGGTCCGTGATGACCCATACGACCCTGTGCCCTGCTGACTTGGGCAGATCTCCCAGGAAGTCCATCCCTACCACTTCCCAGGGACGATCCGGCACTGGCAGTGGGTGAAGAAGACCTGCCGGTCTCTGCCGGGACGGCTTATTCCGAGCACACGACATACAGGCTCCCACATATTCCTGTATGTCCTGGGGTAGTCTCGGCCACCAATAATGCCTGGTCACCAGGTCTCTGGTCCTTTTGACCCCGAAGTGACCCCCGACCTTGGAGGCATGAACCCACGATAGCACCTCGTTCCGTAGTTCAGGGGGAACGAGGGTTTTGCCAGGTGGCACCTGGTCCAAAGAAGTGGGAGTGACCATCCTCAAGCTGTCCGGGGGTAGTATAAGACGAGGCTCCTCCTCGTCCTCCTCCAACACAACCATACAACGTGACAAGGCATCGGCCCGTACGTTCTTCTCACCGGCCAGGTGGCGGATAATAAAGCGGAACCGGGAGAAGAATAAAGACCAACGGGCCTGCCTTGGGTTCAGGCGTTGTGCTGTCTGGAGGTATGTGAGGTTTTTGTGGTCAGAAAAAACCTCAAATGGATGCTTCGCACCCTCCAGGAGATGCCGCCATTCCTGGAATGCTAGTTTCATCGCCAGTAACTCCCTATCCCCTATGGAGTAGTTCCTCTCGGCCGGAGAAAAGGTCTTGGAGAAAAAGAAACACGGATGTTTCCTTCCTCGTTCGTTTTTCTGGTACAGGACTGCACCTGCACCGACCGAAGAGGCGTCTACCTCCAGTAGGAAGGGTTTGGAGATGTCTGGACGATGAAGGATGGGAGCTCTGGAGAAGTGAGTTTTGAGAGTGTGAAATGCCTCTACCGTTTCCCGTGTCCATGCTTTGGGATTAGCGCCCTTGCGGGTAAGGGCAATAATGGGTGCTGCCACCGTCGAGAAGTTGGGAATGAACTGGCGATAATAATTGATAAACCCCAAGAATCGCTGGATCGCCTTCAGCGAGCGGGGCTCAGGCCAGTTCATCACTGTCTCCAACTTCCCCGGATCCATTGCTAACCCCTGACTGGACACTATGTACCCCAGGAACGGCAAGGATTCCTGTTCAAAAACGCACTTTTCCAGCTTAGCATATAACGAATGGGTGCGGAGCCTCTTAAGTACTCGGATGACATCCCTCCGATGGGTGGTAAGATCGGGGGAGAAGATAAGAATGTCATCCAGGTATGCAACCACGGAAAGATACAAATCCCGGAAAATGTCATTCACAAAGTCTTGAAATACGGCGGGGGCATTGCAGAGTCCGAAGGGCATTACTAGATACTCGTAGTGACCGTCCCTGGTGTTAAAGGCGGTCTTCCACTCATCGCCCTTTCGGACTCGCACTAGATTATACGCCCCGCGTAGATCCAGCTTTGTGAAGACCTTTGCCCCGCGGAATCGATCAAATAGCTCAGTAATGAGGGGCAAAGGGTATTTGTTCTTGATTGTGATTGCATTTAATCCCCTGTAATCGATACAGGGGCGCAGATCCCCTTCCTTCTTCTGCACAAAAAAGAACCCTGCACCAGCCGGTGAAATAGACTTGCGAATGAACCCCTTCGCCAGGCTGTCCTGAATATATTTGGACATAGCCTCCGTCTCTGGAGCAGAGAGTGGATACACTCTGCCCCTAGGGGGCTCGGAGCCTGGCTTCAGGTCTATTCGGCAATCATATGGCCGGTGGGGAGGAAGAGTATCTGCGGCCCTTTTGGAAAAGACATCCCTGTAGGCCTCATAAGGTGTCGGTAAACCCGGCCCCTCAGTATTCCCTGAGGACCCAACCGACCTAATGGTAGCGGGTGGTTCGGTAGTCACGAGGTGCTCTCTACAGGATCCTGCCCAGGATGAGATCTCCCCTGTTGCCCAGTTGAGTATAGGAGCATGCTGTCTCAACCAGGGAAGACCCAGTAGGATCTCATCCGTCCCCCCTGGAAGCACCAGGAAGGACACCTGCTCATGGTGTCCCGGTGGTACATCCATCCTGAGAGGGATGGTGATCTGGGTGATAGGATCGAGTAGTATGGACCCGTCGACTACCCGGACCCTGAGTGGCTTGGGCAACAGAACCAGGGGAACTGAGTATCGGGTTGCCAGGGAGGTCGAGATGAAATTGCCTTCAGCGCCTGAGTCCAAGCAAGCCAGGGCAGAGAAGAGAGTAGTGCCGAACTGCAACTGGGCGCTGATAGTCAACCTAGAGGGAGAAGTAGCGTCTAGAGTCCCCCCTCTGATAGAAACTAGACGCTGTCTTTTCCCCACGGTTTGGGACATAGGGTAGCTATGTGTCCCCTCTGCCCACAGGAAAAGCAGATGACACAAGACCGAGAACCTGGGGCAGAGGAGACCACCTTGGACACTTCCATTGACTCCACGGAGTCGCCTACAGGACTGGCTGGGGGACCTGTCTGATGGAAGACAGGAGTCAGACGCTTTTTAGGCCGAGAAGACGTGGGTGCTGAAGAGACCTCGAGCCTTCGCTCCGCCTGGCGGATGTCTATGCGAGAGGCAACCTGAATCAAGGACTCTAAAGTGGCAGGCACCTCACGTGTGGCCAGTGCGTCTTTGACAAACCCTGCCAGGCCCTCCCAAAACACAGGGACAAGGACCTTATCCGGCCAGTCCAGCTCTGCGGCCAGTGTCCTAAAGTGTACAGCAAAGTCCCCGACTGAAGCAGACCCTTGCCGAAGTCGTAGGAGGCGCAGCGCGGAATCGTGGGTGACTTGAGGCCCGAGGAACACCATTCTCATGGCCCCAAGATAAGCTGCTAAGTTATTCACCACACGATCTCCGCGCTCCCACAACGGCGTGGACCACTTCAGCGCTCTCCCTGTGAGCAGGGACTGGACGAAGGCTACCTTCGCCTTCTCGGTAGCGTAAAGAGTCGCGGACAGCTCTAAGTAGGTGGTAACCTGGTTTATAAACCCACGGCACTCAGAGCTGTTGCCGCTAAAGCGCTCTGGAAGCGCAAGGCGAGGAGACCTTCCGCCCAATAGCACAGCCTGGGTAGCCGCCTGGGTGGCGACTGTCGTCAGAGTAGTCTTATCGGAGGAAGACTGCTCCACTGCTGCCAATCGTGACTCCAACTGCTGCACATAACGCAGCAACTGCTGCTGCTCTTCAGCCATAGCCAGACCTTTGGCGCGACCGTAATGTTACGAGGGGGACCCGGGGAAGCGTGCCAAGATGGGAAATGGACTGCTTCCGCCGGTCAAGGTCCACTGTGCGGTGTAAGGGACCGCCGCTATGGTGGGTGAAGAGTGAGCGGGTTGCTGCTAGCGATCGTCTGGAATGTCACAGACGATCTATGTACACCGATCTGCCCTAACCCCTGAGGGTTGTATGGCACAGATCTCACGGCTCGGTGTACCTGTTGCACGGGGAAGCACAGAGGTGCCCACGCACGTGTGCCAGTGGAAGTCACAAGAATATGGCACGAGGGTAGCACAGAGGTGCCCACGCACGTGTGCTTTCAATAACCAGGTGAGTCCAATGGAGACTTGAGGAGCTCACCTGGGACAGGAACACGGCCTGTTGACGGGGGTACTGCCGGAGCAGCAAGGCAGGAACACGGCCTGCAAACGAGGTACTGCCGGAGCAGCAAGGGCCAAGCCCACAAGAGACAGTAATGCCTGAGCAGTGGCGTGGCAGCACGCTGCCAGACATCCAAACATAGAAGGACGGTCGCGCGCCGCCATGATGGCAGGGGGAGCTTTTAAGGAGGTGCAGCTCCACCCGAGGGCGGGCGCGAGGCGGAGATGACGGACTTGACCCAATCAGGGTCCACGACGTCCCAGCCTGGCCAGTCAGGATTCACTACGTCACCAGCCTTGTCATCAAGCCGTGTGACGTCAGTGAGCGAATCAGGACCCACCACGCATTGCACATGCTCACCCTCCTGCCTCTGGGAAATAGAGGCGGGATCCTCGGTCTCACAATGTGCAGAGATAACGGGAATCTCACTGCTTCCCTGAGCAGTAAACCTCTGCACATTGCGCAGCCTCGCAGACCTTCGGGGCCACTGAGCAGGAGAGTCTGCGGCAGGCCAGGAATGGGAGACCGCTTCACTCCTTGTAACAGGAGAACCACTAGGTGTCACCCTTCTGCTGCCTCTCTGAGAAGGTATCTCCTGCACACTGCGCAGTCTGGCAGACCTTCGGCGCTGCTGAGAAGGAGTGCTCGTGGCAGGCAAGGAATGGGAGACTGCCTCAGTCCTTGCCTCAGGAGAGCCACGAGATGTAACAGACATCAATGCAAGGAAGCCCGCAAGCAACCTGAGAAGGATAGAAGCTGGCTATGAGCGATATTGCAATCTCGTGATTTTTCTAGGATTCAAGACTGGTTATTCATAAGCAATTGCATACGCTAGAAGAGGAGGAAACTTCATAGGCCCATCTTTGTTGCAGAGACAGTACCCCCCTTTTTTTTTTTTTTCCTACCGGGTTATCATTGTTGATCTCCTGCTCCTCCTGTTCCTGAATGTTAGATGGGACAGCGGAATTCACTAACAATAAGCTGGACAATGACAGGAGGAGGATAATAATTATTTTTTCTATGGCCGTGCATCGGCGATTGATAAATATTTAAGTTTTCAAATTTTCAGGTTAACTGTTTACATTATATGAAATTTGTGAATGAAAACGAATATGGTTAAGGCGGGAGGTGAGTTAGGGGGTTCTGCTCACTAGGATGAGACAGGTTTGGTACGGGAGAAAAAGAGGAGAGAGGTTGACCGGTCAAGGACAGATAGACCTCATTCCTCATAAGGGAGTTAAAGATGTAAATCGGAGGTGGAGGAGTTTTGGTGGGGTGGTTCTAAGGGGAGGGCTAGGGAAGGGGAAGACTCAGCGTACAGAGGGACAGGATGCCTGTATAAAGATAACCGGTGATATTCAATATGGGAGAGAAGATTAAAGTATTATGTTGGAATGTAAGGGGACTGTCAGATAGAGGTAGAAGGGATGCAATGATAAAATATATGCTAGACCAGAGACCATCAGTAATGTGTTTATTGGAGATGCATTTGACAAGTGAAACGACGAATGTACTGAACAAACGATGGGTGCAAAAGGCATATCATTCTACTTTCTCTACCTATGCTAGAGGGGTCTCTATGTTGGTTCATAGAGCCGCCCAATATGAAGAAGTGGAGACATGGATAGACACAGAGGGCCTTACACTAGTGCCAAAATTAGAGAGGTGAGAGAGCGCTCGGCTAAATGGGGGAATTTTCCATTCTTCATGGTCGGTGACTATAATAATAATATAGATCAGTGTTTCTCAACTCCAGTCCTCAAGACCCACCAACAGATCATGTTTTCAGGTTTACCCTCGATATTAGAAAGGGAATAATTCCATCACCTGTGCAACCTTAAGGCAATCCTGAAAGTCTGCTTGAGGAAAACCTGAAAACATATCATACCTGATAACAGATCATTGGTGGGTCTTGAGGACTGGAGTTGAGAAACACTGATATAGATGCATATTGGGACAGGAGCAAAAAATCACGGGAGACGCAACGTGATGGTGCGACAGCGTTTGGTACCTTTATCCAAGAATTGGGGTTGATAGACGTTTGGAGGATAAGAAATTTGGGGGTGACCTGTTTTTCCTGTCACTCCGCGACCCTTGGTACACTTTCACGTATAGACCTGGCCTTGGGAAATGATCTGATGGATTCTGGGATTGCACATGTTGAATATCTGACTAGAGTAATATCGGATCATAATCCAATCCTGGTATCTATTAAAAAACGAGGAGTGGGGGAGAGACTAACAAGAGAATGGAAGTTACACCCGGTTTCGTTAAATAGTATTGACATGGACAGTATATCTAGTGAGATGCTGGAATATTTTACCCTTAAGGCCCTGTCACACACACAGATAAATCTGTGGTTGCAGTGAAATAGTGGACAATCAGTGCCAGGTTTGTGGCTGTGTACAAATGGAACAATATGTCCATGATTTCACTGCAACCACAGATCTGCCAAAGATTTGTCTGTGTGTGTGTGTGACAGGGCCTTAAATAGAGGTAGTGCAGATCTGTGAAGCCCCACAGGTGCGGTGTAGCGGTGCATTACCTTCAGGGACTCTACGTGGTGGGACGGTTCTGGTCACAGGTAGGGAACCTTCGTTTTGGGATTGTCGTGACGCCACTCTCAGAATTGCGGCCAGTGGAGACCGCCACTGCAGGTTAAGGGATGCCTGGGACTGATGGTGGGTGCAGTCAGTTGTAATAGCCTCCTGAGAGTGAGGCAAGCCCCAGGGCCCTGTGTAGGTGTGTGGAACCACAGGTCGCAGAATGACTCAAACACAGTTCAAAAAGTCTTTTAACGTGTTTACTCACTGTTTGGTGGTCACTGTGAGATGCCCGGGCGACACTGCGATAACCAGGTGGAACCAGGAATTCCAGAAGGCCGTTCTGAGGGTAGCTGTCCACTCTCCCTCCTTGCACTCCTTTTGTTTGGGAGGATCCCTTGCTTGAAGTGTGGTAGGATTCCTCCAGGGAAGCTGTTTCTAAACCCCGCTCCCCTCTCTGGCCCGTCTGCCAGCAGCGTGACCTTGGTGGGATGGCTTCTGGCCCTGTCCCCTTATGGGCCCGGTGATTGCTGCTTGGCTCGGACTCTGTGTGGTGGTAGTGAGAGCATGAAGTACCCCCACCTGAAGGTTGAGCAGCTCTGGATGATTTGCTGCCTGCTCTGGGGACCTGTCTCCCCTTGCGTGCTGGAATACCAGGGATCTCCTTACTCAGCCACCTCTCTCTCTGGGTGTCTTTCAGGCCGACACACAGGTACCCTTTCTCCCCAGTTTTCAGCTACTGCACTCCACAGGACCTGGCTAGCATGAGAGCCCCTCTGCTCCCTTCCACACTCCTGAACACCCAGCTCCCAACCCCTTTCTCCTCCTTCTCTTCCTGTCTGCCCTGCTTCCTAGCAACCAGCCTCTGAGCACACCCCTTGATGGGAATTGAAAGTTAACCCCTTCTGGCTACCCAAGGGTCCCTTCTAATGGTGTGGGAGACCTGGTCACTATGTGTTTGTGTGTGCACCTCATCCTGGCCTTTGGAGATTACCTGAAAGCACTGCCCCCAGCATGGGTGCAATACTCTGTGGTGCCTGACCAGGTCAGGGACGCCACAGATCCTTTGGTAGTTTGGGACGCCATGAAGGCATACCTTAGAGGCCTTTTATTTCGAGACGTTTGCCGGTGTAAGTCTGGTAGTAGACAAGGGGAAATTGATTGCTTAGAGGCTTTGAAGGGAGCAGAAGCAGAGATGGTAGCACAGCCCACACCAGAGTATAGGAAAAAGCTAAAAGCAGCTCAGGAAGAAGTTAATAAAGTGGTATTGGAGAAAGCAGCTAGGAAATGGGCTTTTCAGAGAGAACTTCTATGCGGAGGGAGAAAAGGTGGAATAGCTGTTGTCGGTGGTGACAGCAGCCCAGAGAAAACCATCCTTTGTACACTGCATTCGCACCACAACTGGAGATTTGGTCACGGAGGGGAAAGATATTCTGGACACGTTCGCAGCCTTTTATGAGGAATTGTATTCCACTAGAGGGGTGTCGAGACAGCAGGACCTAGAGATTTTCTTAGATACAATGACATTACCCAAAATAGCAGAGGCAGAGAGACACAGTCTGGAGGCCCCTATTACACTTGAGGAGATGGAGAGAGCTTTGCATGGCATGGCAAATGAAAAAGCCCCGGGGGTGGATGGATTGCCGGTGGAGGTGTACAAATCTCTGGAAGAAATACTCTTACTCAATTTGTTGAATGGTTTGGAGGCGGTAAGAGAGCGGGGGACACTGCCAGCGTCTATGAGGGAGGCGATAATAACAGTAATACCTAAAGAGGATAACTCCCCGAGTCATACCGGCCTATTTCACTGTTAACGACTGATGTTAAAATTTTGGCCAAAGTACTCTCTAATCGATTAACAGAAGTGATATCTGCTCGAATTCATCCAGATCAGTCGGGTTTCTTGCCTAGTAGATATACGGCGACAAATATACGAAGATTATACCTTAACATGCAGCTAACGGTGGACAATCCGGGACAGAGGGTGATAGCTTCGTTAGATGCCCATAAGGCATTTGACAGTGTGGAATGGGGGTATCTATGGGAAGTGCTAAGGCATATGGGATTTGGCCCTAACTTTATATCTTGGATACAGCTGTTATATGCTAGACCAGTGGCTAAAGTGAGGATTAATGTAATGTTGTCACACACAGTGGACTTACAAAGGGGTACTCGTCAGGGTTGCCCGCTCTCGACTCTCCTTTTTAGTCTAGCGGTGGAACCACTGGCGGCTGCTATACGGCAGAACAGAGACATAAAGGGATTTGTATATGGCCCTCTAGAAGAAAAGATCGCCCTCTATGCAGTCATCATTCTGTTATTATTGGGAGACCCAGGGGCATCATTGAGCCATGCCATGCAGGTGATCGAACGGTTCGGAAGGATCTTTGGACTGACTATAATTTGGACCAAATAAACCTATTCCAGGTGGACGCGGGAATAGACTGGTCGACCTCGTGTGATGAGGTTAACAGATTATGGGTTGTGGACCAGTTTAGATATCTGGGCATACAGGTATCTTTACCAATTGGGAATTACATCACTATTAATCTAGTCCCTTTGCTGAACCAACTGCGTAGTAAGATAACTGCTTGGAATAAGCTTTATTTATCAGTAATAGGACGGATTAATCTTATTAAAATGGTACATATGCCCATGATACTCTACGTGATACACAATACTCCTATCTGGATCCCTCAGAGTCACTTTAAGGAGATTGATTCTATGTTCCATGCTCTAATATAGAAGAACAAACAAGCCAGACTCAAACTTGAAACGTTGCAGAGACCAAAGGACGAGGGAGGGTTAGCGTTACCCAATCTGGGAATATATTATCTGGCAGCTCAGAGTCAACATTTCAGGGGATGGGCGAATTTAGTGGCGGTGGATACAGCATCTAGATTGTTGGGGCATGTTTTACATCGACAACCATTGGTGTTAGGATTGGAGGACGGATCATTTGTGAGACTAGGGAAAACAAGCCCTACACTTAATTTGATGAACCGAATTTGGAGAAAGATCAAGCAGATGAGGGGGATTACGGCAATAACTGAATTCACTTCGGTGTGGGGAAAATGATAACTGCTCTGAGATATATAAGATAGACAAAATTAAGGAATGGGCACGTAAACGTATATGGTATATGTGGCATATTCTAGACCAGAGACATTTGAAGCGGTTTACACAAATACAAGATGAATTTGGGGTATCTCCATCCGGGTGGTACCACTATAAACGAATGGCACATGCAGTAGCGGCTCAGGGGGTTAAGCATTCATTGCTGGTTCAGGCAGACCTAGTATTGAAGTTTGTGTGTAGTAGTGTGCCCACAAGAGGAATCATATCAACTATATATTGTATAGGGATCTATTGCATACATATTTGCTTAACCACCCAGTAAGGACTAGAACTAAATGGGAGGCAGAGATAGAGGGGATCACTGATGAGGTGTGGGAAAGTGTCCTGGAGTACATACCGAAATTATCAATGAATGAACCAGCAAGATTGTCCCATCTGTATGTGGTGAATAGGGCATATAGATCCCCACTAATTATGTGTAGAATGGGACTGAGGAGTAACTCTGACTGCCCTAGGTGCAATGGAGACGATGCCGGCATCTTCCATATGATGTGGACGTGCCCCAGGTTGACGTCTTTCTGGATAACTGTTCTTAACAAAATAGAAGGAGCTTATAGATGCAAACTTCCCAAACAACCTTTGGTATGTCTCCTAGGTTATGTGGAGGAAATCAGAGTAGACAACATTTTTAAAATAGTGATAGCCAGATTGCTGTATGCGGCCAGGAAAGTAATTGCCAAACATTGAATGCAGAGGGACCCACCGACTAGAGGGGAATTTATCGCATATCTTAATCATATTGCTTGGATGGAGAGAAGTATATATGGGAAAAGGAAACAACTTGCACTTTTTGATAGACTGTGGAATCCGTGGTTGCAGTATGGATAAATATTAGGGCTGGGAGATGTTGGTCTCTGAGCAGGGATACCTGGTTCTACACATTCCAATATATGTCACTGAAAGGCACAAATGTGATATCTTTTATATAGATGTGGGTAATATGTACGCTGAGGGGGGAGGGGTTGTTGGGAATGGAAAGTTTGTAGTTATGTTTATTATTGCTGAAAATTTGACATTGGCTTTGTATATTTAATGAAAAATAAAAAATATTTGATTAAAGACAACAATGACTAGCCAAACAACTTCTCACTCTCTCATAAACTTCAGTAAAGCACTGGGAAAGACGCCTGTGTCATGTAAACACAACCCAGGCTTCATTGTTAACCGTCTTTTGGTACCATACCTAATGGAATTTGTGCATCTTCATGAAAGAGGTCATGCATCCAAGGAAGACATGGATTTTGCAATGAAATTGGGGGCCCGTTACCCAATGGGTCCTTTTGAGCTTTTGGATTATGTTGGTCTTGACAATAGTAAATACATAAATACATCATTGATGGTTGGTACCAGATGGAACCTGAAAACCCCTTTTTTACCTCCAGTGAATTGCTCAATAAGCTTGGAAAGAAGACCAGAGAAGGATTTTATAAGGACAGATGGTTGGCCTGGCTGCACTGTAGAGTTATATTGTTATAGTCTCATGTTTTCTTTGATTACGATGACCGTTGTTGGTTTTACATTGCACGGTTTTCTCAGCACTTATTAACACTCTAGTGCCTTACAGTCATGATTCTCTATTTCATCAACATCCTTTTGTACCGCTGATTCCAAACATTGATACATCATAGCCATTCTACAGTCAATAATAAATTAATGTACAAAAAATAAATTGTGCAACTTTTGGAGGTTTCACGCCAATTTTAACCAGCTTTGCCAAATTGGGCAGAGCTAGGCCAGAAGAAGGGTGTGATGCCACCGCTTCTCTAATTCATAACAAACTGCGGCGTTCCCTATGCCAGAAATCTTACGCCAGTCCCTGACATCAATTTTCATTGTACATCGCCGGTCTTGATGAATTGGAGACCTAATGTTTATCTGCACAGACCCTGCTACCTGCTTTGGTTACAAAGCCTAAGGATAGGCCATCAATGTTACACTCCCGGACAAACCCATTAAATATTTGGCATCTGTCTTCTTCGAAAAAAAACCTTTTTGAAATTGTCTATGTTGTGGATCAATGTCACAACCAGACGGTTGCAGCCATCGCCAACTGTCATGGCGGTATCAGGATCTGTGGAAATTACAGATTCTGGCACTCTGCTAACTTCTCTGATGTCTGTGAGCAATGCAGTGAGACGCAGGTGTTGAACCACATACTTAGTAAAACTAGCAAGAGTTATTCTTTGCTGGGCTCCTTGTTAATGTCTTTGATTACATGCTGTAGGGGAGCCAGTATCTTTCGCTCCCCTTCTGTATATGCTGGCTGGACTATTCCATTAACGCCAGCTATAATTTACCTATACAAGTGTGGTGAGGTGTTGTGATACAAACTAGTGGTTGTTGTGAATTATTGCTGTGAGCAGTTGTGGTGTTAACCCTTGTTATTTCTGCCTTCCTGCTCTTGCTTTTCTCCTTAGTATCTCACTGTTTATTTCTGTGAGTTTGCGGTGTGTCTGAAATTTGGTTTTACCGTCTGTCTTAATCTGTATTTCCATCCTACTCCTACCCCTTCTTCCACGTTCAGGGGTAATCCAGAGGTTAGGGATAGCTAAGGTCTCCTAGCATGAGGGAAAGTATAGGAGCCCCCTGTCCCTCATTATCCTACAGTCACAGGACTCTGGCATCTCCATATTCAGGGGTAATCAAGAGATTAGGAACAGTTTAGGGTCCCCTAGCGTGAGGGACAGTATAGTAGCCTTCTGTCCCTCATTATCCTGCAGTCACATTGTGACAATCAATCAGATTATTTACTGTAGCACATTCCAGAGAACGAAGATGTAACTCTTAGATCTGGAAATTGAAAAACAAATTCAGAATAATTTGTTTCCTAATTTAATTTCTGATGTTATGGTTAAAAAACTAAATCTACTTTCGAAATTATATGATTAAAAAATAATAACATTGTGTTTATTTATAGCCGATGACTGTATCAGGAGTTCAGATGGACATCTAATATCTTCAAAATTTAAAACAGATGATCAAACTATCACACATAATACATATGAAGAGCATGCTGCTGTCCCAGATATACCTCCAGTCCTTCATTGGAAAGCTTTATCATCTGATCTTTTCAAACAAGTCCAAAATTACGAATTATCACAGAATTGTAATCAAAATAAAAGTTACAGAAAGGATGTGGAACATGAGACAGCTCCTACAAGGGAGAAACCATTTTCATGTTCAGCGTGTGGGAAATGTTTTATTTGTAAATCACACCTTGTTAGACATCAAAAAATTCACACAGGGGAGAAGCTATTTTCATGTTCAAAATGTGGGAAATGTTTTATTTGGAAATCAGATCTTGTTTGGCATCAGAGATCTCACACAGGGGAGAAGCCATTTTCATGTTCAGACTGTGGGAAATGTTTTATTCAGAAATCACACCTTGTTAGACATCAGAAAAAACACACAGGGGAGAAGCCATTTTCATGTTCAGAGTGTGGGAAATGTTTTATTCAGAAATCACACCTTGTTAGACATCAGAAAAAACACACAGGGGAGAAGCCATTTTCATGTTCAGAATGTGGGAAATGTTTTAGTTGGAAATCAGATCTTATTTTCCATCAAAGATCTCACACAGGGGAGAAGCCATTTTCATGTTCAGAGTGTGGGAAATGTTTTATTCAGAAATCAGACCTTGTTAGACATCAGAAAAAACACACAGGGGAGAAGCCATTTTCATGTTCAGAGTGTGGGAAATGTTTTATTCAGAAATCACACCTTGTTGGACATCAGAAAAAACACACAGGGGAGAAGCCATTTTCATGTTCAGAGTGTGGGAAATGTTTTATTCGGAAATCACACCTTGTTGTACATCAGAAAAAACACACAGGGGAGAAGCCATTTTCATGTTCAGAGTGTGGGAAATGTTTTATTCGGAAATTTCAGCTTGTTGAACATCAGAAAAAACACACAGGGGAGAAGCCATTTTCATGTTCAGAGTGTGGGAAATGTTTTATTCGGAAATCAAACCTTGTTAGACATCAGAAAAATCACACAGGGGAGAAGCCATTTTCATGTTCAGAGTGTGGGAAATGTTTTATTCAGAAATCACAACTTGTTGGACATCAGAAAAAACACACAGGGGAGAAGCCATTTTCATGTTCAGAGTGTGGGAAATGTTTTATTCAGAAATCAGACCTTGTTAGACATCAGAAAAAACACACAGGGGAGAAGCCATTTTCATGTTCAGAGTGTGGGAAATGTTTTATTCAGAAATCACAACTTGTTGGACATCAGAAAAAACACACAGGGGAGAAGCCATTTTCATGTTCAGAGTGTGGGAAATGTTTTATTCGGAAATTTCAGCTTGTTGAACATCAGAAAAAACACACAGGGGAGAAGCCATTTTCATGTTCAGAGTGTGGGAAATGTTTTATTCGGAAATCAAACCTTGTTAGACATCAGAAAAATCACACAGGGGAGAAGCCATTTTCATGTTCAGACTGTGGGAAATGTTTTATTCAGAAATCAGACCTTGTAAGACGTCAGAAAAAAACACACAGGGGAGAAGCCATTTTCATGTTCAGAGTGTGGGAAATGTTTTATTCGGAAATCACACCTTGTTGGACATCAGAAAAATCACACAGGGGAGAAGCCATTTTCATGTTCAGACTGTGGGAAATGTTTTATTCAGAAATCAGACCTTGTAAGACATCAGAAAAAACACACAGGGGAGAAGCCATTTTCATGTTCAGAGTGTGGGAAATGTTTTATTCGGAAATCAGATTTTGTTTGGCATCAAAGATCTCACACAGGGGAGAAGCCATTTTCATGTTCAGAGTGTGGGAAATGTTTTATTCAAAAATCACACCTTGTTAGACATCAGAAAAATCACACAGGGGAGAAGCCATTTTCATGTTCAGAGTGTGGGAAATGTTTTATTCAGAAATCACACCTTGTTAGACATCAGAAAAATCACACAGGGGAGAAGCCATTTTCATGTTCAGAGTGTGGGAAATGTTTTATTCAGAAATCACAACTTGTTGGACATCAGAAAAAACACACAGGGGAGAAGCCATTTTCATGTTCAGAGTGTGGGAAATGTTTTATTCGGAAATTTCAGCTTGTTGAACATCAGAAAAAACACACAGGGGAGAAGCCATTTTCATGTTCAGAGTGTGGGAAATGTTTTATTCGGAAATCAAACCTTGTTAGACATCAGAAAAATCACACAGGGGAGAAGCCATTTTCATGTTCAGAGTGTGGGAAATGTTTTATTCAGAAATCACACCTTGTTGTTCATCAAAGATGTCACAGAGTGGAGAAGCCATTTTCATGCCCAGAATGTGGTAAATGTTTTACTAGGAAATCAGGTCTTGTTTACCATGAAAAAAAAATCACACAAAATACACCATTTTTATGTTGTGAATGTGGAAAATGTTATTGTCAGAAATCACATCTTGTTAAACATGTGAAGAAGCTGCAATAATTGAAATGTGTAACTGGTAAATCAAGTCTTGCCGACAATCAGAAAACCACCAGAGCGGAGCAGCCTCTCTTGTTTTCAGAATTTGCCAAATGTTTTTTGTATCATTAATCAGGTCCTGTTGTCAGATGAGTCACATGGGAGAAGCCATCATGATGTACTATAATTCAAAGGGTTTATCCAAAAATCAGCTACAATTGCTCAAGTAAGAATTGGTGAGGGAAAGAAAAATTCTCTCTCTTTTTAAACTCATCGTATTTTTCGGACCATAAGACATACCTAGGTTTTGAAGGAGAAAAATAGGGAAAACGATTGAAGCAAAAATGTTGTCATGACGCACTGTTATGGGGGATCTGCTGCTGACACTGTTACAGGGGTAATATCCCCCAGTTTCTAGTGCAATGTGTTTGATGACTTTCCCCTTAAATAGTGCTTATAACAAATCTGTGGCTGCTTTTATTATTTACTAAAACAGTGAAGAGCCACAGATTAGTGAATTTTTTAAATATAATGCAGTGCCAAAAGTGTCCCTAATGTCCCCCAAAAGGAACTTCCAGGTTTTGAGATCCCACAACCCTCAGCGATCACTCTCACAGTGAAAGAGTGAGCTCTACGACCCCAGCTCTGCAGCATCCTTCTTAACCAGTTCAGTAAAACCTTAAAAAAATATGTGACCGTGCTGGATTATTTGAGAGAGCAGTGTCTCGTGCTTAGAGCTTGGTAGTACGTGGCCGTAAAGAGGCGTGGCTACGGGACCCGGTAGTTTAAGAATGTTGAAAAATACCAGTGGTTTAACGATGCCATAGAACTGTTAGGTATTGGTATTTTCGTTTATTGTTTTTCACAGTTTGTTATTTTCCATATGGAAAAGGTTAGTGAATAAGTGCATAGTCAATCAGGGTTTAAATTAATGCAGAAGTTACCTAATTTGCAACCAGATTCTTTACAGTGTGTACACCCGGTACATGGACTTTGTTATATATATATATATATATATATAAAACAAACATAGTAAAAATGGACCATTTTCACAGGACTGGCGTGATCAACACGAACTTGTGTATTGTACATAGTTGCACCTCCTGTGCCAACCAGAGTCATCTAACACAAGACCTGGGACCTTAACCTGGTCATGGACCCGTGGATAGGTATCCAGAGGTCAGGTTGTTTGGGTGGCGGGTTATTGGGATCCGGGACATTGGGACTGGACTGTCGCAGGAAGGGGCTGCAACAGAGCAGGTTGAGTCCCCGCTACTACTGAAACTGGTAGCGTTCCACCGTTGGGAGATGAACTCTTAATAAAGTTTAGTAACATTTAAGTAACCAGCCTCCCTAATGTGGGATGTATTTGTAAGTAAATGTTTTACCCTTTTTTCTTCCAATTGAAAAAAAAAAAATAAACCTCTGATGTCCTGTAGGTCGGGGATGAGCTACGCTTAACCAAGGGGGAATGTGATGCCCAGGCCTATCAGGACGTCACCGGGTACTGTGCAATCTGCCCTTCTGTGCAGTATCCACCTCCTTGGTTACCGATCCCTAACCTTTGGTGTTGCCAAGAACAAGCTAATCAAAATCTTAGGAACACTCTGCACCACACCCACCAGACACACCAGTGGACGGCCTGAGTGGAATAGGGTCGCCCACTTGGGGGGTTGGTTAAGGGGGGATCAGCAGTGTCAGGAGCAGTTCAGTTGTGGAGTGACTCTCGAGAGGAGAGGTTAGGAGCACGGCTCCTTGAGACTAATAGGTGACAGACGTTGGTCTGGACCTGGTAGGAGCTGGAACCCTGCTCGCAGGGGATCGTGACAAGGGGCACGGACTGTCAAGGAGGACAGCCGGCGGCCTTGTGCCATCTCCGGGCAGGGGCCAGGGCACGGTGAGGTACGTGACCCTAGGTCAGGGAGTAGCTTCAGGCGTCCTGACAATTTACCCGACGAGGACGGAGCCTTTAAGATCCGTTCTCCACCCACTCCAAAATCGGGGTACTAGCACAACGAGGGGGCTAGAACTTTCCACTACACGATCAAGAAAATCCCAAGCGTGAACCTTGAGAGCAAGCTCACCCAGTTAGCCATACTGGTGAGCGGGACCCGATTAGTTCTACACTAAAGGGACCAACTAGAAGACA
This sequence comes from Anomaloglossus baeobatrachus, assembly GCF_048569485.1. Lineage (NCBI taxonomy): Eukaryota > Metazoa > Chordata > Amphibia > Anura > Aromobatidae > Anomaloglossus > Anomaloglossus baeobatrachus. Next base: position 1,382,835 of record NW_027441806.1, read on the forward strand.
AAGGTGCCAAGCAAAGGTCACAGACTAACAGGCAACACCAACAAGCACGGGATCCAGGCGTGCTCCCTCCCAGCGGCAGCGGTGTCCAGAACTTTGGTTTACTACAGTTGTCGGTGTCAGCGTTATTAGACTGAGTGAGTACGCAAGTGACCCTTATCCCCCAACGGCACCCTCCTGTCGCCTTCACCGAGTCCCGGGGCATTCCCCCCTACCCACGGAGGGGTTAAACACCTGGCTGCCCACTCCATCGCCACCGGATACTCCCATCAGCAGTGGTGGTATTCCCCCTTACCACACACCGTGGGTGGCATCACAAACTTTCCACATCATCCCCTGTAAATACACCCCCTTTTACTCGAGTGGCCGCACGACACCCAGGTCCGGAGAACCCTCGAGCCACCGTGGATCCGGATCCGAGCAGCCCGGCTGCTGACACAGGGGTGGTACATATGTAAATATATATTCTTCATGCCTGTCTTTCTCTGTTGTTTATATGTGATGATTTTGCCTCAGAACCTCTGGAGTTGAGGCAGAGCTGTAGGCATTGCGCACAAAAATAGTAAGGGGATGTCACAGAGGTGTCACAGCCGGTGGACAATCCAGTGGCAAAAGTGTTGGAAAATCCCAGAGGTTTGCAGAACGTGTTGTTAACTGACAGTTCTCTGTTAATGCAGCAGCGGACTATATGACTCTGGGAAACTGTCAGTGTGCACACTATGAGAACTTAGAAGGCTGCAGTCACAGAGTAACACATGGAGTGACTGCAGACTCATTACAAACTTGGACAACCCCTTTAATGCTCCTAACAACATAAATAAAACATAGTGACCTTTAACTTGTCACATGGCACAAGACTTTATTAAAGAGATAGTCCACTACTTTAACATTGAAGGCCTTTCCTTAGGATAGGTCACCAATGACTGATTGGTCGGGGTCTGGCACCTGGCTCCCCAGCCATTTGCCTGTTCTAGGTGCCGTGTCGGTGATGGCCGGAAGTGCTCAGTTATGGATCTGCTCCGTCTTCTGATAGTGGCAGCAGTCTACTATTAAAATCAATGAGGTGGATGTGGAGTACCCGGCCGCGGACACTTATCAGAGGACGGAGCAGATTCAAAAATAAGAATTTCCGGCCACCTGCACCAAGAACAGCTGATCAGTGGGGGTCCCATTTCACTCACATGAAGCCTGCTTTACACGTTGCAATTTCGCATACGATATCGTATGCGATTTGCAACGCCCCCATCGTATATGCGGCACGTTCAATTTGTTGAACGTGCCGCACAAACGATTAACCCCCGTCACACATACTTACCTTCCATACGACCTCGATGTGGGCGGCGAACGTCCACTTCCTGGAGTGGGAGGGACGTTCGGCGTCACAGCGACGTCACACGGCAGCCGGCCAATAGAAGCGGAAGGGCGGAGATGAGCGGGATGTAAACATACCGCCCACCTCCTTCCTTCCGCATTGCCAGCCGGGAGCTGCAGGACGCAGGTAAGCTGCAGTTCATCGTTCCCGGGGTGTCACACGCTGCGATGTGTACTACCCCGGGTACGATGAACAACTTGATGTTCAATTCGTCAGGAATGAATGACGTGCATGTGATGAACAGTTTTTCGTTCAATCGCAATTGCACATCGCTGTCACACGCTACAACATACTTTACGATGCCGGATGTGCGTCACCTACGACGTGACCCCACTGACACATCGTAAGATATCTTGTAGCGTGTAAAGCGGGCTTTAGAAGCAATGCGCAAGTGGGACCGAGGCCTAATGATGAGACATAGTCAGTATCACAAATAAACATTTACATTCAGGTACGTTATAGATGATTGTCTCTGAGTTGTTTCTTTCTATTCTTTATCTTATCCTGACACCATGATTACTTTTCACATTCACATCTCGTTTCTGCAGATTTCCATCTTGTCCGATCATCTGCAGCACATCCCGACACGATGCCCCTAAATATAGCAGAATGATAATACTTTTACTTAAAAATATCTGCCCTATGCTGTGCCCCAGAATAAATAATGGCCCCTCACTGTGTTCTCTGCACAAAAAATGACCCACACACTCTCCCTCTTATGGTACATGCCCTCCACACTGCCCACTTCTTTCCATACTGAGCACACTCTTCACACTGTCCTTTACACCATGTCCCCTTATACTGCCCAGTCTTTATACGGTGCCCTGTGTATTCTGTGTCCTCCAAACTTCTTTCCAGTTTGCTCCACATCCTCTCTCTCCCCATGCATCACCCCTCATCCTCTCTCTCCCCATACATCACCCGTCACCCTCTCTCTCTCTCCCCATACATCACCCCTCACACTCTCCTCATATATCACCCCTCATTTTCTCTCTCCCCATGCATCACCCCTCATCTTTCTCCCCATGCATCACCCCTCATCTTCTCTCTCCCCATGCATCACCCATCATTCTCTTTCTCCCCATGCATCACCCCTCATCCTCCCTCTCCCCATGCATCACCTCTCTCTTTATACTGTGTCCCAAGATTCTTCCCCCTCCCCATCCTCTCTTCCCACCATATTCTGTCCACAGATAGTTCCCTCCCCCACCCTCTTTCTTGTCTTCACAGCTCCACGGGAACACTTATCAGCGTTCTCTTTCACCTCCGCGCTGCGGCCCTGACTTCCGGGTCAGCAATGTGATAAGCTGACCTGATCACATAACAGCCGTCGCTCTGACCCGTAAGTCAGCACTAGCGATCACCGCTTCAATTGTCCTCGCATCTGACAGATACAAGGACAATTGAGTACTGGGAGCCGCGCGCTGCACTTTCTACGAGTGTGGTTGTCAGTGTGACAGCTGCGCTTAGAGAATGGCCGTCTCCCACTACGGGGCCGCAAACGCAGCCCCCGGGCAGACTTTCACACAGCCGCATCAGGCAGCCCGACAGTACCCCACTGACTGTTGCGCCCCCGGGGCAGATACCACACCAGCCCCCCCCTAGATACGCCTCTGCTTATGTTCAGTCCTAGTCATTTCTTGGACTACTTCATACCACATTATGGCCTGGTCAAACTTATTATGGTCCTCTAGCCATCCTTTACATTTAGTCAGGAAATCCTGCCATGTTTGTGTGATGCCCCAGGAGCGCTGATCCTGTTCGGGGACGCCACAGTGCTGGATAACAGGTAGGTTAACTTCAATGGGAAATTCATGACGCCACTCTCGGTATTGCGGTCAGGACGACCGCCACTGCAGTTTAAGGGACACCTGGGGCTGATGGTAGGTGCAGTCAGATGTGGTGGCCTCCCGAGAGTGAGGCTGGCCCCAGGGCCCGGTGTAGGTGTATAGTGCAGCAAGTCGCAGAGTAATCCACACACACAGCAGTAATGTCTTTCAGGGTTTTACTCACTGTTTGTTGTTAGAAGAGTGAGGTATCTGGGGCGATGCTGTGATGAACCAGGAGGGGAACCGGGTATCCCTTTGGCTGACGTCGGGGTGGCTGCTAGCTCGCCTTCCTAGCCCTCTTTGTTTGAGGTGGCCCCGACCTGAAGTCGTGTGGGGCTCACCTAGGGAAGCTGCTTCTGCCAGTTCTCCCCTTTTTGGCCCTTTGTCTGTAGCCTGGACCAAGTGTTTCTGGCTGCTGCCTTCTTCCACTTATGGGCCCTCTCGTTGCTACGTGGCTCCGGACTCTGTGTTGGTTTGGTGAAGGGCATGGAGTGCTCCCCACCTGCAGGTTTAGCAGGCCAACTGAATGGGCCCCTGCTCTGGGGACCTGTAACCCCGTGCGGGCAGGGTCTACTGGCAGTCCCCGTACTCGGCCACCTCTCTGCACTCCGGCCTCAGGTAGTTTTCGGGCGGCACTACCAGGTAGCCCTTTCTCCCCCGCCAGCAGCCACGAACGGTGCAGTGTCTGTAAGGGCCCTGCTCACTGCTCTGCCCTCCAGACGCGACTCCTCCACTTCCTTCTCTTTTGGCTGCCTCTGCACAACTCCCTTGTTCCCAGTGACGCCACCCACCACTAGCTGGGAGGCGAGGGCCCCGCCCCCTCCCTGAGTCTGCTCAGGGGTCCCCTCTAGCTGTGTGTGTGTTCCTAGTTACTAGTGTTCCGTGTGTCCACACGCTTATCAGCCATCAGGATTACCTGTATTGTACTGACCCGACTTGGGTGCAGTACTCAGTGGTGCCTGACCAGGTCAGGGGCGCCACATTTGTTCATCCAGTGTTCCATTCATACCTGCATTCACCTTTTCCCAATTTGGTTCTACAGCCTTTGATAGCTTCTGCGCCTTTTATGTGTTGTACAACATCAATTGCAGGAGTCCATATCTCCACATCCTCATCCTTACTGGATGAGGATCTACTCTGTGTAGTTCTTATCTTTGCAACAACTCGGAATGACAACAACCACACGACAATGATAACAATTACAGAGAACTATGTCTTTGCATCCATGTTGCTTTCAAGGGTAGGACCTTACCTTGCACCACACCACTCGACACTGCGCAAGGTAAATAGTGGCTACTACGTGATACCCCACGTCTGGGGCCCACGAGTTGCCACTTGAGTGATTGCACTGCCGGTACCACGCTTTTGTGGCACACCAGCAGCCACTCAAGAGTGACTGCACTGCCGGTACCTCACGTCTGTGGCACACCAGCAGCCACTCTACTTTACTGCAGTAACTTAATATCTAGAATTGGGATCCCAGTATCACAGAGTAGGTAATATAATAATATGGGGCCCTTCTCCCCCCTTGGTTTTCCACATGAGCGTCTGTACAGCACGCTACACTGGAAAACCCTTAAATCACTTAACGTTTTTTTCTATGGCACAGAAAGCAGGTAAATATTGTAGGGCAGATAATGACTATAACCAGTGCCCAATCAGGAGGGATGTTAGGTACTGAATTAATCAAAGATGGCAGCAAAAGGGAGCTAATGAGAGGACCAGAACAACCAAAACCCTATGAGCTGCTAATCATACCCTGGGAATGTTATCAGGGTGTCCCAATAGACCTGTATCACAATTTTTAGCCCATAAATTTAAAGTTCAATGTCTTAAAGGGACGGTACACTTTTTGCAAAAATGGCAAAAAAAGGACTCGCACTTACAGCAGAGTAAAGATAGTGATTATAAACAGCGCTCACACAAGAGGTATGTACGATATTCCATGCGTAACACCAAAAGAGCAGCAAAAAGAACTAAAGAGAAAACTATAACAAGCAGTGTATTTTCAGGGTGCGTGATATAGTTTCTGCGGATTAATTGCCGTGTTAGTGAGAGGTGATCAGGGTCGTGTAGTACAGGCACAATGAAGTCCACGCAATGTGCTATAAATAATATGTCAGATTCTCTGAGAATGTGAGCAAGAGCAGGACATGGCAAGATGAGAAAGGTTAGTTGCAGGACGTCCAGCGTCTGCTTGCACAGAGATGACAGAGTCTTGCTGTAAAAGTCGGCAGTGTTCACTGCTTTCAAAGTCACAAATTTGACAGCTGTCAGACATGAGGCTGGGACAGTCAGTGTCAGTAGCCAGGATGTGAGAGCATTCTTTACAAAGTCACACAACATACCGGTGTTCTCACCAAACCGACAGTGCTCATCACAAATGGCAGGTCATCCACATACACACATACAAGAAATCACAACCTGTCAGCAAAACTGCCAGTCAGTCAAAAAGTCAGTTACGGACATTGCAATCAGTCTTCAAGTACACTCATTGCAATGTTTTTACAATCACACAAAGTTATAAGGTTACCACACATAGAGAAACCACAAAGTCCCTGGCTCGTACCCAGCAGCTCCGTCCCTTCTGAACGGAAGCCTCAAATGGTGTACGACCATTCCCTGCCTATAGTGATGCGTATCTAGATCTTATACTCACCTCAGTCTCCTCCGAGTATGTCTATCAAGCTCAAAGAGCGACAGACCTGGTCTATCAAATCGTGCCAGGGTCCGGGTAGGTCTTTGCACATGAATGTTAGAGTTTCAGACCCTCAGTTTCAACTGCTATACTCATCAATCTCAGCGGGTGTCGCTAGGTATAGACAAAAACAAACATGTAACAGTCCCTGGCCGGAGGCGCCTCACATGGGTCAGCTCGCAGAATCGCAGGGGCCCTAACTTCCTCACGGTTGGACCCCTCTATACTGGGCCACTATTCTCAGCCTCCCTCGTAAGAAGCTTATGACCCACCCCAGGGCTATGGGGTACTTGGTCCCAGGCCCAGTATTACAGGGATATGTCACGAGTCTGGCCAATGCCTGGTTCCGTGACCCTGGGGGTTGATTAAAAAGGGGTTTAAAATGAAGATAAAAGAATGTTTTTTTTTTGTGATGCCACTTGCAGTATGCGGCTAGGTGAGGAAAGTCGCCGCTGCAGTCTCTCATTGCTGGGGCTGGTGGTATTTAGCAGCTTAGATGTAATGGCCCTCTGCAAGTAGGGCTGAGCCCCAGGGGACAATGATGGGAGTGTAGTATGAGGGTGTAAGGGGTGGGCAGACCCCTTACAAGGAAGCACAGGTTTTCTCTGAAGTGGTTAATGCTGTCCCCATAGAAACTGTAGAGGAGGGAGGAGGAGCCGGCAGCTTAGGGGGAAAGGAAGTGTGTGCTGAAGGCAGTTGTGTCCTGGACAGGAGAGAAGAAACAGCCAGGGGCAGAGTGTGGAGCTGAGTGGGCAGAAAGAAAGAAAGAAAGAAGGGAGCTGGAAGAACAGGGAAGCCGGAGAGAAAAGGAGCGGGCGGAACCTCGTAGGGTGAAGCAGTCCGGTGTGGGTCCGGGCTGTGGGTAGCCAGAAGTGGGAGCCGGGCGAAGAGGAGTAGTCAGGCAAGTCACCCACTTGAGGGGACGCTAGGGCAGGCTTTCCCTCAGCTAAAGGAAGCGCCACAGCACTGTGTTTTGTTACTGCCACGTGTGGAGACTTGCGAAGAATAAAACATGTTTGTTATTTGCATTGAACCATGCCTGAAGAGTATTTGTACGCCGGACGACATCTGCACCACCACACTCTGCCCCACCAAGACATCTCCCGTCCCGATAGTGACGGCGAAGCCAGGGGTAAGCCTGACAGAAGGGGCCACGACTACAAGCCCAGAGGTGCCCCTGGCTCCCCGTTACATTTGGCATAGTCGGCAGGATCAAGCCCGCAGAAGAGAAACCCCGAGCAGAGACCAAGTGGTGCCTGATGTACTGAACAGGCCACAAGATGGCGGCAAGATGGCGGCCGTCCTCATGGATTTAGTGAAGGCGCGAAAAGTGGGCGCCAAACGAAAAGTGCTGGGCTGGCCTGTAAGGAAGAAGCCCGGAGTGCACCGCCCAAAGAGGGGAGGTGCTTGCACCGAGATACTGCAGAGGTCTAGAGACGTGGGCGGCGCCGCAAGAAAAAAGAGGCGTCGCAAACGCTGTGCCAACCTGGTGGGTGAGGCCGGGGGCGGAGTATGGGCAGAAGCGGGAAAAGAAGAACCGCCTCCACCTTCCCCGGCGCGATTGCAACCCCGGCAGTGGAAGAAGAAGCAAACTCCAATACCTGGACCAAGCTTAATGCAGAACTGTGCGTGGACTCCTTCCGTGACTGTTAAGAAGGAATCTTGTTGTCCTGTTGTTTTCTGCCCACCCAAAGACCGGGAGCGCTTGGAAATAGCCTCCGGGCAGAAGGTCAGCTAAGACCGGGAGCGCCTGAGGAGGGCCTCCGGGCAGATGTGCGACTAAGACCGGGAGCTTCCCTGGAGGGACTCCGGGCACCAAACTTGTGTGCCAGTCTGTGTGTTTTAAGTATTGTGTTTTCCTACATGTGTTGTTTTGCAGGTACGAACCTCGCCAGGAGGCTGAGGTTAAAGAGGGGAGGAATGTAAGGGGTAGTTGGACCCCTGGTAGTGAAGGAGCGTTTTTTTCCCCCCTGAAGACGCCACAGTAGTATGGTGGCAAATTGTAAATGTTGATGGTAAAATGTTACCTGTCATAAACTGTTTCCCCACTAGGTGCCAGTGTAGAGCAGTGGTTCCCCTGGTAACAGTGGCAGGGAAGGAAGGGGCAGGGCAGCCTAGGTGGGGAAGGAAGGGTTCTGAATGCAGAGTCCAGTGTGCAGTGAGATGTGAGAGGCGAGCAAGCTCGGTCTGAGGTGACGGGGCAGAGTGTGGGAGTGAGACGAGGCAGTCAGCCTGAGTGAGTACTCTTGGCTAGAAAGCAGAGGAAACCCATGAGAAACGGTGGAAGAGTTGGGACTAGTCCGGAGCCGGTGGTGTGTACTAGAGTGGAGTGCAGCTATCAGGGGGATAACAAGTGGCCCCTGCAGGCGAAGGTTAGTGCCCTGACAAAGAAGTGGAGAGGTGAGAACTTATCCAGAGCCGGTAGTGTGTGCTGGATCTGCCCTACAGTAAATCCGGGTTAGAGCGCAGCTACTAGGGGGTTAACGTATGTCCCCTGCAGGCAAAGGAAAGTGCCCGTAGAGAAAAGGAAACCGTTTTTGTAGAAAAGGACCTGTAACTTGTAACGTACTAAAGTAAACCTGCTGCAAACAAAAAGATGGAAGCTTTGTTTAATAAATTGGTGTTTCGTTTATCTGCTGCCTGCAATTGTCTCTTTCCTGAAAGTGAAGAAGGAGCTGGAGAGCACAGAAAGAACGGGCCCCATGCATCCACACTCTGCCCCAACAACACACCTGTTTTGCAAGTGACGGCCGGGCCGGGGTTCAGCCTGCGGCCCACAAGGCGAGGGGACCCGACTACACCCCCTGAGGCGCCCCCTGGCCCCGTTACATTTGGCGTAGTCGGCAGGATCCGGATCGTATGCAAGGGGACCCGCTCCAAGAAGATGGAGACCAAGTGGTGCCCAGGGCCCCTGATCCGGACTTTCAGCGAAGATTTCCAGTCCCATGGTGGGAAGAAGAAACAGTGCCTGAGGCGGTGGACCGGGCACAAGATGGCGGCAAGGTGGCCGTCGTCTGTGAAGAAACAGAAAGCGCGCGCAGAATTGGCGCCAAAAGAAGAGCCTGGGGCTGGCCGGTGCCGAAAAAGAAGTTCGGAGTACTCCGCCCAAAGAGGGGAGGTGCCGGTCCCAGGGCACGAAGGAAGATATGTGAAGTGGGCGGTGTTCCAGAGAAAAAGAAGAACCGCCGCGTAGGGGTCGACCTGATGTGTGAGACTGGGGGTGGAGTATACCCAAGAGCGGGAAAAGTAAGCCCGCCTCCACTTCCTCCAGCATCTCCACTGACCCCGACGCCATTACCAGAAACGCTGACTCCGAGCAAGATGGAGACTCCAGGAAGACAGCAAGCTGCGGTAGCCGCACTAGTAGCGACTAGCCTGGGCAGAGGACGCCCGAAGCAGACTGCGGCTGCGGAAGGACCCACCCTTAACCTACCGGCTGTGCCAGGAGGACCGGAGCGGCCCACTACACAAGAGGCCGCACAGTGGCAACAGGAAATCGAGTGGGAGGAATGCCAATACCGGCGGCGGTCGCAGCAAAGACCGGTGCTAGCTGAACTCTCCCACCCGAGACGTTGGAGCAACCCGCCAACTACGAGCCCTTCCGGAGGCTGCGCCGGTTGCCCGGACAGTCCCTGTCGGAGTACGTGCAGGCCCAACGAGCCGAATGGCAACGTGCATATCATCCGGAGTGACTTTTCAAGACCGGAAGATGGCGGGCCTGTTTTTGTTCAACACCGGCGTTGTTTTGAGCCGGAAGAAGGTGTGTTGTTTGTAACCGTTCAAGTTGCTGAGCCCGGAAGAGAGCCTGATGCTGGACTGAGCCAGGGGCTCCCTCCGCGTCGTTAAGAAGATTTTTGCCGAGTTGTGTTCCTGCCAGCTAACGTCTAAGACCGGGAGTGCTGCAAAAGCCTCCGGGCAGAAACTCCACTAAGACCGGGAGTGCCTGCCGACGGCCTCCGGGCACGACTAAGACCGGGAGCTTCCAGGAGGAACTCCGGGCGCTGGACTGGTGTGCCCTTGCGGGTGCCCTCAGGTGAACATGTTCGCAGTTTCATTAAAATGACTTTGTTTAGTTTTAAAATGTGATTTTAGATTTGTGCCTTGCCGGGAGGCTTAGGCTTAAAGAGGGGAGGTATGTAAGGGGTGGGCAGACCCCTTACAAGGAAGCACAGGTTTTCTCTGAAGTGGTTAATGCTGTCCCCATAGAAACTGTAGAGGAGGGAGGAGGAGCCGGCAGCTTAGGGGGAAAGGAAGTGTGTGCTGAAGGCAGTTGTGTCCGGGACGGGAGAGAAGAAACAGCCAGGGGCAGAGTGTGGAGCTGAGTGGGCAGAAAGAAAGAAAGAAAGAAGGGAGCTGGAAGAACAGGGAAGCCGGAGAGAAAAGGAGCGGGCGGAACCTCGTAGGGTGAAGCAGTCCGGTGTGGGTCCGGGCTGTGGGTAGCCAGAAGTGGGAGCCGGGCGAAGAGGAGTAGTCAGGCAAGTCACCCACTTGAGGGGACGCTAGGGCAGGCTTTCCCTCAGCTAAAGGAAGCGCCACAGCACTGTGTTTTGTTACTGCCACGTGTGGAGACTTGCGAAGAATAAAACATGTTTGTTATTTGCATTGAACCATGCCTGAAGAGTATTTGTACGCCGGACGACATCTGCACCACCACACTCTGCCCCACCAAGACATCTCCCGTCCCGATAGTGACGGCGAAGCCAGGAGTAAGCCTGACAGAAGGGGCCACGACTACAAGCCCAGAGGTGCCCCTGGCTCCCCGTTACAAGGGCAACAGGTGAAACAGGTAAGAGAAGAACTCAGGCCACACAAGAGCTGTGGTTTAACTTGTCTTACTCACGGGTTTTGTGAGCTGCAGCCCGACTGGTGCTGGTCGGCACCAAACTGGGCCTCAGGATTCCTTTTGTCCCAGTGCCGGTTTTGTGACCTGGTGAGCTGTACTTCCTTGCACCCGTCTGTAGTTGGTGGGTCCCTGTAGCCTGAAGCGTTCTGGGGCTCCCCTCCTGGTCTCTCAGTCTTGGCCCGTATAGCAGGCAGATTTAACCACTCATGAGTTGGGCCTCCGCCTAAGCTCCCTTGGTTCCCTGTAAGCTGCTGAGCTCCGGACACTAACGTTGGTGAGGAACCATGATGATTCCCTCACCGGGCAGATTTATTTCGGATGATGTGAGAAAAGCAGGTTAAATACCGCGCCAAACCACAGGAATCAGGATGAAAAAGTAATTCTCTTTTCTTTATTTTCACAGGTCTACGCGTTTCAAGGACATATCCGTCCTCTTCCTCAGGACAGATGCAGAGAACACTAGTTAGTGTTCTCTGCATCTGTCCTGAGGAAGAGGATGGATATGTCCTTGAAACGCGTAGACCTGTGAAAATAAAGAAAAGAGAATTACTTTTTCATCCTGATTCCTGTGGTTTGGCGCGGTATTTAACCTGCTTTTCTCCCATCATCCGAAATTACTCTGCTTCTGCGGGACTGCTGCCTTCCACGTTTGTTTCATGCTGCTAAAGGAGTTGTGACTGACACAACCCCATCAGGTGAGTGCTTCTATTGCACATTCACTTTTCCATCTGTTATACCGGATAAGACCCTATTTGCGCCTTTTTCCCACAGTTTATTTCACGGGCAGATTTATTAGATGAGCTTGAAGCGTCTTTCTGAACTAGGGCTCTGCACCCCACCGGTGCCTGGTCCTGTAAGTACTCCCCGTACTCTCCCAGCGACCGTACTCCTTTTTGCCCAATCAGTCACTCCACACTTGCTGTCTGTCTGCATGTTATCCTCAGACCTACTGTCAACTGCCTACTGCACACTCTAGCCCCTCCCCTTTCCCTGGTTTCTGATTAGCGGGTTTGGACGAGCCCCCAGCTACAGGTGGCTATCCATCAGGTCCGTCTCTAGCTTGTTACCCAGTCTGGGGACAAGGGCATGGTTTTGTGTGTTTAGTTGGTGTTGTTTGGTTTTTACTTGCATTGGTCTTCCAGGAATCCGAGGTTAGTACTGCACCTGTTACTGGATGCAATACCCTGTGGCACCTGACAACTCAGGGGCGCCACACTTATTACAGACACTCACAGACTCATACGCCTACAGACAATAGCACATATAAAGCAACACTCATTGGGTACTAGGCAGCAGGATGCCTACATGGCACACCCCAAACGACAAGGACAGCACAGGAGGCAGTCAGTAACACAAAGGGTTATTTACCACGGTTTGCCCTACATCCAGTCCTGTTCCCGTGGGGGGGGGCGATGTTGTGAGGCCACAATTCACCACCAAAAACTGTTATGGCAATCAGCCAAGCCACATGCAAAATGAATGCTTCGCCGGCGGGAAGAAGTCAGCAATGACAGATGACAGTCATGTGGTTCCCCATCTGAGCCAGTGCCCAGGGGGTCATTTATTGAAAAGCTTTTACATATAAGTCAATATACCCCAACATTCATTGGTCAATCTCAACACTATTACATAATAATTGGTTACACTCTTGTTTATCATTTATACTCATTGGTTAATTTGGAATATCATGTAAAATAAAGACCACCTGATTCAAATGGAACATGCAGAGCCATGTGTATCAGGGGACACTCTTAGAGATAAGGACTGGCACATTGTAAAATGTACCAGTACCTAATATATCATTTTATATATAAAGGTACATTACACTGACTATGGCCTTCCCATCTGTCCAGATGTTATTCTATGTTAGGTGTAGCAAATAATATTAATAATAATAATAATAATAATAATCATAATCTGATCTTGTAAACCAGATTCAAGCTGGCGTCACACGGTACGATATATCGGGCGATATGTCGGCAGGGTAACGGAGTTTTTGACGCATATCCAGCATCGTTTGATATATCGTAGCGTGTGACAGCTACGAGCGACTGTGAACAAGCAAAAATACTCACCTTATCGTTGCTCGTTGACACGTCGCTCATTTTCAAAATGTCGGTCTTCCTTCTGTGCTCCGGTTGTTCATCGTTCCCGAGGCAGCACACGTCGCTCCGTTTGACAACCTGGGAGCGACGAACACAGCTTACCTGCGTCCCGCCGGCAATGTGGAAGGAAGGAGGTGGGCGGGATGTTACGTCTCGCTCATCTACGCCCCTCCGCTTCTATTGGCCGGCCGCTGTGTGACGTCGCTGTGACGCCGAACGTCCCTCCCCCTTCAGGAAGAGGATGTTCGCCGCCCACAGCGACGTCGTCCGGGAGGTAAGTGCGTGTGACAGGGGGTTAACGATTTTCTGCGCCACGGGCAACTAATTGCCCGTGACGCACAAACGACAGGGGCGGGTACGATCGCTCGTGCGATCACACGATAGATCGTACCGTGTGACGCCGGCTTCATTCTTTAACAATGCCCACCACATCATAATCCATGGATGACATAAGAGTCTCCAATTCATTCATTTTGTTTGCAAGACTTCTTGCATTTGCCAGTAGACATTTAATACTATTAACACATTCCTTATCCCTAGCCTCCCTACTTTCTTTGCATGTCCCAGACCCCCCAATCCTTCATTGACCCTTAGGCCTTGTGCGCACTAGGCGTTTTTGTCGCGTTTTTAGCGGCGTTTTTACCGCGTTTTTGTGCTGAAAACGCAGTGACATTGCTTCCCCAGCAATGTCTATGGGTTTTCAGAAGTGCTGCCCGCACACAGCGTTTTTTTGTAGCTGCGTTTTTGTGGTGACTACAAAAATGCAGCATGTCAATTATTTCTGTGTTTTTCACTGCGTTTTTCACCCATTGAGTTCAATGAGATGTTCAACAACGCAATGAAAAACGCATATAGCTGCGTTTCTATGACTAAAAACGCAGCTATAAACGCAAGGGGTGGGCAGTATAGTGACGTGTATAGTCGAGGATTCCTTCTGTTGGTAAACACAGAAGCATGAATCCTCCCGGTACCGTCACCGCTGCTTCCACAACCCGCCCGGTGCCATGTCAGCTCTGTGCGGCGCCATGTCTGGGCGGGAGGTGGAGGCAGCGGCAAAAACAAAAGTGAACAGTAGAAAAAAAAAAAAATGTCATATATACTCACCTGTCTGCAGGGTCCCGAGGCCATGCCCGCCGCTCGGGCTGTGTGCAGTCTCCCCGGGGCACGTACGAAGCTTGCAGGACCTGGCGGTGGATCACCTGATGCAGTCACCTGACGCATCAGCTGATCGTAATTCTCGCGGTGTCGCCGGCTTTTTCGCGCCCGGCCGGCTATCAGCTGATCCTGCCGTCAGGGGACTTCTTCAGCTGATTACCAGCAGCTCTCCTGCAGCGATGGAACAGGATCAGACTCTCATCCAATCCCTCCAGGAGCTGCCGGTAATCAGCACAGACGTGAGTATTTATTTATTTATTTATTTATTTATTTTTTTTGCACCGATGCATCAGCTGATTGTATAATCGGCTTTTATACAATCAGCTGATGTGTGATGTGCTTCAGCCCCTAGAACCTGACACATCATCTGATCGCTTTGCCTTCCAGCAAACCGATCAGATGATATTGGATCCGGATTGGACGGCACGGGACCCTGACCCAGGATTACTGCGGAGGGGGGTTCTTTATTTCAATAAAGATGGAGTCACTAATTGTGTTGTGTTTTATTTCTAATAAAAATATTTTTCTGTGTGTTGTGTTTTTTTTATCATTACTAGAAATTCATGGTGGCCATGTCTAATATTGGCGTGACACCATGAATTTCGGGCTTAGGGCCAGCTGATAATATACAGCTAGCCCTAACTCCATTATTACCCAGCGAGCCACCCGGCATCAGGGCAGCTGGAAGAGTTGGATACAGCGCCAGAAGATGGCGCTTCTATGAAAGCGCCATTTTCTGGGGTGGCTGCGGGACTGCAATTCACAGCGAGGGTGCCCAGAAAGCATGGGCACCCTGCACTGTGGATTCCAATCCCCAGCTGCCTAGTTGTACCCGGCTGGACTCAAAAATTGGGCGAAGCCCACGTCATTTTTTTTTAAAATTATTTCATGAAATTCATGAAATATAAAAAAAAGGGCTTCCCTATATTTTTGGTTCCCAGCCGGGTACAAATAGGCAGCTGGGGTTGGGGGCAGCCTGTACCTGCCTGCTGTACCCGGCTAACATACAAAAATATGGCGAAGCCCACGTCATTTTTTTGGGGGGCAAAAAACTCCTGCATTCAGTCCTGGATGGAGGATGCTGAGCCTTGTAGTTCTGCAGCTGCTGTCTGCTCTCCTGCATACACTAGTTCTGCAGCTGTCTGCTCTCCTGCATAAACTAGTTCTGCAGCTGTCTGCTCTCCTGCATACACTAGTTCTGCAGCTGTCTGCTCTCCTGCATAAACTAGTTCAGCAGCTGTCTGCTCTCCTGCATAAACTAGTTCTGCAGCTGTCTGCTCTCCTGCATACACTAGTTCTGCAGCTGTCTGCTCTCCTGCATACAATGAACATTTTGAAGAAGGAAATGACATCAGACCTTTTTTTTTTCATCAACAATCTTTAATGGCATTGTGCACTGATTAAAAACGCAGTGAGCAAAAACGCAGCAAAAAACGCACCAAATCGCGGTAAAAACGCATGCGTTTTTATCGCGTTTTTTAGCCGCGGGTGCGTTTTTTGAGACAAAAACGCACATAAAAACGCAGTGTGAAAAAAACGCCTAGTGCGCACATACCCTTACTGTATCACTATCTCTATCTGCTCTATCTATCCCCTTATTTGCTCCACTACCCTCTCTCCCCCAGATCCTAGTTTAAAAGCTCCTCCATCCGTCTGACCATTTTCTCCCCCAGCACTTCTGCACCCTCCCCATTGAGGTGCAGCCCGTCCCTACTGTAGAACCTGTAGCTGACTAAGAAGTCGGCCCAGTTCTCCATGAACGCGAACCCTTCCTTCCTGCACCAATTTCTAAGCCACGTATCTATATCCCTAAGCTCCCGTTGTCTTTCTAGTGACGCTCGTGGCACCGTTAGTATTTCTGAAAACACCACCTTGGAGGTCCTGGACTTCGGCTTCTCTCCTAGTTCTTTGTAATCATTAAGGACCTTCCACCTGTCTCTAACTTTGTCATTAGTACCAATATGCACTATGACCGCTGAGTTTTTCCCAGCCCCACCCAGCAATCTGTCTACCCGATCCGCAATATGACGAACCCGAGCACCCGGCAGACAATTCACTGTTTGGCATTCACGGTCTCAGTGACAGATGACCCTGTCTGTCCGCATAATTATAGAGTCCCCAACCACCAACATCTGTCTGGCCTTTGCTGTACTCCTATTTCCCTCCTTCCTACAGCAGCCATTTTCCTGGTTGCTAGGAGCAACGTCCTGCTGTAGTGATCCTAGTCCTGGCCTAAAGGTATCAACCACTGAGGACTCTCAGTTCTTTTAAACAATTTTTTTAATATCAGCCACACAGTCATATTTACTAGGTTGTGCCAGATCCGGACTAGGCTCCCTGACACTTTTCCCCCTACCTCTTCTTCTGTTACCCAGCTACCTACCTCTGGGTCCTGACCTTCCCCTCCTCCATAGCACTGGCCCCAGCCAGAGCCGCTCAGTGAGCTCTAAACTCCTCTCCAGGTTTGCAATGCTCCTGAGTGTTGTGAGCTGCATATTTAGATCCGTTACCTGGGCTTCCAAATATGTAACACACTGACATCGAGAGCAGACATATTCACCCTCCAACGGCTGCTCAAGGCAGGCATACATCTGACAAGACACACACCTGGTAGCATTGTCCATGGAGCCGCTATTAATGGGGATGAACAGTGCAGATAAAAGTAGAAAAACAAAGGAAAACTTGTAAGGAAAACTCCAAACTCTGCTCTTGTGTCACACTATGATATTGCGCTTATACTATGCACTTCCCGGCCCCCTCAGACTTTACTGCCCCTCACAAGCTCAGTGACCCTCGCTTACTGTGGCCGGGGTAAATAGTTCTGGAACAATCTAGAAACAGCTGTGGCTACTGCCCCCTCAGACTTCACTGCTCATCCCTGGATTTCCAGGATATCTGCTCCATGTCCGTCCAGGGCTTCCAGGATGTGTCCTGTCTACATACAGCCTCCATTACCTCACTGTGACCCCCTGACATAACCTCCCCTCACCCAGCACCATGACACCCAGCACAGCAGAGCCCTGCATACACTGAGGAGCTGACCATGTGACCCTGACTCCTCCCCTCCATGTGACATCATCACAGATCCTGTAAGCACAGAGCAGCCATATATCTAGGGTCGTGGCTAAATCCCAGTGGCTAGAAGGACCTGGTCCCTCTGCCCACTGGGAAATAGCCGACTCTATAGAGAGAAAGCTAAATCCCAGTGGGCTAAAGGACCTGGTCCCTCCTTCCACTGGGATTTAGCTTTCTCTATCCAAAGTCGGCTATTTCCCAGTGAGCAGAGGGACCAGGTCCTTCTGCCCACTGGGATTTAGCCTGTTCTCTATGAGAAATCTAAATCCTAGTGGGCTAAAGGACCAGGTTCCAATGAGTGTTTTAATACAAGATTTAGCGATCTAATGGATTACGTACTTCTGCCCACTGGGATTTAGCCTGTTCTACATAAGAAAGCTAAATCCTAGTGGGCTAAAGGACCAGGTCCTAATAAGTGTTTTAATACAATTCTTAGTGGGAAAAAGGACCAGGTCCTTCTGCCCACTGGGATTTAGCCTGTTCTCTATGAGAAATCTAAATCCTAGTGGGCTAAAGGACCAGGTTCCAATAAGTGTTTTAATACAATTCTTAGTGGGAAAAAGGACAAGGTCCTTCTGCCCACTGGGATTTAGCCTGTTCTACATAAAAAAGCTAAATCCTAGTGGGCTAAAGGACCAGGTCCTAATAAGTGTTTTAATACAATTCTTAGTGGGAAAAAGGACCAGGTCCTTCTGCCCACTGGGATTTAGCCTGCTCTCTATTAGAAAGCTAAATCCTAGTGGGCTAAAGGACCAGGTCCTAATAAGTGTTTTAATACAATTCTTAGTGGGAAAAAGGACCAGGTCCTTCTGCCCACTGGGATTTAGCCTGTTCTCTATGAGAAATCTAAATCCTAGTGGGCTAAAGGACCAGGTTCCAATAAGTGTTTTAATACAATTCTTAGTGGGAAAAAGGACAAGGTCCTTCTGCCCACTGGGATTTAGCCTGTTCTACATAAAAAAGCTAAATCCTAGTGGGCTAAAGGACCAGGTCCTAATAAGTGTTTTAATACAATTCTTAGTGGGAAAAAGGACCAGGTCCTTCTGGCCACTGGGATTTAGCCTGTTCTACATAAGAAAGCTAAGTCCTAGTGGGCTAAAGGACCAGGTCCTAATAAGTGTTTTAATACAATTCTTAGTGGGAAAAAGGACCAGGTCCTTCTGGCCACTGGGATTTAGCCTGTTCTCTATGAGAAATCTAAATCCTAGTGGGCTAAAGGACCAGGTTCCAATGAGTGTTTTAATACAAGACTTCGCGATCTAATGGATTGCGTACTTCTGACCACTGGGATTTAGCCTGTTCTACATAAGAATGCTAAATCCTAGTGGGCTAAAGGACCAGGTTCCAATAAGTGTTTTAATACATTTCTTAGTGGGAAAAAGGACCAGGTCCTTCTGCCCACTGGGATTTAGCCTGTTCTACATAAGAAAGCTAAATCCCAGTGGGCTAAAGGACCAGGTCCTAATAAGTGTTTTAATACAAGACTTAGTGATCTAATGGATCCTTCCACTGGGATTTAGCTTTCTCTATCCAGAGCCAGCTATTTGCCAGTGGGCAGAGGGACCAGGACCTTCTGCCCACTGGGATTTAGCCTGCTCTCTATTAGAAAGCTAAATCCTAGTGGGCTAAAGGACCAGGTCCTAATAAGTGTTTTAATACAATTCTTAGTGGGAAAAAGGACCAGGTCCTTCTGCCCACTGGGATTTAGCCTGTTCTCTATGAGAAATCTAAATCCTAGTGGGCTAAAGGACCAGGTTCCAATAAGTGTTTTAATACATTTCTTAGTGGGAAAAAGGACCAGGTCCTTCTGCCCACTGGGATTTAGCCTGTTCTACATAAGAAAGCTAAATCCTAGTGGGCTAAAGGACCAGGTCCTAATAAGTGTTTTAATACAATTCTTAGTGGGAAAAAGGACCAGGTCCTTCTGCCCACTGGGATTTAGCCTGTTCTCTATGAGAAATCTAAATCCTAGTGGGCTAAAGGACAAGGTTCCAATAAGTGTTTTAATACAATTCTTAATGGGAAAAAGGACCAGGTCCTTCTGCCCACTGGGATTTAGCCTGTTCTACATAAAAAAGCTAAATCCTAGTGGGCTAAAGGACCAGGTCCTAATAAGTGTTTTAATACAATTCTTAGTGGGAAAAAGGACCAGGTCCTTCTGCCCACTGGGATTTAGCCTGTTCTCTATGAGAAATCTAAATCCTAGTGGGCTAAAGGACCAGGTTCCAATAAGTGTTTTAATACAATTCTTAGTGGGAAAAAGGACCAGGTCCTTCTGCCCACTGGGATTTAGCCTGTTCTACATAAAAAAGCTAAATCCTAGTGGGCTAAAGGACCAGGTCCTAATAAGTGTTTTAATACAATTCTTAGTGGGAAAAAGGACCAGGTCCTTCTGGCCACTGGGATTTAGCCTGTTCTACATAAGAAAGCTAAGTCCTAGTGGGCTAGAGGACCAGGTCCTAATAAGTGTTTTAATACAATTCTTAGTGGGAAAAAGGACCAGGTCCTTCTGGCCACTGGGATTTAGCCTGTTCTCTATGAGAAATCTAAATCCTAGTGGGCTAAAGGACCAGGTTCCAATTAGTGTTTTAATACAAGACTTCGCGATCTAATGGATTGCGTACTTCTGACCACTGGGATTTAGCCTGTTCTACATAAGAAAGCTAAATCCTAGTGGGCGAAAGGACCAGGTTCCAATAAGTGTTTTAATACATTTCTTAGTGGGAAAAAGGACCAGGTCCTTCTGCCCACTGGGATTTAGCCTGTTCTCTATGAGAAATCTAAATCCTAGTGGGCTAAAGGACCAGGTTCCAATAAGTGTTTTAATACAATTCTTAGTGGGAAAAAGGACCAGGTCCTTCTGCCCACTGGGATTTAGCCTGTTCTACATAAGAAAGCTAAATCCTAGTGGGCTAAAGGACCAGGTCCTAATAAGTGTTTTAATACAATTCTTAGTGGGAAAAAGGACCAGGTCCTTCTGCCCACTGGGATTTAGCCTGTTCTACATAAGAAAGCTAAATCCTAGTGGGCTAAAGGACCAGGTCCTAATAAGTGTTTTAATACAATTCTTAGTGGGAAAAAGGACCAGGTCCTTCTGCCCACTGGGATTTAGCCTGTTCTCTATGAGAAATCTAAATCCTAGTGGGCTAAAGGACCAGGTTCCAATAAGTGTTTTAATACAATTCTTAATGGGAAAAAGGACAAGGTCCTTCTGCCCACTGGGATTTAGCCTGTTCTACATAAAAAAGCTAAATCCTAGTGGGCTAAAGGACCAGGTCCTAATAAGTGTTTTAATACAATTCTTAGTGGGAAAAAGGCCAGGTCCTTCTGGCCACTGGGATTTAGCCTGTTCTACATAAGAAAGCTAAGTCCTAGTGGGCTAGAGGACCAGGTCCTAATAAGTGTTTTAATACAATTCTTAGTGGGAAAAAGGACCAGGTCCTTCTGGCCACTGGGATTTAGCCTGTTCTCTATGAGAAATCTAAATCCTAGTGGGCTAAAGGACCAGGTTCCAATGAGTGTTTTAATACAAGACTTCGCGATCTAATGGATTGCGTACTTCTGACCACTGGGATTTAGCCTGTTCTACATAAGAAAGCTAAATCCTAGTGGGCTAAAGGACCAGGTTCCAATAAGTGTTTTAATACATTTCTTAGTGGGAAAAAGGACCAGGTCCTTCTGCCCACTGGGATTTAGCCTGTTCTCTATGAGAAATCTAAATCCTAGTGGGCTAAAGGACCAGATTCCAATAAGTGTTTTAATACAATTCTTAGTGGGAAAAAGGACCAGGTCCTTCTGCCCACTGGGATTTAGCCTGTTCTACATAAGAAAGCTAAATCCTAGTGGGCTAAAGGACCAGGTCCTAATAAGTGTTTTAATACAAGACTTAGTGATCTAATGGATCCTTCCACTGGGATTTAGCTTTCTCTATCCAGAGCCAGCTATTTGCCAGTGGGCAGAGGGACCAGGTCCTTCTGCCCACTGGGATTTAGCCTGCTCTCTATTAGAAAGCTAAATCCTAGTGGGCTAAAGGACCAGGTCCTAATAAGTGTTTTGTTCAAATCAAAGTTTATTAGAATAGAAGAAGATAATCAAACAATTGCACAGCGCGCAGGCTGAGGGTATATATCCAAGCTAGCTGCTAAAAACACAACAGTTCTTTGACTACACCTGCGCCACTGGCGACCAAAAATAACAAGTACAATTCGTATGTGTTAGAAATAGGAAGAACAAGTTGAAAAAAAAGAGCTAAAGAAGAGGAGGTGGAAGAAGAATTTAGAGACAGTAAAGACAACAGAAACGTGGGAAAGTAAGATGAAAGGGGAAGGGTACAAAGAGTTCCCACCCGAGTGGACGCGCCCTCCTACATCAAAACCACATTTTCAAGGCTAACCTTATAGGTACAGAAATAAGAGAATGGAAAATTACCTACATACCTGGCCCCCCGTGAATCCATAGACCCATATCCGGTGAGTCCCTGAACATGATCCACGGGGCCCACGTAGCATCAACTTTGTCCTTGTTGCCGAGTGTCTGACCTATCAAGGTCTCCATCCTGAAGATCTCGTTGCACTCTGCTATGAATTCATCCCGTGATGGGATTCTAGTTTGCTTCCAATATCTTGGAATTAGGTTTCTGGCAGCTGTTAAAAAATGTCTTAATAAACCTTTCCTAAACCCTGAAGCAGAAACATTCCCGAGGGACAGGAGAGCTAACTCTTTTGTGGGCCGGATCTGCCTCAAGGAGAGTTTATTGAGTAACTGGAAAATGCTCTCCCAGAATGATCTCACTGGGGGACATGACCACCAGATATGAGTGAGGGTTCCCCTCTCCTTTTGGCATCTCCAGCACACATCAGAGGCTGATGGAAAGGCAGCATGGATACTCACAGGACACCTATACCACCTAGATAGGACTTTGTAGCACCTTTCCTGTGATATCACATTCATCGAAGTTTTACCAATAAAGAGAAGGATTTTGGTCCGCTCCTCAGCCGAGAATGACCTCCCCCACTCTCTCTCCCATTTCCCAAAGTACCCAGGCAAGCCGTCCCTCGCACCTCTGCATCTGAGAAACAAGTCATACAAGGTCGAAATGGTATGGCCTGGAGAATCCTTCGCTAGGCAAAGGGCCTCAAAGGGTGTGAGTGCCCTATAGATGTCTACCCTCCTAGCCATAGACACTATAAAACTTTTCAGCTGTTTGAAGAAGAACCACATATCTTGACATTTGTTGATATATGAAGAGTAATTATCTAGGGGTGTAATACCTGTGTCTGAGATAAAGTCACGAATAATAGGATGGTCACTCTTCCTTTTATGGAGGAATGTTGATCTATGGAAACCCGCCTGAAAATCTGAATTACTATGGACCGGTGTCAATGGGCCTGGAATGGAGGACAAGTCAAGATATTTATTACCTCGGGACATAAAATTCCGCAATTGCTTTGTGATAAAGGGTACTGTGATAGAGCTGGAGCTGGGTGGTGCTCTGGTCCAAATAACTACCTTCGGATCAACATCAGATTGCGCGCTTTCGGCTTCCACCCATCTTTTCGTTTCACCTGAGTTAAATAGATCCAGAACGCACGTCCCTAAAGAGGCGTAGCTATACAAAAGGAGATTAGGGAGTCCAGTTCCTCCCATATCCCTTGATCTACTCAATATTTTGTGGGAAATACGTGGGCGTTTATGTGCCCAGACAAATTTGGTTATGCTAGATTTCAGACGTGAGAAAAAAGAGGCCGGCAATACTAAGGGGATGGTTTGGAAGTAATAAAGCAGCTTTGGTAACAGGTCCATTTTGATCGCATTTATCCTCCCAAACCATGAAAGCTGGAGTTTGTTCCAGTTATTGAGGTCTAATTCTAACTTCCTGGAAATGTGGCGGTGATTTGATTTAAAGAGGTCAAGGGGATCTGCCGTCAGTTTAATTCCTAGGTATGTCAATGAATCCACCTGCCATTTGAAGGGGAGAGAGGCTTTGAGCTGAGTCACCAGCATTGGAGGAAGAGATATATTCAGTATTTCGGATTTATGAGTATTTATTTTAAAATTACTCAGAGATCCGAACCTCCGCAATTCAGCCATTATGTTGGGTAGACTAATGAGTGGAGAGGTAACGTACAGGAGCAGATCATCTGCGAATAAAGCTAATTTATGGTCCTGTTTGTGAAATGTAACCCCTTTAATTGATATATTGCTCCTCAATGCCACCGCCAGATGTTCCATGGTCAGAATATATAATGATGGGGAAAGGGGGCACCCTTGTCTTGTTCCATTACATATTGTAAAGGAATCTGAGAGGGAGCCATTTATTTTGATTTGTGCTGTGGGCGAAGAGTAGAGTGCTGTAACTCTGTTCATCATGTGCTCTCCCAACCCTATGTTTTTAAGGACCTGAAACATGAAACCCCAGTGCACCCTGTCAAACGCCTTCTCTGCATCTACCGACAGGATGCACATGGGGATCCCGTGACGTCTTGCGCCGTCAATCAGGGAGATGGTCCTCAGGGTGTTGTCCCTGGCTTCTCTTCTGAGCACGAAACCCACCTGGTCTGGATTTACCAGTCTGGGAAGAAGGTCTCGTAACCTATTTGATATCATTTTAGAATAAAGCTTGATATCTAGATTTATGAGCGAGATCGGTCTATAGTTGCAGCAAAGAGATGCGTCCTTCCCTGGTTTTGGTATAACTGTGATGTGGGCCATCAACGCCTGGGGAGGGAACGCACCCCCTGCAGATATATATCTACAGACCGATAGGAACAGAGGATTTAGAAGTTCTGAAAATTGTTTATAGAAACCAGCTGAGAACCCGTCTGGACCTGGGCTTTTCCCTGACTTCAAATCTGAGACTACCGCATTGACCTCCTCCAGGGAGAAGTCCTCTTCCAGCTCCAGTAAGGTATCATTTGAGATGGAAGGGAGATTATGGGATTTCAGGTAAGCTTTAACATCATCTTGAGTCCCATATGTCGCTATGTGTCCCGATTGTCCCCTAATATCATAAAGCGCCTTGTAGTATGTGCAGAAGCCTGCTAAAATGTCCTGGTTGCTATGCAAATGACCATCACTTCCTGGGTCTTTTATGAAAGGGATGTAAGTATTCATGGAGCGGGGATGGAGGGCCCTTGCAAGAAGCTTCCCACTTCTATTTCCCAGTTGATAAAAGCGGCTTTTGAGACGTTCTCTTAAGCCCCTGGATTTCTGGTCTAATACCTCTAGTAATTTATGTCTGGTTGTAGAGAGTTGTGCGTAGGTTGTAGGAGATGAGTCCCGTTTGTGTTTGCTTTCTAGTGAGGCAATCTGGTTAGATAACTGCGTTATTTCAATGGCTCTTTCTTTTTTCAGGCGGGTACCATGTGAGATCAAAATGCCCCTTAATACACATTTCAGTGATTCCCACTGGATTGCAGGAGAAGTGGTATCACATTCATGATCTCTAATAAAGTTATGAATTGACTGGGTAAGGTCCGCTTTGCATAACTGATCCTGTAATAGGTTTTCATTCAGTCGCCAGGTGAAATTTGATTTGACACGAGGCCCTAACTGAATCGATAAGTAAATGGGAGCGTGGTCTGACCATATTATATTACCTATGGTCGCTTCTACTGTCATGTCTAGGAGGGCATGAGAAATGTGGAAGGAGTCAATTCTGCTATAGACAGAATGGACCGAGGAATAGAAGCTGTAATCTTTGGTGTCCGGATGAAGAATCCTCCATATGTCCACCAATCTCAGACCATGCATGTGCTTTTTGACCCTTTGTATGACTGAGGCCGGATAGGACGACTTACCCGAGGACACATCGAGGGCCGGGTTCATTGGTAGATTAAAATCGCCTCCTAATATCACCGGAGAGGAGTCCGCAAAATCTTCCAGAATTTTCCTCCTGTCTGCACAGAATCTGTCCTGCCCCTGGTTAGGAAAGTACATGTTAGCAATAACAAAGATATTGGTTTTCCAAGAAAGCTTTAAGAAAATATATCTTCCCTTGGGGTCGATACAGGAGTCTAACACCTCTGGTATGAAGGACCTATGAAATGCCACGGAAACCCCCTTAGACTTAGCATCAGGATTCGAGCTATGGTGCCAAATCGGGTAGTAAGCCGAGGAACACTTAGGAATTGCATCTGACCTAAAGTGAGTTTCCTGAAGCATCAAGATGGCCACCCGTTGCTTATGACAGGAATATGCTATCTGTTTTCTTTTTTCAGGGACATTCAAACCTTTAACGTTGAAGGAGCAAAACTTGACACTATCCATAATGCAGGTCAGCTGGAAGCATGATGTGGTATCTGGGGGCTGGTCCAGTCAGGTGAGAGGGAAGGATAGAGAAGAAAGAAAGACAGAGAAAAGAAAGAGCAAGGTTTAGGTCAAAGGACCTAAAAGGTGGGTAAGGAACCCTAGTATTAAGTGGTGCAAAATTTCCATGGCAATGGATTGCCATTTGCACTAAGGGGGGTTAGAGGAAGCCAAGAACGGCAGCGAGTCCGTTCCTTACCCCCCGCCTCTAATACAATATGATATATCATTATAAAGCGCACTAACTATATGCTCCCGCTAAAACTTTATCATCTAAAGAAAAGTAAACATCATAACAGGCTATTATTCTAGGCATTGACCCCAATCAGCATTCCCGGTAGGTAAGCAAAGTGTTCAGATCAGGGACAAGATTCTAGTAATTGTAAAAAACAAGAAAATCACATGGGTCTCCCGGGCTTATTTCTCAAAAGGCCCAAATCTTCGCCTCTAGACGGTCCAGCCCCACAGGGTCCAGTCAGTAAAGGCTAGGGGAAGACACTCCAAACCAGGTCCACCAGGTGGGGGGTCCAAGTGGATGTATAACACAAACAGTTTACTGCTTCCTCCTATGAGGTTTAAGTAGTACTTGACCCAATGTCAGAACCTCTGATAACACCTGTGAAATAACACAATGCTAGTCTGGAAAGAAGCAATATTAGGTGACAGGAGAAAGACTTTCAACAAATCACAGTAACTTGCAACGATGCCTTTGATGCAGTTTCATGGTAAGGCCCTCCCCTGTGGCTCCAGGGATAATTGGCTATCATGCCGGAAGGGCCCATGAAGGTTATCCCCAGTAGGAAACAGGGATGCTACACAGGACCGCTACCCTGTCGGATTGCTCTTGTCAGGACCTCTTTGTCTCCCATGGCGACGGACTGGCTGCCATACTGGGGGTTCCACAGGGAGTTGGGGGCCTGAGGGCCAATCCGGCAGTGCTACCATAGGAAGCTCGAAACTCCCCAAGAACTTAGCCAGATCTCCGAGTTTGCGAAAGATTGCTGATTTCCCATCCTTATGCGCTGTCAGCTGGAAGGGGAAACCCCATCTATATGGAATGTTTCTGTCCTGGAGGTGTTGGAGCAGGGGTTTTAATGCTCTTCGCAGCTGCAGAGTGCGTCTAGCCAGATCCGGTAATATCTGGACCTGGGACCCCTGGTAGTTGATGGATCCTGCCTGCCGCACCGCGGACATGATGGAGTCCTTTACCTTATAAAAGTGGACTCTACATATTATGTCCCTTGGACGTGAATCTGGAGGGGATCTGGGACCCAGGGCCCTATGTATGCGGTCTAACTCAATCGGCCCAGAGCTTTGTTCTCCCAGAATTTGAGCAAAGAGCTTCTGTGCCATGGCCTCCAGTTCAGGCGTGCCAATACTTTCAGGGATGCCACAGATACGTACATTATTTCGCCGATTGCGGTTCTCTAAGTCCTCTTGCCCTGAAGTGAGCTCATCAATCTTTGCTGAGTGGCTAAGTAATATTTTCCTTTGTAGGGACAACTCAGCAGTGATGGCTTCCTGGGACTTCTCCACCTCCTCTACCCTGTATGTGAATTCAGATTTCAGTGCCTGCAGCTCTTTCTTATAAGTATTCTCAAGCCTGCTAGCAAATCTGTCCAAATCTTTTTTTGTAGGCAAAGCCTTGATAGATTTACTTATCTCATGTAGATTAGGCAGATCTCCCTCATTGTCCTCCTCGCTGGAGAAGTCCTGCTATGATTTCCCCGGGTCCTGCTGTGTCTGTGTTTGACTTTCCCGGTGCTGTGAGTTTTCCATGAGGGAGGCAGACGCCATCATTGATCTAGTGTTCCTGACGGCTGCTGAGGTACTCTGGCTGAGGAAACGATCCATGCTTCTCACTGTCTCCTTTATCTCACCTTGGTGTCTGGTGACTTTCCTGGATCTGCCCATAAGCAGGGAGATGTTAATGTGCTCTAATAGAGGCTAATGGGGGAAGTTCAGGACAGAGCTCCCAGCAAGTGCAGCTCACTCGGCCATCAGCAAGCCACGCCCCCCCCTAATAAGTGTTTTAATACAATTCTTAGTGGGAAAAAGGACCAGGTCCTTCACAATTCTTAGTGGGAAAAAGGACCAGGTCCTTCTGTCCACTGGGATTTAGCCTGTTCTCTATGAGAAATCTAAATCCTAGTGGGCTAAAGGACCAGGTTCCAATAAGTGTGTTAATACAATTCTTAGTGGGGAAAAAGGACCAGGTCCTTCTGCCCACTGGGATTTAGCCTGTTCTACATAAGAAAGCTAAATCCTAGTGGGCTAAAGGACCAGGTCCTAATAAGTGTTTTAATACAATTCTTAGTGGGAAAAAGGACCAGGTCCTTCTGCCCACTGGGATTTAGCCTGTTCTCTATAAGAAATCTAAATCCTAGTGGGCTAAAGGACCAGGTTCCAATAAGTGTTTTAATACATTTCTTAGTGGGAAAAAGGACCAGGTCCTTCTGCCCACTGGGATTTAGCCTGTTCTACATAAGAAAGCTAAATCCTAGTGGGCTAAAGGACCAGGTCCTAATAAGTGTTTTAATACAATTCTTAGTGGGAAAACGGACCAGGTCCTTCTGCCCACTGGGATTTAGCCTGTTCTCTATGAGAAATCTAAATCCTAGTGGGCTAAAGGACCAGGTTCCAATAAGTGTTTTAATACAATTCTTAGTGGGAAAAAGGACAAGGTCCTTCTGCCCACTGGGATTTAGCCTGTTCTCTATGAGAAATCTAAATCCTAGTGGGCTAAAGGACCAGGTTCCAATAAGTGTTTTAATACATTTCTTAGTGGGAAAAAGGACCAGGTCCTTCTAGCCACTGGGATTTAGCCTGTTCTCTATGAGAAATCTAAATCCTAGTGGGCTAAAGGACCAGGTTCCAATGAGTGTTTTAATACAAGACTTCGCGATCTAATGGATTGCGTACTTCTGACCACTGGGATTTAGCCTGTTCTACATAAGAAAGCTAAATCCTAGTGGGCTAAAGGACCAGGTTCCAATAAGTGTTTTAATACATTTCTTAGTGGGAAAAAGGACCAGGTCCTTCTGCCCACTGGGATTTAGCCTGTTCTCTATGAGAAATCTAAATCCTAGTGGGCTAAAGGACCAGGTTCCAATAAGTGTTTTAATACAATTCTTAGTGGGAAAAAGGACCAGATCCTTCTGCCCACTGGGATTTAGCCTGTTCTACATAAGAAAGCTAAATCCTAGTGGGCTAAAGGACCAGGTCCTAATAAGTGTTTTAATACAAGACTTAGTGATCTAATGGATCCTTCCACTGGGATTTAGCTTTCTCTATCCAGAGCCAGCTATTTGCCAGTGGGCAAAGGGACCAGGTCCTTCTGCCCACTGGGATTTAGCCTGCTCTCTATTAGAAAGCTAAATCCTAGTGGGCTAAAGGACCAGGTCCTAATAAGTGTTTTAATACAATTCTTAGTGGGAAAAAGGACCAGGTCCTTCACAATTCTTAGTGGGAAAAAGGACCAGGTCCTTCTGTCCACTGGGATTTAGCCTGTTCTCTATGAGAAATCTAAATCCTAGTGGGCTAAAGGACCAGGTTCCAATAAGTGTGTTAATACAATTCTTAGTGGGGAAAAAGGACCAGGTCCTTCTGCCCACTGGGATTTAGCCTGTTCTACATAAGAAAGCTAAATCCTAGTGGGCTAAAGGACCAGGTCCTAATAAGTGTTTTAATACAATTCTTAGTGGGAAAAAGGACCAGGTCCTTCTGCCCACTGGGATTTAGCCTGTTCTCTATGAGAAATCTAAATCCTAGTGGGCTAAAGGACCAGGTTCCAATAAGTGTTTTAATACATTTCTTAGTGGGAAAAAGGACCAGGTCCTTCTGCCCACTGGGATTTAGCCTGTTCCACATAAGAAAGCTAAATCCTAGTGGGCTAAAGGACCAGGTCCTAATAAGTGTTTTAATACAATTCTTAGTGGGAAAAAGGACCAGGTCCTTCTGCCCACTGGGATTTAGCCTGTTCTCTATGAGAAATCTAAATCCTAGTGGGCTAAAGGACCAGGTTCCAATAAGTGTTTTAATACAATTCTTAGTGGGAAAAAGGACCAGGTCCTTCTGCCCACTGGGATTTAGCCTGTTCTCTATGAGAAATCTAAATCCTAGTGGGCTAAAGGACCAGGTTCCAATAAGTGTTTTAATACATTTCTTAGTGGGAAAAAGGACCAGGTCCTTCTGCCCACTGGGATTTAGCCTGTTCTACATAAGAAAGCTAAATCCTAGTGGGCTAAAGGACCAGGTCCTAATAAGTGTTTTAATACAATTCTTAGTGGGAAAAAGGACCAGGTCCTTCTGCCCACTGGGATTTAGCCTGTTCTCTATGAGAAATCTAAATCCTAGTGGGCTAAAGGACCAGGTTCCAATAAGTGTTTTAATACAATTCTTAGTGGGAAAAAGGACCAGGTCCTTCTGCCCACTGGGATTTAGCCTGTTCTACATAAGAAAGCTAAATCCTAGTGGGCTAAAGGACCAGGTCCTAATAAGTGTTTTAATACAATTCTTAGTGGGAAAAAGGACCAGGTCCTTCTGGCCACTGGGATTTAGCCTGTTCTACATAAGAAAGCTAAGTCCTAGTGGGCTAAAGGACCAGGTCCTAATAAGTGTTTTAATACAATTTTTAGTGGGAAAAAGGACCAGGTCCTTCTGGCCACTGGGATTTAGCCTGTTCTCTATGAGAAATCTAAATCCTAGTGGGCTAAAGGACCAGGTTCCAATGAGTGTTTTAATACAAGACTTCGTGATCTAATGGATTGCGTACTTCTGACCACTGGGATTTAGCCTGTTCTACATAAGAATGCTAAATCCTAGTGGGCTAAAGGACCAGGTTCCAATAAGTGTTTTAATACATTTCTTAGTGGGAAAAAGGACCAGGTCCTTCTGCCCACTGGGATTTAGCCTGCTCTCTATTAGAAAGCTAAATCCTAGTGGGCTAAAGGACCAGGTCCTAATAAGTGTTTTAATACAATTCTTAGTGGGAAAAAGGACCAGGTCCTTCTGTCCACTGGGATTTAGCCTGTTCTCTATGAGAAATCTAAATCCTAGTGGGCTAAAGGACCAGGTTCCAATAAGTGTGTTAATACAATTCTTAGTGGGGAAAAAGGACCAAGTCCTTCTGCCCACTGGGATTTAGCCTGTTCTACATAAGAAAGCTAAATCCTAGTGGGCTAAAGGACCAGGTCCTAATAAGTGTTTTAATACAATTCTTAGTGGGAAAAAGGACCAGGTCCTTCTGCCCACTGGGATTTAGCCTGTTCTCTATGAGAAATCTAAATCCTAGTGGGCTAAAGGACCAGGTTCCAATAAGTGTTTTAATACATTTCTTAGTGGGAAAAAGGACCAGGTCCTTCTGCCCACTGGGATTTAGCCTGTTCTACATAAGAAAGCTAAATCCTAGTGGGCTAAAGGACCAGGTCCTAATAAGTGTTTTAATACAAGACTTAGTGATCTAATGGATCCTTCCACTGGGATTTAGCTTTCTCTATCCAGAGCCAGCTATTTGCCAGTGGGCAGAGGGACCAGGTCCTTCTGCCCACTGGGATTTAGCCTGCTCTCTATTAGAAAGCTAAATCCTAGTGGGCTAAAGGACCAGGTCCTAATAAGTGTTTTAATACAATTCTTAGTGGGGAAAAAGGACAAGGTCCTTCACAATTCTTAGTGGGAAAAAGGACCAGGTCCTTCAGTCCACTGGGATTTAGCCTGTTCTCTATGAGAAATCTAAATCCTAGTGGGCTAAAGGACCAGGTTCGAATAAGTGTGTTAATACAATTCTTAGTGGGGAAAAAGGACCAGGTCCTTCTGCCTACTGGGATTTAGCCTGTTCTACATAAGAAAGCTAAATCCTAGTGGGCTAAAGGACCAGGTCCTAATAAGTGTTTTAATACAATTCTTAGTGGGGAAAAAGGACCAGGTCCTTCTGCCCACTGGGATTTAGCCTGTTCTCTATGAGAAATCTAAATCCTAGTGGGCTAAAGGACCAGGTTCCAATAAGTGTTTTAATACATTTCTTAGTGGGAAAAAGGACCAGGTCCTTCTGCCCACTGGGATTTAGCCTGTTCTACATAAGAAAGCTAAATCCTAGTGGGCTAAAGGACCAGGTCCTAATAAGTGTTTTAATACAATTCTTAGTGGGAAAAAGGACCAGGTCCTTCTGCCCACTGGGATTTAGCCTGTTCTCTATGAGAAATCTAAATCCTAGTGGGCTAAAGGACCAGGTTCCAATAAGTGTTTTAATACAATTCTTAGTGGGAAAAAGGACAAGGTCCTTCTGCCCACTGGGATTTAGCCTGTTCTACATAAAAAAGCTAAATCCTAGTGGGCTAAAGGACCAGGTCCTAATAAGTGTTTTAATACAATTCTTAGTGGGAAAAAGGACCAGGTCCTTCTGCCCACTGGGATTTAGCCTGTTCTCTATGAGAAATCTAAATCCTAGTGGGCTAAAGGACCAGGTTCCAATAAGTGTTTTAATACAATTCTTAGTGGGAAAAAGGACCAGGTCCTTCTGCCCACTGGGATTTAGCCTGTTCTACATAAAAAATCTAAATCCTAGTGGGCTAAAGCACCAGGTCCTAATAAGTGTTTTAATACAATTCTTAGTGGGAAAAAGGACCAGGTCCTTCTGGCCACTGGGATTTAGCCTGTTCTACATAAGAAAGCTAAGTCCTAGTGGGCTAGAGGACCAGGTCCTAATAAGTGTTTTAATACAATTCTTAGTGGGAAAAAGGACCAGGTCCTTCTGGCCACTGGGATTTAGCCTGTTCTCTATGAGAAATCTAAATCCTAGTGGGCTAAAGGACCAGGTTCCAATGAGTGTTTTAATACAAGACTTCGCGATCTAATGGATTGCGTACTTCTGACCACTGGGATTTAGCCTGTTCTACATAAGAAAGCTAAATCCTAGTGGGCTAAAGGACCAGGTTCCAATAAGTGTTTTAAAACATTTCTTAGTGGGAAAAAGGACCAGGTCCTTCTGCCCACTGGGATTTAGCCTGTTCTCTATGAGAATTCTAAATCCTAGTGGGCTAAAGGACCAGGTTCCAATAAGTGTTTTAATACAATTCTTAGTGGGAAAAAGGACCAGGTCCTTCTGCCCACTGGGATTTAGCCTGTTCTACATAAGAAAGCTAAATCCTAGTGGGCTAAAGGACCAGGTCCTAATAAGTGTTTTAATACAAGACTTAGTGATCTAATGGATCCTTCCACTGGGATTTAGCTTTCTCTATCCAGAGCCAGCTATTTGCCAGTGGGCAGAGGGACCAGGTCCTTCTGCCCACTGGGATTTAGCCTGCTCTCTATTAGAAAGCTAAATCCTAGTGGGCTAAAGGACCAGGTCCTAATAAGTGATTTAATACAATTCTTAGTGGGAAAAAGGACCAGGTCCTTCACAATTCTTAGTGGGAAAAAGGACCAGGTGCTTCTGTCCACTGGGATTTAGCCTGTTCTCTATGAGAAATCTAAATCCTAGTGGGCTAAAGGACCAGGTTCCAATAAGTGTGTTAATACAATTCTTAGTGGGGAAAAAGGACCGGGTCCTTCTGCCCACTGGGATTTAGCCTGTTCTACATAAGAAAGCTAAATCCTAGTGGGCTAAAGGACCAGGTCCTAATAAGTGTTTTAATACAATTCTTAGTGGGAAAAAAGACCAGGTCCTTCTGGCCACTGGGATTTAGCCTGTTCTCTATGAGAAATCTAAATCCTAGTGGGCTAAAGGACCAGGTTCCAATAAGTGTTTTAATACATTTCTTAGTGGGAAAAAGGACCAGGTCCTTCTGCCCACTGGGATTTAGCCTGTTCTACATAAGAAAGCTAAATCCTAGTGGGCTAAAGGACCAGGTCCTAATAAGTGTTTTAATACAATTCTTAGTGGGAAAAAGGACCAGGTCCTTCTGCCCACTGGGATTTAGCCTGTTCTCTATGAGAAATTTAAATCCTAGTGGGCTAAAGGACCAGGTTCCAATAAGTGTTTTAATACAATTCTTAGTGGGAAAAAGGACAAGGTCCTTCTGCCCACTGGGATTTAGCCTGTTCTACATAAGAAAGCTAAATCCTAGTGGGCTAAAGGACCAGGTCCTAATAAGTGTTTTAATACAATTCTTAGTGGGAAAAAGGACCAGGTCCTTCTGCCCACTGGGATTTAGCCTGTTCTCTATGAGAAATCTAAATCCTAGTGGGCTAAAGGACCAGGTTCCAATAAGTGTTTTAATACAATTCTTAGTGGGAAAAAGGACCAGGTCCTTCTGCCCACTGGGATTTAGCCTGTTCTACATAAGAAAGCTAAATCCTAGTGGGCTAAAGGACCAGGTCCTAATAAGTGTTTTAATACAATTCTTAGTGGGAAAAAGGACCAGGTCCTTCTGGCCACTGGGATTTAGCCTGTTCTACATAAGAAAGCTAAGTCCTAGTGGGCTAAAGGACCAGGTCCTAATAAGTGTTTTAATACAATTTTTAGTGGGAAAAAGGACCAGGTCCTTCTGGCCACTGGGATTTAGCCTGTTCTCTATGAGAAATCTAAATCCTAGTGGGCTAAAGGACCAGGTTCCAATGAGTGTTTTAATACAAGACTTCGCGATCTAATGGATTGCGTACTTCTGACCACTGGGATTTAGCCTGTTCTACATAAGAATGCTAAATCCTAGTGGGCTAAAGGACCAGGTTCCAATAAGTGTTTTAATACATTTCTTAGTGGGAAAAAGGACCAGGTCCTTCTGCCCACTGGGATTTAGCCTGCTCTCTATTAGAAAGCTAAATCCTAGTGGGCTAAAGGACCAGGTCCTAATAAGTGTTTTAATACAATTCTTAGTGGGAAAAAGGACCAGGTCCTTCTGTCCACTGGGATTTAGCCTGTTCTCTATGAGAAATCTAAATCCTAGTGGGCTAAAGGACCAGGTTCCAATAAGTGTGTTAATACAATTCTTAGTGGGGAAAAAGGACCAAGTCCTTCTGCCCACTGGGATTTAGCCTGTTCTACATAAGAAAGCTAAATCCTAGTGGGCTAAAGGACCAGGTCCTAATAAGTGTTTTAATACAATTCTTAGTGGGAAAAAGGACCAGGTCCTTCTGCCCACTAGGATTTAGCCTGTTCTCTATGAGAAATCTAAATCCTAGTGGGCTAAAGGACCAGGTTCCAATAAGTGTTTTAATACATTTCTTAGTGGGAAAAAGGACCAGGTCCTTCTGCCCACTGGGATTTAGCCTGTTCTACATAAGAAAGCTAAATCCTAGTGGGCTAAAGGACCAGGTCCTAATAAGTGTTTTAATACAAGACTTAGTGATCTAATGGATCCTTCCACTGGGATTTAGCTTTCTCTATCCAGAGCCAGCTATTTGCCAGTGGGCAGAGGGACCAGGTCCTTCTGCCCACTGGGATTAGCCTGCTCTCTATTAGAAAGCTAAATCCTAGTGGGCTAAAGGACCAGGTCCTAATAAGTGTTTTAATACAATTCTTAGTGGGAAAAAGGACAAGGTCCTTCACAATTCTTAGTGGGAAAAAGGACCAGGTCCTTCTGTCCACTGGGATTTAGCCTGTTCTCTATGAGAAATCTAAATCCTAGTGGGCTAAAGGACCAGGTTCGAATAAGTGTGTTAATACAATTCTTAGTGGGGAAAAAGGACCAGGTCCTTCTGCCCACTGGGATTTAGCCTGCTCTCTATTAGAAAGCTAAATCCTAGTGGGCTAAAGGACCAGGTTCCAATAAGTGTTTTAATACATTTCTTAGTGGGAAAAAGGACCAGGTCCTTCTGCCCACTGGGATTTAGCCTGTTCTACATAAGAAAGCTAAATCCTAGTGGGCTAAAGGACCAGGTCCTAATAAGTGTTTTAATACAATTCTTAGTGGGAAAAAGGACCAGGTCCTTCTGCCCACTGGGATTTAGCCTGTTCTCTATGAGAAATCTAAATCCTAGTGGGCTAAAGGACCAGGTTCCAATAAGTGTTTTAATACAATTCTTAGTGGGAAAAAGGACAAGGTCCTTCTGCCCACTGGGATTTAGCCTGTTCTACATAAAAAAGCTAAATCCTAGTGGGCTAAAGGACCAGGTCCTAATAAGTGTTTTAATACAATTCTTAGTGGGGAAAAAGGACCAGGTCCTTCTGCCCACTGGAATTTAGCCTGTTCTCTATGAGAAATCTAAATCCTAGTGGGCTAAAGGACCAGGTTCCAATAAGTGTTTTAATACATTTCTTAGTGGGAAAAAGGACCAGGTCCTTCTGCCCACTGGGATTTAGCCTGTTCTACATAAGAAAGCTAAATCCTAGTGGGCTAAAGGACCAGGTCCTAATAAGTGTTTTAATACAATTCTTAGTGGGAAAAAGGACCAGGTCCTTCTGCCCACTGGGATTTAGCCTGTTCTCTATGAGAAATCTAAATCCTAGTGGGCTAAATGACCAGGTTCCAATAAGTGTTTTAATACAATTCTTAGTGGGAAAAAGGACAAGGTCCTTCTGCCCACTGGGATTTAGCCTGTTCTACATAAAAAAGCTAAATCCTAGTGGGCTAAAGGACCAGGTCCTAATAAGTGTTTTAATACAATTCTTAGTGGGAAAAAGGACCAGGTCCTTCTGCCCACTGGGATTTAGCCTGTTCTCTATGAGAAATCTAAATCCTAGTGGGCTAAAGGACCAGGTTCCAATAAGTGTTTTAATACAATTCTTAGTGGGAAAAAGGACCAGGTCCTTCTGCCCACTGGGATTTAGCCTGTTCTACATAAAAAAGCTAAATCCTAGTGGGCTAAAGCACCAGGTCCTAATAAGTGTTTTAATACAATTCTTAGTGGGAAAAAGGACCAGGTCCTTCTGGCCACTGGGATTTAGCCTGTTCTACATAAGAAAGCTAAGTCCTAGTGGGCTAGAGGACCAGGTCCTAATAAGTGTTTTAATACAATTCTTAGTGGGAAAAAGGACCAGGTCCTTCTGGCCACTGGGATTTAGCCTGTTCTCTATGAGAAATCTAAATCCTAGTGGGCTAAAGGACCAGGTTCCAATGAGTGTTTTAATACAAGACTTCGCGATCTAATGGATTGCGTACTTCTGACCACTGGGATTTAGCCTGTTCTACATAAGAAAGCTAAATCCTAGTGGGCTAAAGGACCAGGTTCCAATAAGTGTTTTAAAACATTTCTTAGTGGGAAAAAGGACCAGGTCCTTCTGCCCACTGGGATTTAGCCTGTTCTCTATGAGAATTCTAAATCCTAGTGGGCTAAAGGACCAGGTTCCAATAAGTGTTTTAATACAATTCTTAGTGGGAAAAAGGACCAGGTCCTTCTGCCCACTGGGATTTAGCCTGTTCTACATAAGAAAGCTAAATCCTACTGGGCTAAAGGACCAGGTCCTAATAAGTGTTTTAATACAAGACTTAGTGATCTAATGGATCCTTCCACTGGGATTTAGCTTTCTCTATCCAGAGCCAGCTATTTGCCAGTGGGCAGAGGGACCAGGTCCTTCTGCCCACTGGGATTTAGCCTGCTCTCTATTAGAAAGCTAAATCCTAGTGGGCTAAAGGACCAGGTCCTAATAAGTGTTTTAATACAATTCTTAGTGGGAAAAAGGACCAGGTCCTTCACAATTCTTAGTGGGAAAAAGGACCAGGTGCTTCTGTCCACTGGGATTTAGCCTGTTCTCTATGAGAAATCTAAATCCTAGTGGGCTAAAGGACCAGGTTCCAATAAGTGTGTTAATACAATTCTTAGTGGGGAAAAAGGACCGGGTCCTTCTGCCCACTGGGATTTAGCCTGTTCTACATAAGAAAGCTAAATCCTAGTGGGCTAAAGGACCAGGTCCTAATAAGTGTTTTAATACAATTCTTAGTGGGAAAAAGGACCAGGTCCTTCTGGCCACTGGGATTTAGCCTGTTCTCTATGAGAAATCTAAATCCTAGTGGGCTAAAGGACCAGGTTCCAATAAGTGTTTTAATACATTTCTTAGTGGGAAAAAGGACCAGGTCCTTCTGCCCACTGGGATTTAGCCTGTTCTACATAAGAAAGCTAAATCCTAGTGGGCTAAAGGACCAGGTCCTAATAAGTGTTTTAATACAATTCTTAGTGGGAAAAAGGACCAGGTCCTTCTGCCCACTGGGATTTAGCCTGTTCTCTATGAGAAATCTAAATCCTAGTGGGCTAAAGGACCAGGTTCCAATAAGTGTTTTAATACAATTCTTAGTGGGAAAAAGGACAAGGTCCTTCTGCCCACTGGGATTTAGCCTGTTCTACATAAAAAAGCTAAATCCTAGTGGGCTAAAGGACCAGGTCCTAATAAGTGTTTTACTACAATTCTTAGTGGGAAAAAGGACCAGGTCCTTCTGCCCACTGGGATTTAGCCTGTTCTCTATGAGAAATCTAAATCCTAGTGGGCTAAAGGACCAGGTTCCAATAAGTGTTTTAATACAATTCTTAGTGGGAAAAAGGACCAGGTCCTTCTGCCCACTGGGATTTAGCCTGTTCTACATAAAAAAGCTAAATCCTAGTGGGCTAAAGGACCAGGTCCTAATAAGTGTTTTAATACAATTCTTAGTGGGAAAAAGGACCAGGTCCTTCTGGCCACTGGGATTTAGCCTGTTCTACATAAGAAAGCTAAGTCCTAGTGGGCCAGAGGACCAGGTCCTAATAAGTGTTTTAATACAATTCTTAGTGGGAAAAAGGACCAGGTCCTTCTGGCCACTGGGATTTAGCCTGTTCTCTATGAGAAATCTAAATCCTAGTGGGCTAAAGGACCAGGTTCCAATGAGTGTTTTAATACAAGACTTCGCGATCTAATGGATTGCGTACTTCTGACCACTGGGATTTAGCCTGTTCTACATAAGAAAGCTAAATCCTAGTGGGCTAAAGGATCAGGTTCCAATAAGTGTTTTAATACATTTCTTAGTGGGAAAAAGGACCAGGTCCTTCTGCCCACTGGGATTTAGCCTGTTCTCTATGAGAAATCTAAATCCTAGTGGGCTAAAGGACCAGGTTCCAATAAGTGTTTTAATACAATTCTTAGTGGGAAAAAGGACCAGGTCCTTCTGCCCACTGGGATTTAGCCTGTTCTACATAAGAAAGCTAAATCCTAGTGGGCTAAAGGACCAGGTCCTAATAAGTGTTTTAATACAAGACTTAGTGATCTAATGGATCCTTCCACTGGGATTTAGCTTTCTCTATCCAGAGCCAGCTATTTGCCAGTGGGCAGAGGGACCAGGTCCTTCTGCCCACTGGGATTTAGCCTGCTCTCTATTAGAAAGCTAAATCCTAGTGGGCTAAAGGACCAGGTCCTAATAAGTGTTTTAATACAATTCTTAGTGGGAAAAAGGACCAGGTCCTTCACAATTCTTAGTGGGAAAAAGGACCAGGTCCTTCTGTCCACTGGGATTTAGCCTGTTCTCTATGAGAAATCTAAATCCTAGTGGGCTAAAGGACCAGGTTCCAATAAGTGTGTTAATACAATTCTTAGTGGGGAAAAAGGACCAGGTCCTTCTGCCCACTGGGATTTAGCCTGTTCTACATAAGAAAGCTAAATCCTAGTGGGCTAAAGGACCAGGTCCTAATAAGTGTTTTAATACAATTCTTAGTGGGAAAAAGGACCAGGTCCTTCTGCCCACTGGGATTTAGCCTGTTCTCTATGAGAAATCTAAATCCTAGTGGGCTAAAGGACCAGGTTCCAATAAGTGTTTTAATACATTTCTTAGTGGGAAAAAGGACCAGGTCCTTCTGCCCACTGGGATTTAGCCTGTTCTACATAAGAAAGCTAAATCCTAGTGGGCTAAAGGACCAGGTCCTAATAAGTGTTTTAATACAATTCTTAGTGGGAAAAAGGACCAGGTCCTTCTGCCCACTGGGATTTAGCCTGTTCTCTATGAGAAATCTAAATCCTAGTGGGCTAAAGGACCAGGTTCCAATAAGTGTTTTAATACAATTCTTAGTGGGAAAAAGGACCAGGTCCTTCTGCCCACTGGGATTTAGCCTGTTCTACATAAGAAAGCTAAATCCTAGTGGGCTAAAGGACCAGGTCCTAATAAGTGTTTTAATACAATTCTTAGTGGGAAAAAGGACCAGGTCCTTCTGCCCACTGGGATTTAGCCTGTTCTCTATGAGAAATCTAAATCCTAGTGGGCTAAAGGACCAGGTTCCAATAAGTGTTTTAATACATTTCTTAGTGGGAAAAAGGACCAGGTCCTTCTGCCCACTGGGATTTAGCCTGTTCTACATAAGAAAGCTAAATCCTAGTGGGCTAAAGGACCAGGTCCTAATAAGTGTTTTAATACAATTCTTAGTGGGAAAAAGGACCAGGTCCTTCTGCCCACTGGGATTTAGCCTGTTCTCTATGAGAAATCTAAATCCTAGTGGGCTAAAGGACCAGGTTCCAATAAGTGTTTTAATACAATTCTTAGTGGGAAAAAGGACCAGGTCCTTCTGCCCACTGGGATTTAGCCTGTTCTACATAAGAAAGCTAAATCCTAGTGGGCTAAAGGACCAGGTCCTAATAAGTGTTTTAATACAATTCTTAGTGGGAAAAAGGACCAGGTCCTTCTGCCCACTGGGATTTAGCCTGTTCTCTATGAGAAATCTAAATCCTAGTGGGCTAAAGGACCAGGTTCCAATAAGTGTTTTAATACAATTCTTAGTGGGAAAAAGGACCAGGTCCTTCTGTCCACTGGGATTTAGCCTGTTCTCTATGAGAAATCTAAATCCTAGTGGGCTAAAGGACCAGGTTCCAATAAGTGTGTTAATACAATTCTTAGTGGGGAAAAAGGACCAGGTCCTTCTGCCCACTGGGATTTAGCCTGCTCTACATAAGAAAGCTAAATCCTAGTGGGCTAAAGGACCAGGTCCTAATAAGTGTTTTAATACAATTCTTAGGGGGAAAAAGGACCAGGTCCTTCTGCCCACTGGGATTTAGCCTGTTCTCTATGAGAAATCTAAATCCTAGTGGGCTAAAGGACCAGGTTCCAATAAGTGTTTTAATACATTTCTTAGTGGGAAAAAGGACCAGGTCCTTCTGCCCACTGGGATTTAGCCTGTTCTACATAAGAAAGCTAAATCCTAGTGGGCTAAAGGACCAGGTCCTAATAAGTGTTTTAATACAATTCTT
This sequence comes from Anomaloglossus baeobatrachus, assembly GCF_048569485.1. Lineage (NCBI taxonomy): Eukaryota > Metazoa > Chordata > Amphibia > Anura > Aromobatidae > Anomaloglossus > Anomaloglossus baeobatrachus. The sequence continues at coordinate 1,423,286 of NW_027441806.1, forward strand.
AGTGGGAAAAAGGACCAGGTCCTTCTGGCCACTGGGATTTAGCCTGTTCTCTATGAGAAATCTAAATCCTAGTGGGCTAAAGGACCAGGTTCCAATAAGTGTTTTAATACATTTCTTAGTGGGAAAAAGGACCAGGTCCTTCTGCCCACTGGGATTTAGCCTGTTCTACATAAGAAAGCTAAATCCTAGTGGGCTAAAGGACCAGGTCCTAATAAGTGTTTTAATACAATTCTTAGTGGGAAAAAGGACCAGGTCCTTCTGCCCACTGGGATTTAGCCTGTTCTCTATGAGAAATCTAAATCCTAGTGGGCTAAAGGACCAGGTTCCAATAAGTGTTTTAATACAATTCTTAGTGGGAAAAAGGACCAGGTCCTTCTGCCCACTGGGATTTAGCCTGTTCTACATAAAAAAGCTAAATCCTAGTGGGCTAAAGGACCAGGTCCTAATAAGTGTTTTAATACAATTCTTAGTGGGAAAAAGGACCAGGTCCTTCTGGCCACTGGGATTTAGCCTGTTCTACATAAGAAAGCTAAGTCCTAGTGGGCCAGAGGACCAGGTCCTAATAAGTGTTTTAATACAATTCTTAGTGGGAAAAAGGACGAGGTCCTTCTGGCCACTGGGATTTAGCCTGTTCTCTATGAGAAATCTAAATCCTAGTGGGCTAAAGGACCAGGTTCCAATGAGTGTTTTAATACAAGACTTCGCGATCTAATGGATTGCGTACTTCTGACCACTGGGATTTAGCCTGTTCTACATAAGAAAGCTAAATCCTAGTGGGCTAAAGGACCAGGTTCCAATAAGTGTTTTAATACATTTCTTAGTGGGAAAAAGGACCAGGTCCTTCTGCCCACTGGGATTTAGCCTGTTCTCTATGAGAAATCTAAATCCTAGTGGGCTAAAGGACCAGGTTCCAATAAGTGTTTTAATACAATTCTTAGTGGGAAAAAGGACCAGGTCCTTCTGCCCACTGGGATTTAGCCTGTTCTACATAAGAAAGCTAAATCCTAGTGGGCTAAAGGACCAGGTCCTAATAAGTGTTTTAATACAAGACTTAGTGATCTAATGGATCCTTCCACTGGGATTTAGCTTTCTCTATCCAGAGCCAGCTATTTGCCAGTGGGCAGAGGGACCAGGTCCTTCTGCCCACTCGGATTTAGCCTGCTCTCTATTAGAAAGCTAAATCCTAGTGGGCTAAAGGACCAGGTCCTAATAAGTGTTTTAATACAATTCTTAGTGGGAAAAAGGACCAGGTCCTTCACAATTCTTAGTGGGAAAAAGGACCAGGTCCTTCTGTCCACTGGGATTTAGCCTGTTCTCTATGAGAAATCTAAATCCTAGTGGGCTAAAGGACCAGGTTCCAATAAGTGTGTTAATACAATTCTTAGTGGGGAAAAAGGACCAGGTCCTTCTGCCCACTGGGATTTAGCCTGTTCTACATAAGAAAGCTAAATCCTAGTGGGCTAAAGGACCAGGTCCTAATAAGTGTTTTAATACAATTCTTAGTGGGAAAAAGGACCAGGTCCTTCTGCCCACTGGGATTTAGCCTGTTCTCTATGAGAAATCTAAATCCTAGTGGGCTAAAGGACCAGGTTCCAATAAGTGTTTTAATACATTTCTTAGTGGGAAAAAGGACCAGGTCCTTCTGCCCACTGGGATTTAGCCTGTTCTACATAAGAAAGCTAAATCCTAGTGGGCTAAAGGACCAGGTCCTAATAAGTGTTTTAATACAATTCTTAGTGGGAAAAAGGACCAGGTCCTTCTGTCCACTGGGATTTAGCCTGTTCTCTATGAGAAATCTAAATCCTAGTGGGCTAATGGACCAGGTTCCAATAAGTGTTTTAATACAATTCTTAGTGGGAAAAAGGACCAGGTCCTTCTGCCCACTGGGATTTAGCCTGTTCTACATAAGAAAGCTAAATCCTAGTGGGCTAAAGGACCAGGTCCTAATAAGTGTTTTAATACAAGACTTAGTGATCTAATGGATCCTTCCACTGGGATTTAGCTTTCTCTATCCAGAGCCAGCTATTTGCCAGTGGGCAGAGGGACCAGGTCCTTCTGCCCACTGGGATTTAGCCTGCTCTCTATTAGAAAGCTAAATCCTAGTGGGCTAAAGGACCAGGTCCTAATAAGTGTTTTAATACAATTCTTAGTGGGAAAAAGGACCAGGTCCTTCACAATTCTTAGTGGGAAAAAGGACCAGGTCCTTCTGTCCACTGGGATTTAGCCTGTTCTCTATGAGAAATCTAAATCCTAGTGGGCTAAAGGACCAGGTTCCAATAAGTGTGTTAATACAATTCTTAGTGGGGAAAAAGGACCAGGTCCTTCTGCCCACTGGGATTTAGCCTGTTCTACATAAGAAAGCTAAATCCTAGTGGGCTAAAGGACCAGGTGCTAATAAGTGTTTTAATACAATTCTTAGTGGGAAAAAGGACCAGGTCCTTCTGCCCACTGGGATTTAGCCTGTTCTCTATGAGAAATCTAAATCCTAGTGGGCTAAAGGACCAGGTTCCAATAAGTGTTTTAATACAATTCTTAGTGGGAAAAAGGACCAGGTCCTTCTGCCCACTGGGATTTAGCCTGTTCTCTATGAGAAATCTAAATCCTAGTGGGCTAAAGGACCAGGTTCCAATAAGTGTTTTAATACATTTTTTAGTGGGAAAAAGGACCAGGTCCTTCTGCCCACTGGGATTTAGCCTGTTCTACATAAGAAAGCTAAATCCTAGTGGGCTAAAGGACCAGGTCCTAATAAGTGTTTTAATACAATTCTTAGTGGGAAAAAGGACCAGGTCCTTCTGCCCACTGGGATTTAGCCTGTTCTCTATGAGAAATCTAAATCCTAGTGGGCTAAAGGACCAGGTTCCAATAAGTGTTTTAATACAATTCTTAGTGGGAAAAAGGACCAGGTCCTTCTGCCCACTGGGATTTAGCCTGTTCTACATAAGAAAGCTAAATCCTAGTGGGCTAAAGGACCAGGTCCTAATAAGTGTTTTAATACAATTCTTAGTGGGAAAAAGGACCAGGTCCTTCTGGCCACTGGGATTTAGCCTGTTCTACATAAGAAAGCTAAGTCCTAGTGGGCTAAAGGACCAGGTCCTAATAAGTGTTTTAATACAATTTTTAGTGGGAAAAAGGACCAGGTCCTTCTGGCCACTGGGATTTAGCCTGTTCTCTATGAGAAATCTAAATCCTAGTGGGCTAAAGGACCAGGTTCCAATGAGTGTTTTAATACAAGACTTCGCGATCTAATGGATTGCGTACTTCTGACCACTGGGATTTAGCCTGTTCTACATAAGAATGCTAAATCCTAGTGGGCTAAAGGACCAGGTTCCAATAAGTGTTTTAATACATTTCTTAGTGGGAAAAAGGACCAGGTCCTTCTGCCCACTGGGATTTAGCCTGTTCTCTATGAGAAATCTAAATCCTAGTGGGCTAAAGGACCAGGTTCCAATAAGTGTGTTAATACAATTCTTAGTGGGGAAAAAGGACCAAGTCCTTCTGCCCACTGGGATTTAGCCTGTTCTACATAAGAAAGCTAAATCCTAGTGGGCTAAAGGACCAGGTCCTAATAAGTGTTTTAATACAATTCTTAGTGGGAAAAAGGACCAGGTCCTTCTGCCCACTGGAATTTAGCCTGTTCTCTATGAGAAATCTAAATCCTAGTGGGCTAAAGGACCAGGTTCCAATAAGTGTTTTAATACATTTCTTAGTGGGAAAAAGGACCAGGTCCTTCTGCCCACTGGGATTTAGCCTGTTCTACATAAGAAAGCTAAATCCTAGTGGGCTAAAGGACCAGGTCCTAATAAGTGTTTTAATACAAGACTTAGTGATCTAATGGATCCTTCCACTGGGATTTAGCTTTCTCTATCCAGAGCCAGCTATTTGCCAGTGGGCAGAGGGACCAGGTCCTTCTGCCCACTGGGATTTAGCCTGCTCTCTATTAGAAAGCTAAATCCTAGTGGGCTAAAGGACCAGGTCCTAATAAGTGTTTTAATACAATTCTTAGTGGGAAAAAGGACCAGGTCCTTCACAATTCTTAGTGGGAAAAAGGACCAGGTCCTTCTGTCCACTGGGATTTAGCCTGTTCTCTATGAGAAATCTAAATCCTAGTGGGCTAAAGGACAAGGTTCGAATAAGTGTGTTAATACAATTCTTAGTGGGGAAAAAGGACCAGGTCCTTCTGCCTACTGGGATTTAGCCTGTTCTACATAAGAAAGCTAAATCCTAGTGGGCTAAAGGACCAGGTCCTAATAAGTGTTTTAATACAATTCTTAGTGGGAAAAAGGACCAGGTCCTTCTGCCCACTGGGATTTAGCCTGTTCTCTATGAGAAATCTAAATCCTAGTGGGCTAAAGGACCAGGTTCCAATAAGTGTTTTAATACAATTCTTAGTGGGAAAAAGGACCAGGTCCTTCTGACCACTGGGATTTAGCCTGTTCTACATAACAAAAGCTAAATCCTAGTGGGCTAAAGCACCAGGTCCTAATAAGTGTTTTAATACAATTCTTAGTGGGAAAAAGGACCAGGTCCTTCTGGCCACTGGGATTTAGCCTGTTCTACATAAGAAAGCTAAGTCCTAGTGGGCTAGAGGACCAGGTCCTAATAAGTGTTTTAATACAATTCTTAGTGGGAAAAAGGACCAGGTCCTTCTGGCCACTGGGATTTAGCCTATTCTCTATGAGAAATCTAAATCCTAGTGGGCTAAAGGACCAGGTTCCAATGAGTGTTTTAATACAAGACTTCGCGATCTAATGGATTGCGTACTTCTGACCACTGGGATTTAGCCTGTTCTACATAAGAAAGCTAAATCCTAGTGGGCTAAAGGACCAGGTTCCAATAAGTGTTTTAAAACATTTCTTAGTGGGAAAAAGGACCAGGTCCTTCTGCCCACTGGGATTTAGCCTGTTCTCTATGAGAAATCTAAATCCTAGTGGGCTAAAGGACCAGGTTCCAATAAGTGTTTTAATACAATTCTTAGTGGGAAAAAGGACCAGGTCCTTCTGCCCACTGGGATTTAGCCTGTTCTACATAAGAAAGCTAAATCCTAGTGGGCTAAAGGACCAGGTCCTAATAAGTGTTTTAATACAAGACTTAGTGATCTAATGGATCCTTCCACTGGGATTTAGCTTTCTCTATCCAGAGCCAGCTATTTGCCAGTGGGCAGAGGGACCAGGTCCTTCTGCCCACTGGGATTTAGCCTGCTCTCTATTAGAAAGCTAAATCCTAGTGGGCTAAAGGACCAGGTCCTAATAAGTGTTTTAATACAATTCTTAGTGGGAAAAAGGACCAGGTCCTTCACAATTCTTAGTGGGAAAAAGGACCAGGTGCTTCTGTCCACTGGGATTTAGCCTGTTCTCTATGAGAAATCTAAATCCTAGTGGGCTAAAGGACCAGTTTCCAATAAGTGTGTTAATACAATTCTTAGTGGGGAAAAAGGACCGGGTCCTTCTGCCCACTGGGATTTAGCCTGTTCTACATAAGAAAGCTAAATCCTAGTGGGCTAAAGGACCAGGTCCTAATAAGTGTTTTAATACAATTCTTAGTGGGAAAAAGGACCAGGTCCTTCTGCCCACTGGGATTTAGCCTGTTCTCTATGAGAAATCTAAATCCTAGTGGGCTAAAGGACCAGGTTCCAATAAGTGTTTTAATACATTTCTTAGTGGGAAAAAGGACCAGGTCCTTCTGCCCACTGGGATTTAGCCTGTTCTACATAAGAAAGCTAAATCCTAGTGGGCTAAAGGACCAGGTCCTAATAAGTGTTTTAATACAATTCTTAGTGGGAAAAAGGACCAGGTCCTTCTGCCCACTGGGATTTAGCCTGTTCTCTATGAGAAATCTAAATCCTAGTGGGCTAAAGGACCAGGTTCCAATAAGTGTTTTAATACAATTCTTAGTGGGAAAAAGGACCAGGTCCTTCTGCCCACTGGGATTTAGCCTGTTCTCTATGAGAAATCTAAATCCTAGTGGGCTAAAGGACCAGGTTCCAATAAGTGTTTTAATACAATTCTTAGTGGGAAAAAGGACCAGGTCCTTCTGCCCACTGGGATTTAGCCTGTTCTACATAAGAAAGCTAAATCCTAGTGGGCTAAAGGACCAGGTCCTAATAAGTGTTTTAATACAATTCTTAGTGGGAAAAAGGACCAGGTCCTTCTGCCCACTGGGATTTAGCCTGTTCTCTATGAGAAATCTAAATCCTAGTGGGCTAAAGGACCAGGTTCCAATAAGTGTTTTAATACAATTCTTAGTGGGAAAAAGGACCAGGTCCTTCTGCCCACTGGGATTTAGCCTGTTCTACATAAGAAAGCTAAATCCTAGTGGGCTAAAGGACCAGGTCGTAATAAGTGTTTTAATACAATTCTTAGTGGGAAAAAGGACCAGGTCCTTCTGGCCACTGGGATTTAGCCTGTTCTACATAAGAAATCTAAATCCTAGTGGGCTAAAGGACCAGGTTCCAATGAGTGTTTTAATACAAGACTTCGCGATCTAATGGATTACGAACTTCTGACCACTGGGATTTAGCCTGTTCTACATAAGAATGCTAAATCCTAGTGGGCTAAAGGACCAGGTTCTAATAAGTGTTTTAATACATTTCTTAGTGGGAAAAAGGACCAGGTCCTTCTGCCCACTGGGATTTAGCCTGTTCTCTATGAGAAATCTAAATCCTAGTGGGCTAAAGGACCAGGTTCCAATAAGTGTGTTAATACAATTCTTAGTGGGGAAAAAGGACCAAGTCCTTCTGCCCACTGGGATTTAGCCTGTTCTACATAAGAAAGCTAAATCCTAGTGGGCTAAAAGACCAGGTCCTAATAAGTGTTTTAATACAATTCTTAGTGGGAAAAAGGACCAGGTCCTTCTGCCCACTGGGATTTAGCCTGTTCTCTATGAGAAATCTAAATCCTAGTGGGCTAAAGGACCAGGTTCCAATAAGTGTTTTAATACATTTCTTAGTGGGAAAAAGGACCAGGTCCTTCTGCCCACTGGGATTTAGCCTGTTCTACATAAGAAAGCTAAATCCTAGTGGGCTAAAGGACCAGGTCCTAATAAGTGTTTTAATACAAGACTTAGTGATCTAATGGATCCTTCCACTGGGATTTAGCTTTCTCTATCCAGAGCCAGCTATTTGCCAGTGGGCAGAGGGACCAGGTCCTTCTGCCCACTGGGATTTAGCCTGCTCTCTATTAGAAAGCTAAATCCTAGTGGGCTAAAGGACCAGGTCCTAATAAGTGTTTTAATACAATTCTTAGTGGGAAAAAGGACCAGGTCCTTCACAATTCTTAGTGGGAAAAAGGACCAGGTCCTTCTGTCCACTGGGATTTAGCCTGTTCTCTATGAGAAATCTAAATCCTAGTGGGCTAAAGGACCAGGTTCGAATAAGTGTGTTAATACAATTCTTAGTGGGGAAAAAGGACCAGGTCCTTCTGCCTACTGGGATTTAGCCTGTTCTACATAAGAAAGCTAAATCCTAGTGGGCTAAAGGACCAGGTCCTAATAAGTGTTTTAATACAATTCTTAGTGGGAAAAAGGACCAGGTCCTTCTGCCCACTGGGATTTAGCCTGTTCTCTATGAGAAATCTAAATCCTAGTGGGCTAAAGGACCAGGTTCCAATAAGTGTTTTAATACAATTCTTATTGGGAAAAAGGACAAGGTCCTTCTGCCCACTGGGATTTAGCCTGTTCTACATAAAAAAGCTAAATCCTAGTGGGCTAAAGGACCAGGTCCTAATAAGTGTTTTAATACAATTCTTAGTGGGAAAAAGGACCAGGTCCTTCTGCCCACTGGGATTTAGCCTGTTCTCTATGAGAAATCTAAATCCTAGTGGGCTAAAGGACCAGGTTCCAATAAGTGTTTTAATACAATTCTTAGTGGGAAAAAGGACCAGGTCCTTCTGCCCACTGGGATTTAGCCTGTTCTACATAAAAAAAGCTAAATCCTAGTGGGCTAAAGCACCAGGTCCTAATAAGTGTTTTAATACAATTCTTAGTGGGAAAAAGGACCAGGTCCTTCTGGCCACTGGGATTTAGCCTGTTCTACATAAGAAAGCTAAGTCCTAGTGGGCTAGAGGACCAGGTCCTAATAAGTGTTTTAATACAATTCTTAGTGGGAAAAAGGACCAGGTCCTTCTGGCCACTGGGATTTAGCCTGTTCTCTATGAGAAATCTAAATCCTAGTGGGCTAAAGGACCAGGTTCCAATGAGTGTTTTAATACAAGACTTCGCGATCTAATGGATTGCGTACTTCTGACCACTGGGATTTAGCCTGTTCTACATAAGAAAGCTAAATCCTAGTGGGCTAAAGGACCAGGTTCCAATAAGTGTTTTAAAACATTTCTTAGTGGGAAAAAGGACCAGGTCCTTCTGCCCACTGGGATTTAGCCTGTTCTCTATGAGAAATCTAAATCCTAGTGGGCTAAAGGACCAGGTTCCAATAAGTGTTTTAATACAATTCTTAGTGGGAAAAAGGACCAGGTCCTTCTGCCCACTGGGATTTAGCCTGTTCTACATAAGAAAGCTAAATCCTAGTGGGCTAAAGGACCAGGTCCTAATAAGTGTTTTAATACAAGACTTAGTGATCTAATGGATCCTTCCACTGGGATTTAGCTTTCTCTATCCAGAGCCAGCTATTTGCCAGTGGGCAGAGGGACCAGGTCCTTCTGCCCACTGGGATTTAGCCTGCTCTCTATTAGAAAGCTAAATCCTAGTGGGCTAAAGGACCAGGTCCTAATAAGTGTTTTAATACAATTCTTAGTGGGAAAAAGGACCAGGTCCTTCACAATTCTTAGTGGGAAAAAGGACCAGGTGCTTCTGTCCACTGGGATTTAGCCTGTTCTCTATGAGAAATCTAAATCCTAGTGGGCTAAAGGACCAGGTTCCAATAAGTGTGTTAATACAATTCTTAGTGGGGAAAAAGGACCGGGTCCTTCTGCCCACTGGGATTTAGCCTGTTCTACATAAGAAAGCTAAATCCTGGTGGGCTAAAGGACCAGGTCCTAATAAGTGTTTTAATACAATTCTTAGTGGGAAAAAGGACCAGGTCCTTCTGCCCACTGGGATTTAGCCTGTTCTCTATGAGAAATCTAAACCCTAGTGGGCTAAAGGACCAGGTTCCAATAAGTGTTTTAATACAATTCTTAGTGGGAAAAAGGACAAGGTCCTTCTGCCCACTGGGATTTAGCCTGTTCTACATAAAAAGCTAAATCCTAGTGGGCTAAAGGACCAGGTCCTAATAAGTGTTTTAATACAATTCTTAGTGGGAAAAAGGACCAGGTCCTTCTGGCCACTGGGATTTAGCCTGTTCTACATAAGAAAGCTAAGTCCTAGTGGGCTAGAGGACCAGGTCCTAATAAGTGTTTTAATACAATTCTTAGTGGGAAAAAGGACCAGGTCCTTCTGGCCACTGGGATTTAGCCTGTTCTCTATGAGAAATCTAAATCCTAGTGGGCTAAAGGACCAGGTTCCAATGAGTGTTTTAATACAAGACTTCGCGATCTAATGGATTGCGTACTTCTGACCACTGGGATTTAGCCTGTTCTACATAGGAAAGCTAAATCCTAGTGGGCTAAAGGACCAGGTTCCAATAAGTGTTTTAATACATTTCTTAGTGGGAAAAAGGACCAGGTCCTTCTGCCCACTGGGATTTAGCCTGTTCTCTATGAGAAATCTAAATCCTAGTGGGCTAAAGGACCAGGTTCCAATAAGTGTTTTAATACAATTCTTAGTGGGAAAAAGGACAAGGTCCTTCTGCCCACTGGGATTTAGCCTGTTCTACATAAAAAAGCTAAATCCTAGTGGGCTAAAGGACCAGGTCCTAATAAGTGTTTTAATACAATTCTTAGTGGGAAAAAGGACCAGGTCCTTCTGCCCACTGGGATTTAGCCTGTTCTCTATGAGAAATCTAAATCCTAGTGGGCTAAAGGACCAGGTTCCAATAAGTGTTTTAATACAATTCTTAGTGGGAAAAAGGACCAGGTCCTTCTGTCCACTGGGATTTAGCCTGTTCTACATAAAAAAGCTAAATCCTAGTGGGCTAAAGGACCAGGTCCTAATAAGTGTTTTAATACAATTCTTAGTGGGAAAAAGGACCAGGTCCTTCTGGCCACTGGGATTTAGCCTATTCTACATAAGAAAGCTAAGTCCTAGTGGGCCAGAGGACCAGGTCCTAATAAGTGTTTTAATACAATTCTTAGTGGGAAAAAGGACCAGGTCCTTCTGGCCACTGGGATTTAGCCTGTTCTCTATGAGAAATCTAAATCCTAGTGGGCTAAAGGACCAGGTTCCAATGAGTGTTTTAATACAAGACTTCGCGATCTAATGGATTGCGTACTTCTGACCACTGGGATTTAGCCTGTTCTACATAAGAAAGCTAAATCCTAGTGGCCTAAAGGACCAGGTCCTAATAAGTGTTTTAATACAGTTCTTAGTGGGAAAAAGGACCAGGTCCTTCTGCCCACTGGGATTTAGCCTGTTCTACATAAGAAAGCTAAATCCTAGTGGGCTAAAGGACCAGGTCCTAATAAGTGTTTTAATACAAGACTTAGTGATCTAATGGATCCTTCCACTGGGATTTAGCTTTCTCTATCCAGAGCCAGCTATTTGCCAGTGGGCAGAGGGACCAGGTCCTTCTGCCCACTGGGATTTAGCCTGCTCTCTATTAGAAAGCTAAATCCTAGTGGGCTAAAGGACCAGGTCCTAATAAGTGTTTTAATACAATTCTTAGTGGGAAAAAGGACCAGGTCCTTCACAATTCTTAGTGGGAAAAAGGACCAGGTCCTTCTGTCCACTGGGATTTAGCCTGTTCTCTATGAGAAATCTAAATCCTAGTGGGCTAAAGGACCAGGTTCCAATAAGTGTGTTAATACAATTCTTAGTGGGGAAAAAGGACCAGGTCCTTCTGCCCACTGGGATTTAGCCTGTTCTACATAAGAAAGCTAAATCCTAGTGGGCTAAAGGACCAGGTCCTAATAAGTGTTTTAATACAATTCTTAGTGGGAAAAAGGACCAGGTCCTTCTGCCCACTGGGATTTAGCCTGTTCTCTATGAGAAATCTAAATCCTAGTGGGCTAAAGGACCAGGTTCCAATAAGTGTTTTAATACATTTCTTAGTGGGAAAAAGGACCTGGTCCTTCTGCCCACTGGGATTTAGCCTGTTCTACATAAGAAAGCTAAATCCTAGTGGGCTAAAGGACCAGGTCCTAATAAGTGTTTTAATACAATTCTTAGTGGGAAAAAGGACCAGGTCCTTCTGCCCACTGGGATTTAGCCTGTTCTCTATGAGAAATCTAAATCCTAGTGGGCTAAAGGACCAGGTTCCAATAAGTGTTTTAATACAATTCTTAGTGGGAAAAAGGACCAGGTCCTTCTGCCCACTGGAATTTAGCCTGTTCTCTATGAGAAATCTAAATCCTAGTGGGCTAAAGGACCAGGTTCCAATAAGTGTTTTAATACATTTCTTAGTGGGAAAAAGGACCAGGTCCTTCTGCCCACTGGGATTTAGCCTGTTCTACATAAGAAAGCTAAATCCTAGTGGGCTAAAGGACCAGGTCCTAATAAGTGTTTTAATACAATTCTTAGTGGGAAAAAGGACCAGGTCCTTCTGCCCACTGGGATTTAGCCTGTTCTACATAAGAAAGCTAAATCCTAGTGGGCTAAAGGACCAGGTCCTAATAAGTGTTTTAATACAATTCTTAGTGGGAAAAAGGACCAGGTCCTTTTGGCCACTGGGATTTAGCCTGTTCTACATAAGAAAGCTAAGTCCTAGTGGGCTAAAGGACCAGGTCCTAATAAGTGTTTTAATACAATTCTTAGTGGGAAAAAGGACCAGGTCCTTCTGGCCACTGGGATTTAGCCTGTTCTCTATGAGAAATCTAAATCCTAGTGGGCTAAAGGACCAGGTTCCAATGAGTGTTTTAATACAAGACTTCGCGATCTAATGGATTGCGTACTTCTGACCACTGGGATTTAGCCTGTTCTACATAAGAATGCTAAATCCTAGTGGGCTAAAGGACCAGGTTCCAATAAGTGTTTTAATACATTTCTTAGTGGGAAAAAGGACCAGGTCCTTCTGCCCACTGGGATTTAGCCTGTTCTCTATGAGAAATCTAAATCCTAGTGGGCTAAAGGACCAGGTTCCAATAAGTGTTTTAATACAATTCTTAGTGGGAAAAAGGACCAGGTCCTTCTGCCCACTGGGATTTAGCCTGTTCTACATAAGAAAGCTAAATCCTAGTGGGCTAAAGGACCAGGTCCTAATAAGTGTTTTAATACAAGACTTAGTGATCTAATGGATCCTTCCACTGGGATTTAGCTTTCTCTATCCAGAGCCAGCTATTTGCCAGTGGGCAGAGGGACCAGGTCCTTCTGCCCACTGGGATTTAGCCTGCTCTCTATTAGAAAGCTAAATCCTAGTGGGCTAAAGGACCAGGTCCTAATAAGTGTTTTAATACAATTCTTAGTGGGAAAAAGGACCAGGTCCTTCACAATTCTTAGTGGGAAAAAGGACCAGGTCCTTCTGTCCACTGGGATTTAGCCTGTTCTCTATGAGAAATCTAAATCCTAGTGGGCTAAAGGACCAGGTTCCAATAAGTGTGTTAATACAATTCTTAGTGGGGAAAAAGCACCAGGTCCTTCTGCCCACTGGGATTTAGCCTGTTCTACATAAGAAAGCTAAATCCTAGTGGGCTAAAGGACCAGGTCCTAATAAGTTTTTTAATACAATTCTTAGTGGGAAAAAGGACCAGGTCCTTCTGCCCACTGGGATTTAGCCTGTTCTCTATGAGAAATCTAAATCCTAGTGGGCTAAAGGACCAGGTTCCAATAAGTGTTTTAATACATTTCTTAGTGGGAAAAAGGACCAGGTCCTTCTGCCCACTGGGATTTAGCCTGTTCTACATAAGAAAGCTAAATCCTAGTGGGCTAAAGGACCAGGTCCTAATAAGTGTTTTAATACAATTCTTAGTGGGAAAAAGGACCAGGTCCTTCTGCCCACTGGGATTTAGCCTGTTCTCTATGAGAAATCTAAATCCTAGTGGGCTAAAGGACCAGGTTCCAATAAGTGTTTTAATACATTTCTTAGTGGGAAAAAGGACCAGGTCCTTCTGCCCACTGGGATTTAGCCTGTTCTACATAAGAAAGCTAAATCCTAGTGGGCTAAAGGACCAGGTCCTAATAAGTGTTTTAATACAATTCTTAGTGGGAAAAAGGACCAGGTCCTTCTGGCCACTGGAATTTAGCCTGTTCTACATAAGAAAGCTAAGTCCTAGTGGGCTAAAGGACCAGGTCCTAATAAGTGTTTTAATACAATTCTTAGTGGGAAAAAGGACCAGGTCCTTCTGCCCACTGGGATTTAGCCTTTTCTACATAAGAAAGCTAAATCCTAGTGGGCTAAAGGACCAGGTCCTAATAAGTGTTTTAATACAAGACTTAGTGATCTAATGGATCCTTCCACTGGGATTTAGCTTTCTCTATCCAGAGCCAGCTATTTGCCAGTGGGCAGAGGGACCAGGTCCTTCTGCCCACTGGTCTTTAGCCTGCTCTCTATTAGAAAGCTAAATCCTAGTGGGCTAAAGGACCAGGTCCTAATGAGTGTTTTAATATAATTTTTAGTGGAGAAAAAAGGACCAGGTCCTTCTGCCCACTGGGAATTAGCCCACTACATAGGAAAGTTAAATCCTAGTGGGCTAAAGGATCAGGTCCTAATTAGTGTTTTAATACAATTCTTAGTGGGAAAAAGGACTGGGTCCTTCTGCCTGCTAGGATTTAGCCTGCTCTCTATGCGAAAGCTAAATCCTAGTGGGCTAAAGGACCAGGTCCCAATAACTGTTTTAATACAAGACTTAGTGATCTAATGGACCAGGTCCTTCTGCCCACTGGGATTTAGCCTGCTCGCTATGAAAATGCTAAACTCTAGTGGGCTAAAGGACCAGGTCCCTAGGGGCGTCTTTAAAATGGACACACTTGGCTAAAAACCATGTCATCATGCCAATTGGGATTTATTCTACTGTATCTGTAGATTATCTGCAGTAGAATCATAGAATGTTATAGTTGAACGGGACCTCCAGGGTCATCAGGTTCAACTCCCTGCTCAAAGCAAGATTCACTATATCATCCCACACAGGTGTCTGTCCAGTCTCCTTTTTACGTCTTCCATTGAAGGGGAACTCACTACCTCTTGTGGTTCCAGTCATTGATCACCCTCACTGTCAAAAGGTTTTTATTCCAAAATCTAATCTGTGACGCTTCCCAGTCAGTTTCATTCCATTGCTTCTATTCTTTCCTTGTCCTTGTCCTTGTCAACCCTAGTTCGACAGCCTTTGAGATATTTGCAGACGGCTATTAAGATTCCACTCCGTTTTCTTTTTTTCAAGCTAAACATTCCCAAATCCTGTAACCATTCCTCATCGGACAGTTTATAGACCGGTCACCATTCTGGCTGCTCTTCTGTGAACTTGCTCCAATTTGTTGATGTCTTTTTTTAAGACGTGGTGCTCAGAATTGCAGATGAGGTCTGACCAAAGAGGAGTAGAGGGTGATAATTACTTCACGTGATCGATGGCTGGACCATATATGACAAGCTTATCTCCCCCCATTCACCTTTTGTGTCTCCCCTATTTCCTCATAGAATGTAAGCTTACGAGCAGGGCCCCCACTCCTCCTGGTATCTTAATTTTGTTATTTTGTATTCTTATATTGTCTGTACATGTCCCCTCTGAATTGTAAAGCGCTGTGGAATATGTTGGCGCTATAGAAATAAAACTTATTATTATCTGTGCTTCTGTTAATACATTGCAAAATTGTGCTTGTCTTTTTTGCTGCTGCATCACACTGTTGACTCATGTTCAGTCTGTCATCTATCAGTATGCGATTAGTATATTAGTGGTACTAGATTTGAAAGTGTTCACATTATTTTTTTTCACATTGACTAAGTGATATGGAAGACTACAAAGTAAGCTCTTAGGTTGCATGTACAGCAGCTGACGCAGTGTCAGCCCGCCTGTGGAAATGTGAGTGTGCTCTGCAGGAGAATGCAGCAGTCCGCGCCTACTATCAGGGTTCAGTGTGCTACCTACTTTTGCTTTTTTCTCCCTATGGAGAACATTCTGGCCACAGGAACATAAATTGACATGCTGCAGCTTGGAAAGCCGCGCCACATGTAAGTTTACGGAGCAGAGAAAAGAAGCACCGTGGGCAAGAGATTTCTATAAATCCATCCACTGTGCTTGTACTGTAGAACGCAGCATTCTGTATGCAAACAAACACGTTACTTCCAAAACGTTGCAAACACTGACTGTGCAAATACACTGTGTGCAGAATTATTATGCAAATGAGTAGTTTGATCACATGATGCTTTTTATACATGTTGTCCTACTACAAGCTGTATAGGCTGAGAGCCAACTATCAATTAAGTAAATCAGGTGATGTGCATCTCTGTAATGAGGAGGGGTCTGGTGTAATGACATTAACACCCTATATAAGGTGTGCTTAATTATTAGGCAACTTCCTTTCCTTTGGCAAAATGGGTCAGAAGAGAGATTTGACGGTCTCTGAAAAGTCCAAAATTGTGAGATGTCTTTCAGAGGGATGCAGCAGTCTTGAAACTGACAAACTTTTGAAGCGTGATCACCGAACAATCAAGCGTTTCATGTCAAATAGCCAACAGGGTCGCAAGCAGCGTGCTGGGCAAAAAAGGCGCAAAATAACTGCCCATGAATTGATGAAAATCAAGCGTAAAGCTGCCAAGATGCCATTTGCCACCAGTTTGGCCATATTTCAGAGCTGCAACGTTACTGGAGTATCAAAAAGCACAAGGTGTGCCATACTCAGGGACATGGCCAAGGTAAGGAAGGCTGAAAAACCACCACCTTTGAACAAGAAACATAAGATAAAACGTCAAGACTGGGCCAAGAAATATCTTAAGACTGGTTTTTCAAAGGTTTTATGGACTGATGAAATGAGTGTGACTCTTGATGGGCCAGATGCTGGATCAGTAAAGGGCAGAGAGCTCTACTCCGACTCAGACGCCAGCAAGGTGGAGGTGGGGAACTGGTATGGGCTGGTATCATCAAAGATGAACTTGTGGGACCTTTTCGAATTGAGGATGGAGTGAAGCTCAACTCCCAGACTTACTGCCAGTTTTTGGAAGACAACTTCAAGCAGTGGTACAGGAAGAAGTCGGTATCGTTCAAGAAAAACATGATTTTCATGCAGGACATTGCTCCATCACATGCATCCAACTACTCCACAGCGTTGCTGAACAGTAAAGATCTAAAAGATGAAAAAAATAATGACATGGCACCCTTGTTCACCTGATCTGAACCCCATAGAGAACCTGTGGTCCCTCATAAAATGTAAGATCTACAGGGAGGGAAAACAGTCCACCTCTGGGAACAGTGTCTGGAGGCTGTGGTGGCTGCTGCATGCAATGTTGATCGTAAACAGATCAAGCAACTGACAGCATCTATGAATGGTCGGCTGCTTAGTGTCATCATAAAGAAAGGTGGCTATATTGGTCACTCATTTTTTGGGGTTTTGTTTTTGCATGTCAGAAATGTTTATTTCTAAATTTTGTGCAGTTATATTGGTTTACCTGGTGAAAATAAACAAGTGAGATGGGAATATATTTGGTTTTTATTAAGTTGCCTAATAATTCTGCACAGTAATAGTTACCTGCACAAACAGATATCCTCCTAAGATAGCCAAATCTAAAAAAAAACCCACTCCAACTGCCAAAAATATTAAGCTTTGATATTTATGAGTCTTTTGGGTTGATTGAGAACATAGTTGTTGATCAATAATAAAAAAAATCCTCTAAAATACAACTTGCCTAATAATTCTGCACGCGGTGTAAATGTACACTCCCAAACCAGATTGAGCACCGTCTTCACTGCGGTGATGTTCTATGCTGTTTGGCTGTGACATCACGTCAACATTGCTGCAGCCAATCACAGATCTCCGTGGCTCATCCGATGTAGCTGGAACGAGTTGCTGAGGTCAGTGATTGGCTGGAAGAGACCAATGTCTTGATGAAGACACTTCTGAACGTTACTAAAGTTTCTTGTTGTTGTGTTACACATGGAGTCGAAGGAAAGAAAAAAAAAATAATGAGTAGTTAATCAGAATAAGACCTTTAGTTGCAGGGTGCCCTTTGCAGATGTTTTTTTTCTTTCAACTGACTATTACAAACTTTGCTATGTAAGGTTTATTCCCTTTAAAGTGGTTATTTTATGAAATAAATCTATTCACAATGATGTACATGCTGCCATATTCATCATATAGGTGAAATGTGTCTGACCGCAGCTTGTAATGTATTCCGTGTAATAGGGCGGTCGTTCAATGCTTCATAACTTCTGTCAGGGCCATCAATCACTAGTGAGTAGCGTTATGCCAGGTAATATAATGAAGAGGTAAGGCTGTGGTCAGAGGCCGTTCTCACACCTCCTGTCCGTCTGCCACACATTACACACCGGCCAGGTAATACAATGAAGAGCTAAGGATGTGGTGCGGTCAGAGGCCGTTCTCATACCTCCTGTCCGTCTGCCACACATTACACACCGGCCAGGTAATATAATGAAGAGCTAAGGATGTGGTGCAGTCAGAGGTCATTCTCATACCTCCTGTCCATCTGCCACACATTACACACCGGCCAGGTAATAAAATGAAGAGGTAAGGCTGTGGTGCGGTCAGAGGCCGTTCTCATACCTCCTGTCCGTCTGCCACACATTACACACCGGCCAGGTAATAAAATGAAGAGCTAAGGCTGTGGTGCGGTAGAGGCCGTTCTCATACCTCCTGTCCGTCTGCCACACATTACATACCGGCCAGGTAATACAATGAAGAGCTAAGGATGTGGTGCGGTCAGAGGCCGTTCTCATACCTCCTGTCCATCTGCCACACATTACACACCGGCCAGGTAATATAATGAAGAGCTAAGGATGTGGTGCGGTCAGAGGCCGTTCTCACACCTCCTGTCCATCTACCACACATTACACACCGGCCAGGTAATACAATGAAGAGCTGAGGATGTGGTGCGGTCAGAGGCCGTTCTCACACCTCCTGTCCATCTGCCACACATTACACACTGGCCAGGTAATATAATGAAGAGCTAAGGATGTGGTGCGGTCAGAGGCCGTTCTCATACCTCCTGTCCATCTGCCACACATTACGCACCGGCCAGGTAATATAATGAAGAGCTAAGGCTGTGGTGCGGTCAGAGGCTGTTCTCATACCTCCTGTCCATCTGCCACACATTACACACCGGCCAGGTAATATAATGAAGAGCTGAGGATGTGGTGCGGTCAGAGGCCGTTCTCATACCTCCTGTCCATCTACCACACATTACACACCGGCCAGGTAATATAATGAAGAGCTAAGGATGTGGTGCGGTCAGAGGCCGTTCTCACACCTCCTGTCCATCTGCCACACATTACACACCGGCCAGGTAATAAAATGAAGAGCTAAGGCTGTGGTGCGGTAGAGGCCGTTCTCATACCTCCTGTCCGTCTGCCACACATTACACACCGGCCAGGTAATAAAATGAAGAGCTAAGGCTGTGGTGTGGTCAGAGGCCACTCTCACACCTCCTGTCCATGTGCCACACATTACACACCGGCCAGGTAATAAAATGAAGAGCTAAGGCTGTGGTGCGGTCAGAGGCCATTCTCATACCTCCTGTCCATCTGCCACACATTACACACCGGCCACTGTCACAGGTCTGGGAAGTTAACGAACAGCAATTCCATCTTTAGGCCCTGTGCGCACGCTGCGTATTTTGCCACATTTTTTGGTGGTTTGTTGCCCAAAACTGCATGCATTGTCTTCCCCAGCAAAGTCTATGAGAACTCAGACAGGCTGTGCACACGTCGCTTCTTTGTTCCTTGCAGTTTTTGTGGAATGAAAAAGCAGCAGCATGTCACTTCTTTCTGTGTTTTGGAGGACTGGCAGATCAATCCCCCGCTGGCTCCAGGTCAGCGGGGGATTGATCCCCGGTGTCTGGTCAGATGCTTGTCCCCATAAAAAATCTATGGGGACCAGAATCCGGCACAAAGCGGTAGGAGCAAGCACTTCATACTCACCGATCACCGGCGCGGCTGTCACACTGCTCCTGCGGCCTCTCATTCTTCTTCCTGGGCCGCTCATTAGGATCATACATATTCACGGCTTCCCCTGCCCACTGGTGGCTGTGATTGGTTGCAGTCAGATGCACCCCCACACTGACTGACAGCTGTCTGACTGCAACCAATCACAGCCGCCGGTGGGTCTATATTGTACAGTAAAATAACAGCGTGCAGTCCCCTCAATTTTGATACCCAGCTAAGGTAAAGCCTCACAACTGGTGGCTGGAATTCTCAGACTGGGGAGGCCTATGGTTATTAGGCTGCCCCCCCAGCCTAAAAATATCAGCCTGCAGCCTCCCGGATCGCTGCATCCATTAGATGTGACAATCCCAGCACTTTACCTGGATCATCTTGATTGCCCTGGTGTGATGGTAATCGGGGTAATAAGGAGTTAATAGCAGCCCATAGCTGCCACTAAGTCCTAAATTAGTGATGGTAGAATCTATGAGACCCCATAGAAGAGAGGAAATCCAGAAACAGCTTAATTAACCCCTTCACGACCTTTGACGGATCTAGCCGTCATGGTGCCCTGGTACTTAAAGACCCATGACGGATACATCCGTCATGGCGGAATCGCGGCACCAGAGCACCGGGCACCGCGATCGGTTTTAAAAAACTGTAGATTCGGGAAGGAGAGGACTTGTACCTGATCTCAGGAAGGGTGGTGTCTCCTTCCCGGACCTACAGAGGCTGTGATTGGCTGACGAACGCCGCTCAGCCAATCACAGCCAGTGTTATGTTTCAGCCATTGAAAATGGCTGAAGCATTGAAATCCAACTATGTCAGTGCAGCTTCAGCACTTGCCATTGGCTGGAGCTCAGTGAGCTTTACTGTACCCGCCCCCAGCTCTGATTGGAGAGATCGGCCTTGTGACCGATTTCTCCAAGCAGCACCGTGCATCTGGGACCGGGTGAGCTCGCTGTAGGAGATCGCTCTCCTTAGCTTTTCCCTCCGTGGAATCTGAGGAGAGCGATCCCTGCGGGTGCCCATCTGTGAGTCACAGCCCCCGATCCACCGCTGCCCTGCTCCATGTGCTTCGCCCCTGCTCTCCCGCTGCGCTCCTGCACGTGACGCCGCTACTTTTCCGCTTCGCTCCTGCATGTTACGCCGCTACTCAGCAGTAAGAGAGCAGCGGCAGGAGAGCAGCGGAGTCAGATGCATGGGGGCATCTGACGCCGCTGCTCTCCTCACGCTGCGCCCCCCCCCCCGCATCTGACGCTGCTGCTTTCTTTCTGCTGCCTGCTTGTATCTGCCGCTCCACCGCCCCTGCATCTGCCACTGCACTCTCCCCATCAGCCGCTCCACCGCCCCTGCATCAGCCACTGCACTCTCCCCATCAGCCGCTCCACCGCCCCTGCATCAGCCACTGCACTCTCCCCATCAGCCGCTCCACCGCCCCTGCATCAGCCACTGCACTCTCCCCATCAGCCGCTCCACCGCCCCTGCATCAGCCACTGCACTCTCCCCATCAGCCGCTCCACCGCCCCTGCATCTGCCGCCGCACTCTCCCCATCAGCCACTGCACTCTCCCCATCAGCCGCTCCACCGCCCCTGCATCAGCCGCTGCACTCTCCCCATCAGCCGCTGCACTCTCCCCATCAGCTGCTCCACCGCCCCTGCATCTACCGCCGCACTCTCCCCATCTGCCGCCGCTCTCTCCCCATCTGCCGCTGTGCCCCTGCATCTGCCACCTCACTCCCCCATCAGCCTCTGCGCCCCTGCATCTGACACCTCACTCCCCCATCAGCCTCTGCCCCCTCCCTGATCTGCTGCCTGCTCTCTCCCATCCCCTTAATCCTCTGCCCCCTTCCTCCCTCCCGGATCTGCTGCAATCCTGCTGCCTAGATCCATCCTGTAAGGTAGCTATCCCCAATCTCACCTCCCACTCCCCTTCCACCCTTCCCCTCGCCCCCCCTTCCTCCGCCGCTCCTGCATCCGTTGTGCCCTCACCCATCCTCCACCGCTCCTCCATCCGCCACGCCCTCTCCCATCCATCCGCCGCGCCCTCTCCCATCCTCCACCGTGCCCCCTCTCCCATCCTCCGCCGCTCCTGCATCCATTGTGCCCTCTTCTATCCTCCATCCATCTTTTTTCCATCCCACCTAGTCCCCCCCTTTTTGCAGCACATCCGTGCGTTCGTCCTAATTTTTTTTATGTAAACTAAGAAAGAAATACAAATAAACTTAGTTTAGGGCCAGTAAAATTATACTGTAGTAATCGTCAACTACAGTATTTTTTAATGAATATTGTAAGGGTCAGCCCAGTGCCACACATGAGAGCGATGCACAAGTCTCACATCGCATCATCCGGCATGGTCATTCTCTTCCAGACAGGAGTGTGCGGCTGTGATGCGTTGCGAGATTTGTGCATAGCTCTCACGTGTGGCACTTGCCTTAGTGTCAGTTGCAGGCGCTCATATATATACCGTATATATATATATATATATATATTTTCTTTTTTTTACTGACGTCTGTATTTTTTATTTTGCCAAACTAATATTTCTTTGTATGGGGGGGGGGGGTCTAGTTTCCAACATGAGGTCACATGTGGGGGAGCTCAACTGTTTGGGCACATCAGGGGGATCTCCAAACGCAACATGGTGTGGCTAACGATTCCAGCTAATTTTCCATTTAAAAAGTCAAATGACGCTCCTTCCCTCTGGAGCTCTGCGCCCAAACAGTGGTTTTCTGCCACATATGAGGTATCATCGTACTCAGAACAAATTACCCAACAAATTTTGCGGTCCATTTTATCCTGATACCCCTGTAAAAATTAAAAAATTGAGCCTAAAATAACATTTTTGTGGAAAAAAAAAGTACTTTTTTGTTTTTATGCCTCAATGTATGAAGCACCTGAGGGTTCAAAGTGCTCATTATCCATGTAGATTTATGCCATGGGGGTCTAGTATCCAAAATGAGGTCACTTGTGGGGGAGCTCAATTGTTTAGGCACCTCAAGGGGTCTCCATACGCAACATGGCGTACGCTAATAATTCCAACCAATTTTGCTGTGAAATGGCGCTCTCTCTTCTGAGCCCCGCCGTGTGCCCAGACAATTACTTTCCACCACATATGAGGTATCTGTGTACTCAGGAGAAATCGCACAATACATTTTATGGTGCATTTTTTCCTGATACCCTTGTGGAAAAAAAAGCTACCTGGTTGAAATAACAATTTTATGGTAAAAAAAAAAAATATATATATTTTCACGGCTGAACATTCTAAACTTTTGTGAAGCCTCCAGGGGTGCAAAGTGTTCATTAAACATCTAGATAAATTCAATGAGGGGTTTAGTTTCCAAAATGGGGTCACTTGTGGGGGAGCTCCATTGTTTAGGCACCTCAGGGGGTCTCCAAACACAACATGGCATCCACTAACGATTCCAGACAATTTTGCGTTTGACAAGTCAAATGTTGCTCCTTGCCTTCCGAGCCCTGCTATACGCCTAAACATTTGATTTCCACCACATATGAGGTATCTGCGTACTCAGGAGAAAATGTACAATACATTTTATGTT
This sequence comes from Anomaloglossus baeobatrachus, assembly GCF_048569485.1. Classification (NCBI taxonomy): domain Eukaryota; kingdom Metazoa; phylum Chordata; class Amphibia; order Anura; family Aromobatidae; genus Anomaloglossus; species Anomaloglossus baeobatrachus. The sequence continues at coordinate 1,445,904 of NW_027441806.1, forward strand.
GCAATTTTTCCTGATACCCTTGTGAAAAAAAAGCTACCTGGTTGAAGTAACAATTTCATGGTAATTTTTTTTTTTTTTATTTTCACTGCTCAAAGTTATTAACTTTTGTGAAGCCCCTAGAGGTTCAAAGTGCTCAATAAACATCTAGATAAATTCCATGAGGGGTCTAGTTTCCAAAATGGGGTAACTTGTGGGGGAGCTCCATTGTTTAGGCACCGCAGGGGGTCTCCAAACGCAACATCGCGTCTGCTAATTATTCCAGACAATTTTGCTTTCAAAAATTCAAATGATGCTCCTTCTCTTCCGAGCCTTGCCGTGCACCCAAACAGTTGATTTCCCCCACATATGAGATATCGGTGTACTCAGGAGAAATTGCACAATTAATTTTATGGTGCATTTTTCCTGATACCCTTGTGAAAATGCTAAATTTTATGGCTAAAATAACATTTTTGTGTAAAAAAGTAAAATTTTCATTTTTTTCCTTCCACATTGCTTTGGTTGCTGTAAAGCTCCTAAAGGGTTAATAAACTTTTTGGATGTACCTTTGAGCAGTGTGAGGGGTGCAGATTTTAGAATGGGGTCACTTTTGGGTATTTTCTGTCACCTAGGCCTCTCAAAGTCACTCCAAATGTGATGTGGTACCTAAAAAAATTTTTTTTGTAAATTTTGTTGGAAAAATGAAAAATTGCTGATGAACTTTGAACCCTTCTAACTTCCTAACGGAAATTTTCTTTTTTCGAAAATTGCACTGGTATAAAGTAGACAAGTGGGAAATTTTATATAGTAACTATTTTGTGTGACATATCTCACAGATTTATGGGCATAAAATTTAAAATTTTGAAAATTGCGAAATTTTCAAAATTTTCGCCAAATTTCCAAAATTTTCACAAATAAACGCAAAAAATATCGGCCTAAATTTACCATTGACATGAAGTACAATATGTCACGAAAAAACAATCTCAGAATCGTCAGGATCCGTTGAAGCGTTCCAGAGTTATAACCTGTCAAAGTGACACTGGTCAGAATTGTAAAAAATGGCCGGGTCTTTAAGGTAAAAACAGGCTGGGGGCTGAAGGGGTTAAAAGAAACTTTATTAAAGACAGTGGGAAAAAAAAGTACACCCTGTCCATCACCACGTCTCACACAGATGACTGCTCTTAATCATGACAATATCAAAGTGAATGCGGCCACTTATAAAACCCACACAACCTCTGAGGGGGGAACACACACCGTCACCGAATCATCAGATCACCAAGACACGAGCAAAGGACAACTACAATGATAGAAGATCACAAGAAGCATCAATACAAACATTATATAAGTACACCCCATATAATACACAGCACAGAGAATATATAAGTACACCCCATATAATACACAGTACAGAGAATATATAAGTATACCCCATATAATACACAGTGCAGAGAATATATAAGTACACCCCATATAATACACAGTACAGAGAATATATAAGTACACCCCATATAATACACAGTACAGAGAATATATAAGTACACCCCATATAATACACAGTACAGAGAATATACAAGTACACCCCATATAATACACAGTGCAGAGAATGTATAAGTACACCCCATATAATACACAGTACAGAGAATATACAGAGATATCCTCTTATGTCACTTGTGGGATTCTCTCCAATAGATGAAACCTTCATATTCAGTGGATGAGGAAGAATTCTCTGTGGAGCCGACATTGCCCCGAACTCTATAAAGAAAAATGACCAATAATTAGTAATAATAATAATAATAATAATAATAATAATAATAATAATGCCAAAAATTCCCATAAACTGTGTATAATGAATGCGCTGATAATCACCTGCTAATAAACCCATCAGTATCAGTCACAGATCATTGTGGAATTCAGCCCTTTGTGATCTCTGGCTCCAGCTTTAATATCCAATGGGCTTCCCTTATGTATAGTGACTGCTCCAATCCCCTCCTCCTGGATCTATCCCCCCGCTCCATGCCTCTAACGGGAAAAGACAACAGGGACGCCGGGTGCTGCTCTGCGACTCCCCCACAGACAGAGCATTGCATTCCCCCCCCTTCCGCCAGGCAGAGCATCGCACCCTCTCTCTCCCCCCTTCCCCCAGGCAGAGCATCGCACCCTCTCTCTCTCTCCCCCTTCCCACAGGCAGAGCATCGCACCCTCTCTCCCCCCCTTCCCACAGGCAGAGCATCGCACCCTCTCTCTCCCCCCCTTCCCACAGGCAGAGCATCGCACCCTCTCTCTCCCCCCCTTCCCACAGGCAGAGCATCGCACCCTCTCTCTCCCCCCCCTTCCCCCAGGCAGAGCATCGCACCCTCTCTCTCCCCCCCCCTTCCCCCAGGCAGAGCATCGCACCCTCTCTCCCCCCCCTTCCCCCAGGCAGAGCATCGCACCCTCTCTCCCCCCCCCTTCCCCCAGGCAGAGCATCGCACCCTCTCTTCCCCCCCCTTCCCCCAGGCAGAGCATCGCACCCTCTCTCTCCCCCCCCTTCCCCCAGGCAGAGCATCGCACCCTCTCTCCCCCCCCCTTCCCCCAGGCAGAGCATCGCACCCTCTCTCTCCCCCCCTTCCCACAGGCAGAGCATCGCACCCTCTCTCTCTCCCCCTTCCCACAGAGCATCGCACCCTCTCTCTCCCCCCCTTCCCACAGAGCATCGCACCCTCTCTCTCCCCCCCCCCTTCCCCCAGGCAGAGCATCGCACCCTCTCTCTCTCCCGCCCTTCCCCCAGGCAGAGCATCGCACCCTCTCTCTCCCCCCCTCCCCCCAGGCAGAGCATCGCACCCTCTCTCTCTCCCGCCCTTCCCACAGGCAGAGCATCGCACCCTCTCTCTCCCCCCTTCCCACAGGCAGAGCATCGCACCCTCTCTCTCCCCCCCTTCCCCCCAGGCAGAGCATCGCACCCTCTCTCTCCCCCCCCTTCCCCCAGGCAGAGCATCGCACCCTCTCTCTCCCCCCCCTTCCCCCAGGCAGAGCATCGCACCCTCTCTCTCCCCCCCCTTCCCCCAGGCAGAGCATCGCACCCTCTCTCCCCCCCCTTCCCCCAGGCAGAGCATCGCACCCTCTCTCCCCCCCCCTTCCCCCAGGCAGAGCATCGCACCCTCTCTTCCCCCCCCTTCCCCCAGGCAGAGCATCGCACCCTCTCTCTCCTCCCCTTCCCACAGGCAGAGCATCGCACCCTCTCTCTCTCTCCTCCCCTTCCCACAGGCAGAGCATCGCACCCTCTCTCTCTCCCCCCCTTCCCACAGGCAGAGCATCGCACCCTCTCTCTCTCCCCCCCTTCCCACAGGCAGAGCATCGCACCCTCTCTCTCTCCCCCCCTTCCCACAGGCAGAGCATCGCACCCTCTCTCTCTCTCCTCCCCTTCCCACAGGCAGAGCATCGCACCCTCTCTCTCTCTCTCCCTCCCCCCAGGCAGAGCATCGCACCCTCTCTCCCCCCCCCTTCCCCCAGGCAGAGCATCGCACCCTCTCTCTCCCCCCCCTTCCCCCAGGCAGAGCATCGCACCCTCTCTCCCCCCCCCTTCCCCCAGGCAGAGCATCGCACCCTCTCTTCCCCCCCTTCCCCCAGGCAGAGCATCGCACCCTCTCTCTCTCTCCTCCCCTTCCCACAGGCAGAGCATCGCACCCTCTCTCTCTCTCCTCCCCTTCCCACAGGCAGAGCATCGCACCCTCTCTCTCTCCCCCCCTTCCCACAGGCAGAGCATCGCACCCTCTCTCTCTCTCCTCCCCTTCCCACAGGCAGAGCATCGCACCCTCTCTCCCCACAGTCATAGCATCGCACCTACTGCTGCACACTATTGCACCCAGAGACGGTGACCTACAATCCCTTTTTTATTTCCCCCTGAGGCTCATACATGATAAGCTCCATCAGATATTACCTCCTGTTATATCACAAACGTCGGGGTAGAAAAACAGCAGAAACAGGGAAGAGGGGAAACATCCTGCTGCTTGTACAGCAACTGCGCACTGACTGCCGGGAACTACAGGCTCCTCCCACACAAGAGGCCGGTCACATGGGTGTGACGTCAGCAGAGGTCCTTCTGGCCACTGGGATCTAGACTCTACCGGAGGTAGGTGCAGGGTGTCTGTTATTTGGGGGTCATCATTCTCATTAACCTTTTCATGTCTCAGCTATTTTCACCTTTAACCAGTTCAGGACCAGTTTTCCGCTATTCCTGACCGGCTCATTTATATTCAGTTTAACCCGTTAAGGACGGAGCCAGTTTTGTACTTCATGACTCGGCCATTTTCTACAATTCTGAGCAGTGTCACTTTGACAGGTTTCGAGAGGTAACGCCAAAAAGTGGACCCCACAGTTTATTACCCACTTTCTTATGAGCGTGCTGGTACCCCTCTGTTTGGACAAATGGGAGGAGCCGGAACAGAAGGAGCTATATGTGAATTTTAGAAAGGAAATTTGGCTGAAATAGATTGCGGGCCCCATGTAGCATTTGCAGGGCCCCCAAGGTACCTAAACAGCAGAAACCCCCCACAAGTTACTCCATTTTGATAACTAGACCCCCTCAAGGATTTTATCTAGATGTTTGGTGAGCACCTGGAACCCCCGGAGGCTTCACAGAATTTTATAACATTAAGCCATGAAAATTTAAAAAAACAAAACATTTTTACCACAAAATTATTACTTTAACCAGATAGCTTTTATTCACAAGGGTAACAGGAAAATATGCACCATAAAATTTATTGTACAATGTCTCCTGAGTACGCAGATACCTCATATGTGGTGGAAATCAACTGTTTGGGCGCACGGCAGGGCTTGAAAGGGAAGGAGCACCATTTGACTGTAAAATTAGCTGGAATTATTAGCGAATGCCAAGTCGCATTTAGAGAGCCCCTAAGGTGCCTAAACAGTGGAGCTCCCCCACAAGTGATCCCATTTTAAAAACTAGACCCCTCAAGAATTTTATCCAGGGGTATATTGAGCATTTTGAACCCATACGTACTTCACAGAATTTGATAACATTAGGTCGTCATATTGAAAATGTTAATTTTTTTTAACAAAAATGTTGCTTTAGCACCGAATTTCTCACTTTTTCAAGAGGAAACACGAAAAAGTAAACCCCACACTTTGATACCCCAATGTGGCCAAAAATTCCTGTTTGGACAAACGGGAGGGCTCGGAACGGAAGGAGCACCATGTGAATTTTGTAAAAGTTCAAATAAATGGCGGGCACCATGTCACATTTGCAGGGCCCCTAAGGTACCTATACAGCAGAAACCTCCCCACAAGTGACCCCATTTTGGACACTAGACCACTCAAAAATGTTATTCAGGGTTACAGTGAGCATTTTGACTCCAGAGGTAGTTCACAAAAATGTTACTGTAATGCCAAATTTCTCACTTTTAGGCTGGGTGCCCACAATCCGGCGATACTGCGTCTAGGACGCAGTGTCAGCCCTTCTGTGCAGATGCCAGTGTTGTCCACATGAGAATGCAGCTGCCCGTGCCCACGATCCAGGTTCAGGCCGCTGCAGACTTTATTCTCCCTGCGAAAAACACTGTCATCTCCACAGCATAAACTGACAGCCTGCACCTCAGGAAGCCGCGCCGCTGGTCAGTTTATGCTGCAGAGAAAAGAAGCACAGTGGGAGTAGATTTCTAAACATCCCGCTACTGCGCTTGTACTTCACAACATCGCAGTCAAAACATTCTGCGTCCAAAGCACTGCAAATCCTGATAGTGGGCACACAGCCTAATAAGCTAGGATGGATGGATGGATAGATGTCAAACACATATATCATGTCCCACCCCCCTGCACATTCTAAGCTAGCACCCTTTAGTAAGTTTCATGGGGCACTAAATTGTGTTTAACTTTGAATTTGCCCCCGCCCCCCCCAAAAAAATATAAATTAAATAATAATAATAATAATAATAATAAAAAAAAAAAACAACAGCTAGAGTAAAGCAGATGGCTGCAGACCACAGCTGGCAGCTTCACCTTGGCTGGTATTCCAAAATGAAGGTCTCCCCATGCTGTTTTTTTAATTCATAAATAATTAAAAAAAAAAGGGGGGTGCCCCCTGTGAAGGGGTCCTTCTCCCATATCACACAATTAACAGAGCGAGAGATGAGTGAACAATCCAAAGCATATTTATTCCATGCAATATAGAATGACCATCAAATAATCCACCACACGGAGGGTAAAACTAGTCCAGAAATGGAATAAATTTCCCGGACTTCAGTCACACTCCTCCAGCAGTCCTTCTCCAGGGAAATCGGGGTTTCTCACAGTGTCTTTGGGGTGCTGTCTGCAGCCTCATCATCTCCCTCAGAGGTTCAATCTTGTTTCTTCTCTCTTGTAAGGGTACCGTCACACTAAACGATGTACCAGCGATTCCGACCACGATATGACCTGCTCAGGATCGCTGGTACGTCGCTACAGGGTCACTAGTGAGCTGTCAAACAGATCTTCCCAACGACGCAGCAACGATATCGGCAGTCGCAGGGACCCTGTTACATAGCACAATTCAAATCTTGATTAGTAACATAGGCGAACAAGGTCGTTGGGTAAGGTGTCAAACACACCGATGCGTGCTGCCCTGCGGGAGCCCGAATACCAAAAAATGAACCAGAACAGTGTTTAACGATCAGCGATTTCACAGCAGGGGCCAGGTCGCTGCTTAGTGTGACACACAGCGAGATCACTGGTACGTCACAAAATCTGTGACTCAGCAGCGATCACGCTAGCGATCTCGCTATGTGACAAGTACCCTTAAGTCGCACCCAGAATCACTAATCTCTCAGGTAAACAGAGAGTTTAAGTGGATTCCAGGCCCCCTCCCCCAGACCTAGGCACAGAAGCACTTCAAGGGGATATAACCTGACTTAACAGGACAAACAATATATCGAATAGACAGACCACCATGCCCAAAACATGAACCCACACAAAATAGTACATAACCCACAATATCACATCATGACACCCCCCAAATTGGATTTCCAGCCAAGGAAAAATGGACAGCTGTGGTCTGGTATTCTCAGGGTGGAAAGATCCATGGTTATTTGGCCCTTCCCAGCCTAAAAATAGCAGGCCGCAGCCACCCAGAAGTGGCGCATTCATTAGATGCGCAAATCCTGGCGTTTCGCCCCAGCTCTTTGTATAGCTCTGGTGCGGTGGCAAATGGGGAAATAAATAGGATTGTTTTGGGTTAGGGTTAATGATGTCACGGCGTCTATCAGATACCTGACAGCACTAACCTAGTCAGTAATAAAAAAAAGGCAAAAAAAAATTTGAAAAAACACTCCCCAACACATTCCCTCTTTCACCAATTTATTAAAAAGAAAAAAAAAATCCGGTCTGCCATAATCCATTTTGGAGGTTATACGACGACTTTGGACCTTCCAGAATATGGGTGGCACACTTTGAGAACATATCCCCCATTTTCTGAAAGTGCAAACCCTCCATGTGAGGAGTGTGGGTGCAGTGATACTGCACTCACTCTCCCCGGGTCCACAGCATGGTAGTGTGAGCTGCAGTAAACTTAGTGTCACTACTAGCAGGGAGCCGGCTGAGAGCCGCTCTGCACTTGTGGCCAGGGTCTTCTGAGAAGGAAGAGGAGGGATCGTGGGGGATCGTCACTGCAGGAGGTAACGGGAGACCGGGGATTGACAGGGTGACCTGGCTGGACCTGGGGAGAACTTTGAGGAGGAGGATGAGTGCAGCGTGTGCGCCGGCCATTTTAGATGATCAGTTGGGGCATAGAACTGGGGGGGGGCACTTTGGCCATATCGGGGGACCGGGATAAGCACCTTATGTCCCTATTTGACATGATTGATCATGCCAGGTGGGAGATAAATATTTTTTTCTGCCCAAATCATGATCTCCACGGTCTGAGCTACACTTGGTAGCTGAAACCACAGAAATTATCTGATGATGGGGGGCGGTATACACTTAATCTCTTTATTGCTTGCTGGCAGCAGCGGGAGGGAATTAACACTATGACCGCTAGGACATATTTTTACTGCCCACGGTCATTAAGGGGTTAAAGTCTACAAGCTCCGACACTAGTTTAGAATATCTAAACTTTTTTATTTACATAATTATTCTAGTTTGGGAGTGAAATATAATGTGGGCACATTTTGTAATGGGATAATTTTCACTATTTTGCTGCATTCATACGAGAAATGGGTGGTAAATTGTGCGCATCAGCGAGTTCACAGATCCGTACACCATGTGTGGCCCCTCTTTTTCCGTAGAAACAAGAATACATCGAATCCTAATTCCATTGCCCTATTCTTAACCGAAAAACTGGGAAATTATTTGTTTTTGCTCTTTTGTATTTTCCTACTCTTATTACAGAAGCAATTACTCTTTTATTTTTCTGCTCACATTTCCGTGTGAAGGATTGTGGTTTATAAAGATAATGTGCTACTTTTACGGTTGTACTATTTACATAGCACATTTCATGTTGAATATTTTTTAGTACCCAAATGATATCTCACCTCCAGGGCCGTATTTGCCACTAGGCACCCGAGGTCCCGTGCCTAGGGCGGCACGTTGCGGGGGGGCGAAAAATAAATAAATATATATAATTTTTTTTTTTTCTTACATCCCCGCCCCCCGTCCCTCCCTCCGTTACACTCGGCTGTGTTCGGGGGGGGGGGGGGGGGTTGAGAGGGAGGAGAGGCGCACTTCTGTCTATTTAAATACATGGCGGGCGCCAGGCATAGTCAGCTGATTAACCCCGGAAGTTCCATCGCCTGCACTTCCGGGGTCAGAGGCGCGCAGGTGCGACAATCAGCTGACTGCCCCGTGCTGCAGCATCCAATGCTGCAGACGACACACGCCGCGGAGGAGGACACGTCTGAAGCTGGAGCCAGCCAGAAGAGGAGCCAGCCAGAGCAGGGCGGCGGGCACCGGAGCAGGTAAGGCAGAGGCAGAGCCTAGAATGTATGGGCTCCTTACAGGTTAGTTGATGATCGTTGCGATGCCTCTTTTTGTCCACTATAATCATGCAAGGGGAGGCTTGGGGGAGAGAGGCTGAGGCTGGGGGAGGCTGGGAAGAGAGAGAGGCTGGGAAGAGAAAGAGGCTGAGGCTGGGGGGAGGCTGGGAAGAGAGAGAGAGGCTGAGGCTGGGAAGAGAGAGAGGCTGATGCTGGTGGGAGGCTGGGAAGAGAGAGAGAGGATGAGGCTGGGAAGAGAGAGAGGCTGAGGCTGGGGGGAGGCTGGGAAGAGAGAGAGAGGCTGAGGCTGGGAAGAGAGAGAGGCTTAGGCTGGGGGGAGGCTGGGAAGAGAGAGAGGCTGAGGCTGGGGGGAGGCTGGGAAGAGAGGCTGGGGGAGAGAGGCTGAGGCTGGGGGAGAGGGAGGCTGGGGGGAAAGAGACGCTGAGGCTGGGAGGAGAGAGAGGCTGAGGCTGGGGGGAGAGAGGCTGAGGCTGGGGGGGGAGGCTGGGGGGAGAGAGAGACTAAGGCTGGGGGAGAGGCTGGGGGGAGAGAGGCTGAGGCTGGGGGGAGAGAGAGGCTGAAGCTGGGGGGGAGGCTGGGGGGAGAGAGAGGCTGAGAGGAGAGAGGCTGATGCTGGGGGAGGCTGGGGGGAGAGGGAGGCTGGGGGAGAGAGAAGCTGAGGCTAGGGGGGAGGCTGGGGAGAGAGAGAGGCTGAGGCTGGGGGGGAGAGAGAGAGGCTGAGAGGCTGAGGCTGGGAGGAGAGAGGCAGATGCTGGGGGAGGCTTGGAGGAGAGAGGCTGGGGGAGGCTGATGCTGAGGGAGGCTGATGCTGAGGGAGGCTGATGCTGGGGGAGGCTGGGAGGGGGAGGGGGAGGGTTGGAGGAGGGAAGCTGATGCTGAGGGAGACTTGGAGGAGGGAGGCTGATGGAGGAGGGAGGCTGATGCTGGGGGAGGCTGGGAGGAGGGAGGCTGAGGGACGCTGGGAGGATGGAGGCTGAGGCTGGGGGAGGCTGATGCTGGGGGAGGCTGGGAGGAGAGAGGCTGATGCTGGGGGAGGCTGGGAGGGGGAAGGTGAGGCTTGGAGGAGGGAGGCTGATGCTGAGGGAGGCTGGGAGGAGGGAGGCTGATGCTGGGGGAAGCTGGGAGGGTGAGGCTTGGAGGAGGGAGGCTGATGCTGAGGGAGGCTGATGCTGAGGGAGGCTGATGCTGGGGGAGGCTGGGAGGAAGGAGGCTGATGCTGGGGGAGCCTGGGAGGAGGGAGGCTGATGCTGGGGGAGGCTGGGAGGAGGGAGGCTGATGCTGGGTGAGGCTGATGCTGAGGGAGGCTGGGAAGAGGGAGGCTGATGCTGGGGGAGGCTGGGAGGAGGGAGGCTGATACTGGGGGAAGCTGGGAGCAGGGAGGCTGATGCTGGGGGAGGCTGGGAGGAGAGAGGCTGATGCTGGGGGAGGCTGGGAGGCTGATGCTCTGGGAAGCTGATGCTGGGGGAAGCTGGGAGCAGGGAGGCTGATGCTGGGGGAGGCTGGGAGGAGAGAGGCTGATGCTGGGGGAGAGGCTGCTGCTGGAGGCGGGGGGAGAGAGGCTGCTGCTGTGGGAATGGAAGAGAGGGGCCAATGCTAGAGACAGAGGACAAAGGTTGAGGGATAGAGCAATGACAATATCGATGGGGGGGAGTGTAAGGACTCAGAATAAGAGGGGGGCAGCATTGGGAGCTCATTATGGAGAAGGGGCAGCATGTGTGGGCTCAGTATGGAGTGGAACAATGTCGGGGAGTCAATATCAAGAGTGGGGTAGTGTGTGTGTGTGTGTGTGTGTGTGTGTGTGTGTGTGTCTCAGCATAAGCGCTAGTGTGGTGGTCTTAGTATGATGAGTGGGGCAGCATGGAGATGTCATTATGGAAAAGAGGAAGGCAGCATTAGGAGCTCATGGAGAGGGGCAGCATGCATGGGACACTGAGGAGTGGGAAGCATGCATGGGACATTGTGAGGAGGGGGCAGCATGCATGGGACATTGTGAGGAGGGGGCAGCATGATGTGAGGACAATGTGCAGATCATATTTCATAATCGAGGAAGGTCTGGTGGATATAATTTATAAGGGAGGGTAGTGTGTAGTTTATTAGGGGCAGTGTGACAGTCACAGTATATAAGTGGGGACGGTGTGGTGGGAATATTTTATACTCATGCTATGTTTTGATGTGCCTGTGGTGATCCCCATTGGGGGGGGGGGTTAGTGCCCTTCGTTTCTCATTGATACTTTTTCAAGTGTTTTACAAAGTAGATCTACCTTAAACAGATGTCGTGTGTGAAAGCTCAGTTTTACATTGTCAATAAGGGGCGCGACCACTTAAAGTGCCTAGGGCAGCATGAAGGCCAAATACAGCCCTGCTCACCTCCCTTATCTCCATTAATTTTACATATCGGCTCATCTCCTTCCCATTCAGGTCCTTATAATATCGGATACTCTCAGTGGAGATCTTCTATAGAAGAGAATTCTCCTGATTGCCCCGTGAAGGATGGATATGGACAGGGACAAGATGGCGGAGAGGATATTACACCTCACCCTAGAGATCCTCTTCCGGCTTACTGGAGAGGTGAGAGATTCTGATGACGTCACATTACATCATTCTTATCTATGGGAATAACAGATGGACAGAACTGGAGAGGTGAGGACTCTGGAAATGTCTGGAGTGAGATTTATTACTGTGTCTCTCCATAACCAGGATTACACAGTAGTGAAGAAGACCTCTAGTGAGCGCTGTCAGGCCCCTGTGTCTGAGGGATGGGGAAGACCCCTGAGCCCAATCACGGGGCCTCCACCTCACCCCCCGATACATGAGGACATCAATGACCAGAAGATCCTAGAACTCACCTACAAGATGATTGAGCTGCTGACTGGAGAGGTGACACTGCTGGGAATGCTGGGACATTATACAGTAACGCTATGAAGGGATCGGGGGTGACGGTATCATTGTATGTGTCAGGTTCCTATAAGGTGTCAGGACGTCACCGTCTATTTCTCCAGGGAGGAGTGGGAGTATTTAGAAGGACACAAAGATCTGTACAAGGACGTCATGGTGGAGGTTCCCCAGCCCCTCACATCACCAGGTAATAGTCAGGACTAAATACACACGGCCTATAATTATCTGTATGTAAGGAATGAATTCAGTCCCTGTATGTGTCTCCTCCAGGTCTATCCAGTAAGAGGACAACACCAGAGAGATGTCCCCGTCCTCTTCTCCCACAGGACTGTAAACAAGAAGATACAGATGTTCCTCAGGATCATCAGGTAGATGGAGAGAAGGGGCCATGAAATCTCCCTATGACGTGTAGACGGCTGTGAAGGTCTTGTGCTCAGTCTTGTTTTATCCTCCAGTATTATATGTTTTATACCTGTGTAATGAGAGCGGTGGAGATGGCAGGATTAGAGCTGATCATAGATGGGACTTCTCCATCTGTCTGTGCCTTTTGGATCACATTTATCCCGTTCTCTACACTGAACACTTAATGTGTCGCCAGGGGTTAAGGAGATACCCAGAACCGGGCCAAGGGGTCGCTTCTGGAAAGGGGATCACGGTGTCGTGACCCGGTCTGTGCTCCCTGGTTCCACAATAAAAGGGGGGGGTTATGTTCGTGACGCCACCCGTGGAATGTGATCAGAGATGACCACCGCTGCTGCAGAACCTCCGGGGTGATGGAAGGCAGCTTGAGATGGGACGGCTCCCCACGGGTAGAGCCTTTTCCCCGGGGCAGTATGTTAGTCTATGGGGGAGTGCAGGACACGAGCACAATAAACAGGCAGACTCACGGTTTTGCAGTTTCTTTGTCCTTTACTGATGATGGTATTCAGCAGAGTACTGTCCACGGAGTCTGTGAGGGGTTCAGGGTTTCTCCCGCCCAGCCGGGCCGTTTTGGCTTCCTTGCCTGCACTGTGTGTCTGTGGCCCTGCTGATGTGTGAACTATGCAGCCGGCTCTGCTTCTGCTCTGCTCCTAGGTACCGACCTGACAGGCAACTCGAGTCCTTCCTAGTATGTTCCTGAACTCCGCGTTTGTTGCTTGTGTCTGTGGTACAGGTGAAAGATCTGGAATCTTCACTTCTCTGGTGGTAACTGTGCAGTATGTAACCTGCAGTCTCGGATCCAGCATCCGTTCTGTGTGCTCCACTGGGATGAACTCAGCAATGCTCTGTCTCCCAGGAATGTTCCTTTGTGTAATCTGTCTCCTTTCCTCAGACCCTCAGCTAGGCCTGGAATTGGTCAGTGGATCCTGAGGTGAGCTAAAGCCAGCTTCCAACCTGCAGAGATCCTGTCTCCTCAGTGCTCTGCACTGAACTTCCAAACTGAAACTACTCCTGACCATTTCCTCCCCCCCAGCAGAATGTACAGGGAAGCAGCTTGGTCTCCCCCTTCTGGCCAGGAGGTCTTGGTGTTGTGTGTGGGGAGTTAACCCTTTGTGTGGCAACCCTGGGGTGCCACATTCCCCCTTAGTGAAGAACAGTACTCCGGGACTGTGAAACAAACAAACAAGTTATCACAACAATTATATATATACAGAGTCTCAAAAGGAAAAAAATACAAAAACCTTAAAGCTCAAAAAGAGTCCAAAATGTTCAAAAATATATAAGTGTTCATACAGTATAGTCTCTGTAGGTACTGGGCTTTTGGTCTTAACGTTGCAATTAAATAAACATTTCAATCAACAAACACTTCTTAAAGGTGTCTCTACTCTGGTCGTAAGTGCAGTAGACCTCACGGCCCTCGGGCCACCAACAATGTGATCAAGTTGTAACTCTCCGTGCTGCCACCTTACACCACTCTTCTCTCACCTTTTCTGTACACTAAACTGTTACGGTTTCTCATATAAACATTATAACATATGTACATTTTATATGCAATTTCACATTAGTCTTTATATCTTGCTGGTATCTGACCCTGAGTACTACGCTGTGACCTGCGTACTGCTGGTGTACTGGGTGTACTTAGCATAATGGTGTGAGTGGAAGTGTACCTATTTGGTGTTTCTTGTACTTGTGAGGATAGGGGGCTGACTGTAGGACTGGCAAGCTCACTGGGACCAGGAATCTGTTCTTCCTCTACGGTTTCAACTTCCAGTTCTTCTTGTCTTGAGACTTCTTGTGGTATGGGTTCTGATTGTGGTTCCACCACTTGAGGGAAGGCGATCATTGGGACTACTACTGCTCCATAGTAATTTGGCCATGTTTTTGGGAAATCTCCTAAGACTGTATGGAATACATCTTCTTCCTTCTTGACAGGTTGTACCTGTATGGGTAAGGTGACTTCTGGTATCTTCAGGGTTTCAGGACACGGTTTGAGTTGATCTCTTGACACGACAGCTGATGTCCTTCCTTCATCCTTACTGATGAGACACACTTTGGGATTATCCATACTTGATGGTAAGACTGTATATGGGGTGGTTTCCCACTGATTATCCAATTTGTTTGTGCGCCGTTTCCTCTTGAGAACTTGGTCACCAGGTTGCAATGGGGTTGCTAGAGCATGCTGGTTGAAGTTTCTCTCCTGTCTTCCCCTAGCTTGTTGGAGACTTTTCTCTACACACTCTTGTACTTGGCGATACTGCTGCTGACGTAGGGTATCCCAATTGGATTCTTGAACTTCTGCATCTGGCTTCAGAATTCCCATATCTAAATCAATTGGCAGTTTACCGGGCCTTGCACGCATAAGGTAAGCGGGGGTGCAGTTTGTAGAACTCACCGGGACATGATTGTACAAGTCCACCAAGTCTGGCAATTTCTCTGGCCATTGATTTCTTTCTGACTCTGGTAAGGTCTTCAACAGGTCAATCACAATATGGTTCATCTTCTCACATAAGCCATTTGTTTGGGGATTGTATGCTGTTGTGCGGATCTTTTTACAGCCATACATGTTGCAGAATTCTTGGAAGATCTGTGATTCGAAAGCTGGACCTTGATCTGCAAGGACTTGTTCTGGGTAACCATGGGGTCTGCAAAAGTACGTCTGGAATGCTTTAGCTGCTGTTCTAGCTGTAAGGTCTTTCACGGGTACCACCACTAAGAAGCGTGAGTAATGGTCCACGATGGTTAAGGCATAGACATAGCCAGACCGGCTTGGTGACAACTTGACGTGGTCTAATGCGACTAGCTCGAGTGGTTGCTTGGTTACTATGGACTGGAGTGGAGCTCTCTGGTTCTGTTGATCCTTTCTTCTGAGGTTGCACGGTCCGCATTTTCTACACCAATCTTCAATTGATTTTCTCATGCCAACCCAGTAGAATCTTTCTCTTAAGAGCACTTCCAACTTTTTCCAACCAAAATGACCAGCACCGTTGTGGTAAGCTTCCAGAACCATCTTGACGTCTCTCTTGGGCACGATGATCTGCCAGACCAACTCATGTGTTTTTGGATTGGTGTGCCTTCTACAGAGCTTCCCTTGGTACAGGAACAATTTACCTCTCTCTTTCCAGAGATGTTGTGTCTCAGCTGGGGCATTCTGATTAGGGTATGCACCTTGTTGTGTAAGCAGTTCTTTCACTAGCTTCACAGCTGGATCGCTGTCTTGTGTGTCAGCCCATCCGTGGTGTGCTAATGGGTTGAGAGTTGCCTGCTGTTGTTTTTGGTAGACACTCGGTTGATACTGTCCAACCTTAGGACGGTGAAAGGCCGGCAGCTCAATTTCTTCCAGTCCCTCCGTTTCCTCTTCCACGTCCCCCGAGTGTGGCATCCGGGATAAGGCATCTGCATTCCCATTCTTGTGGCCTGCCCTGTACTTGATGACAAAGTTGTAGTTTGACAGTCGGGCTATCCATCGCTGTTCCAGTGCACCTAGTTTTGCAGAGTCCAGGTGGGTCAACGGATTGTTGTCAGTAAAGATGGTAAATTCTGCAGCTGCCAAGTAGTGTTTGAAACGCTCTGTTACAGCCCAAACTACTGCCATTAGTTCTAACTTGAAGGAGCTGTAATTCCCTGGGTTTCTTTCTGTAGGCCGGAGCTTCCTGCTTGCAAAGGCAATAACTTTCTCCTTGCCTTCCTGCTTTTGAGACAATACTGCTCCCAGTCCTACGTTGCTGGCATCCGTGTACAAAATGAAGGGTTGATGGTAATCTGGATATGCCAGGATCTCTTCTCCTGTCAGTGCCCACTTCAACTTCTTAAAGGACTCTTCTCTCTCATCACTCCACTGGAAAGGAGGATTTCGGGCTGCAGACTTCTTTGACTGTCCTACCAGGATGTCTTGTAGGGGAGCTGCTAGCTTCGTGAACCCTTTTATAAATCTTCTATAGTAGCCTACCAGTCCCAGGAATTGCCTCACCTCTTTCACGCTGGTGGGTCTCGGCCAATCTCTGATCACGGTAACTTTTTCAGGATCTGGTGCTACCCCTTCTGAGCTCACGACATGTCCCAGGTACTGTACCCTTGGCTTTAGAAGGTGACACTTGGATGGCTTGATTTTCATGCCGTATCCGGATAAGGCTTCAAACACTTCTGCCAGGTCTTGTAGATGCTGTTCATAGGTCTTGGAGTAGACTATGACATCATCCAGGTACAGGAGGACAGTTTCAAAGTTCTTATGTCCTAGGCAGCACTCCATCATTCGCTGGAAGGTACCAGGCGCGTTGCAGAGTCCAAACGGCATACAATTGAACTCACAGAGGCCCATCGGCGTGGTGAACGCTGTCTTCTCCTTATCAGCCTCTGCCACAGGAACTTGCCAATACCCACTAGTCAGATCTAGGGTGGAAAAGTAAGTAGCGGATTTTAATGCAGCCAATGACTCTTCTATCCTAGGTAATGGGTATGCATCCTTGTGTGTAATGCGGTTGATCCGTCTGTAGTCTACACACATCCTCATGGTCCCATCTTTTTTCTTAACTAGCACTAGTGGGGCTGCCTAGGGGCTACAACTGTCTCTTATTACCCCTGCTTCTTTCATTTCTTTGAGCATGTCTTTGGCGCATTGGTAGTGAGCCGGTGGTACTGGTCTATACCTCTCCTTTATGGGTGGATGGTTACCTGTGGGTATAGTGTGCTCTACCCCTTTGATCTGCCCAAAGTCTAATGGGTGTTTGCTGAATATTTGTTCATATTCTTTCACTACCCTGTATACTCCATGCTTTTGATGGGAGGGTGTAGAATCGGTGCCTACATGTAGCTTT
Organism: Anomaloglossus baeobatrachus; assembly: GCF_048569485.1. Classification (NCBI taxonomy): domain Eukaryota; kingdom Metazoa; phylum Chordata; class Amphibia; order Anura; family Aromobatidae; genus Anomaloglossus; species Anomaloglossus baeobatrachus. The sequence goes on from NW_027441806.1 coordinate 1,462,966, forward strand.
TGGCACCAATCCTCCAGCTTTCCCTCTGAGCCATTGTCTTCCGCCTGATTTGACGGCTTCAAGGGCTCAACGGTGGTGATGGTGTTGTTATCAACCGTATATAGCTTAGCCATGGTAGCATACTTAGGTAGGGTGACCTCATCTTCCCCACAATTTAGAAGGCGTATTGGCACTCTTCCCCTGTGTACCTCAACTATTCCTCTGGCCGTCAATACAGTGGGCCTACTGTCTGAGTACACAGGTTCTACCAGGGCCTGATAGTCTCGCCCTCTGATGCCTATTGCGGCTCTACACCAGACCAGCATTTCTGTTTTGGGAGGAATTACAATAGGTATTGGGTCACTTACCCTTGCACTGCCAATTTCACCTCCTGACATTTCTACCTGCTGCTTCAGCATCAAGGCTTTAATTTCCTTCTGCAGGAGCCTCTGTTGCCCAGGTTTGGCAGTCTCGACGATCTGCTGCAAGACAGTAATTACCTCTGCAAAACAATTTTCAATTACATTCATTCCTAGCAGCATAGTTGGTTCACGTTCTCGTCGGTCAACATCAACAATGATAATACCCTGATTCTGCAATTCTACTCTCCCAATCTTAATGGTCATTTCTCTGAAACCAACCTGTGGTACTAATTCACCATTGCTAGCCCATATATTCAATGCAACATTAGATGGACCACTGCTAACGTCTGAATCAGCCCAGTACCTCTTATAAAGGACATGCGGAATTGATGTTATTTGGGAACCAGTGTCCAGCAAGGCGTTGAGCGGAATGCCATCCAGCACGATGGGGATGACTGGACGTCCCCCCACATACTTGTCGTGCCAGGGTGAAGGACCTTGAGAGTTCATTCCTGAGGAGCGGCCCGCCTCCCCAGGGGATCCCCATTTAAAGCACATTCACGGGCAAAGTGACCTGGCTCATTGCAACGGCGGCAAATGGGTTGTCCATCCGGCTGGTAGCGGTCGCTGGGTCGTCCTCTCGTCGCTTGGTATCTCCTAGGCCTCATCCATGGGACATCCTCCTTGCTGGTCGCCAGCTCAATCTTGGGTGCAGACTTGGATCCACGCAGCTCCTGGACGATTCTAGCCATGGAAGCAACAGTGTCTGTCAGGGCATCAAGCCTTTGATGGAGAGCCTCATTAGTGATGGGCTCCAGGTGGTTAGCAGCAGCCGCTGACATGGCCGATGTCACCGGCACTACTGGCTGCTGGGGTGCCACTGTAAGGTGTTGAACAGAGTCTATATCCTGCGGCTCCTCCACCTGCTGGAGGCGGATGGCTCTATCCTTTAGCTGGGCAAATGTTAGTCCTGGATCCTGGATCACCATCATGCTCAGTTGTCCCCGGTGGGAAGGGGATGAGAGTCCATCCAGGAATTGGTCTATCAGCAGCTTATCTGCTCCAGGGGCTAAGGCAGGTTCTGCTAATTTAAGTGCTCTGAGCGCCTCCTGTAAGTTTAAGGCAAAGTCTCTTGCGCTCTCTCTAGGTTTTTGCTTGCATCCAAAGAACCTCATTTTAGCCCGGCTGCCAGCAGTGGATTCAAAAGCTGCTTTTAGTCCAGCTATTATATGCTCTACAGTGTCCTTTGCATCGTCCGGCCAGGATGTAGCCTCCCGCTGGGCATTGCCAGTTAACTGTCCCATAAGCATACCAACACGCTGAGCTTCTGTCAGGGGGTACATGCTGTAGTAGATTTTTAGCTTTCCGATAAAGTCATTAAGTGTGTTGGGCTCACCTGAGTACTGCGGCAGCCACACTGCACCCGGGGTGTACGGCATCAGGAACGGCATGATAGGTGTCGCTGCACCGCCGGGTACAACAGCGTCTCCCTGCTGCGACATCTTTGCGCCCCCTTAGTTAATTTCACCAGTCTTCTTGACAGCAAGCCTGGGACACTTTTCTGCGTTTTCGTTCGGGTCGCAGCACCGAGCGCACCTCCTCTGCAAGCAGTGGGCGGAGTCTTAGTTTAAGCGCGATGTTTTCCCGCGCATAGCAGGTAATGGCGTGATTAAAGATGGCGCCTGGAAAATTTTACCAATGATGTTTTTGGATTTTTCCAGGTATCTTTGCAAAGTTTAAAGTCCGTTCTTTGTTGCAACAATTCACAGTGCAAGTCTTTTATGCGATGCAATAAGTCTTTACAGGCACACGTCACCCAGGTTGCAGCCGGGTCCAGTCCGCATCCTGTTCGTGACGCCAAAGTTGTGTCGCCAGGGGTTAAGGAGATACCCAGAACGGGGCCAAGGGGTCGCTTCTGGAAAGGGGATCACGGTGTCGTGACCCGGTCTGTGCTCCCTGGTTCCACAATAAAAGGGGGGGGTTATGTTCGTGACGCCACCCGTGGAATGTGATCAGAGATGACCACCGCTGCTGCAGAACCTCCGGGGTGATGGAAGGCAGCTTGAGATGGGACGGCTCCCCACGGGTAGAGCCTTTTCCCCGGGGCAGTATGTTAGTCTATGGGGGAGTGCAGGACACGAGCACAATAAACAGGCAGACTCACGGTTTTGCAGTTTCTTTGTCCTTTACTGATGATGGTATTCAGCAGAGTACTGTCCACGGAGTCTGTGAGGGGTTCAGGGTTTCTCCCGCCCAGCCGGGCCGTTTTGGCTTCCTTGCCTGCACTGTGTGTCTGTGGCCCTGCTGATGTGTGAACTATGCAGCCGGCTCTGCTTCTGCTCTGCTCCTAGGTACCGACCTGACAGGCAACTCGAGTCCTTCCTAGTATGTTCCTGAACTCCGCGTTTGTTGCTTGTGTCTGTGGTACAGGTGAAAGATCTGGAATCTTCACTTCTCTGGTGGTAACTGTGCAGTATGTAACCTGCAGTCTCGGATCCAGCATCCGTTCTGTGTGCTCCACTGGGATGAACTCAGCAATGCTCTGTCTCCCAGGAATGTTCCTTTGTGTAATTTGTCTCCTTTCCTCAGACCCTCAGCTAGGCCTGGAATTGGTCAGTGGATCCTGAGGTGAGCTAAAGCCAGCTTCCAACCTGCAGAGATCCTGTCTCCTCAGTGCTCTGCACTGAACTTCCAAACTGAAACTACTCCTGACCATTTCCTCCCCCCCAGCAGAATGTACAGGGAAGCAGCTTGGTCTCCCCCTTCTGGCCAGGAGGTCTTGGTGTTGTGTGTGGGGAGTTAACCCTTTGTGTGGCAACCCTGGGGTGCCACATTAACATGGTGTCAAAACCCTGATGTATCAGAGAGAGAGGTCGCTCCTATCTCATGGGTCAGAAGGTCACAGCACACGCCAGCACTAGTTGGATCTGCTTTGCCTTCCACGTAGCTGTGCAGACTATCCTTGTGCTGGCGCTGCTAGGGTTAAGCAGACCCTTGTGTCTTTCTTGGCTTACCATCCTGAGTAGAGTTTATCGGACGGCCAATAATCCGGTACCGGCGGATCACTGCCAGATTTAAAAAAGAGTCTGATCCGCTCCGGAATCCGGTGCCCATGTAAGTCAATGGGGACCGGAATCCAGAGGTTAAAAACGTTTGTGGAGGGGCTAGGAGCCAGCACAGCATACTAACCGAGGCGCTGTCATTGCGGCACACTCCTTTCGGGTCACGCTGTTACCTTCCGAAGCCAACAATTCAATATTCATTGTTTTCCCTGCCCACCGGCGCGTGTTGGTTGCAGCTAGACGCGCCCCCACCCTGAGTGGCAGCGTGTCAGCTAACTGAAACCAATCACAGGCGCCAGGTCGGCCGGTGGGCGGGGAAAGCAGTGCACTGTCGGTCAGTTCAGTTCACGGTGGTAAACACTCGGCAGCACAGTTATAGCGCTCGGCTGCAGCCCCAGCTGTCGCGCTGTATCTGTGCTGTGACTACAGTGCCCAGAGTCACACGTGCGAGGCTTTGCCGGGTGCTGCCATGGCAGACTCACGTGAGGCCCTCGCATGTGTGATTCCGGTGAAAGTAAAAAAAAAAAAAAAAAACGACGTGCGGTTCCTCCTATTTTCTTCCTCAGTCAATTAACGCCGGTTGGGGGCTGTTATATCCTCAGCCCGCAGCCGCTCGGTATTGCCGCATCTATTGGATGTGACCATACCGGTGTGCGCTACTACCTCTTCCCGCAGTTGTGATGCGGTGCCAGTCGGGGTAATAGCAGGGGTTAATAGCGGCGCACGTCTGCTACTAAACCCTAGCTTTGTGTGATGGCACAGGCGTCTATCAGATACCTTCATGACACAAACCTGTAAGTGACAGTAAATAAACACAGACACAGAGAACAATCCTTTATTTGGAATAAAATACAAACATCCCCTGCTTCACCACTTTATTAAGCCCAAACACCTAGCAGCTCCGACGTAATCCACAGAAGTCCCACGCCGTTTCAGCTCTGCTACATCTGAATATCACAGAGAGCGGCACGACTGACCGCTCTCTGTGAGCTCCAGAGAATGAATGAGCTGTGCATTGAGCACTGACGTCAATCAGGTCATTTGCGGTCACAGCTGGAGATTCCCACGGTCCTTGATCTGTGATCGCAGGTAACCTGACCTCAGGTGGAGGTCACTGAGTTGACAGACCTGCATCTCCTAGCAGAAAAATCGCAGTTTTTTTAGCCAAGAGATGCAGATTTTGTGCCGAAATTTTTATACCATATTCCTGCATCCAATCTACACCTCCTGGCAAAAAAACACTGTGTTTTGGCGGAATTGTTTTGCCGCGGTTATTTTTCCGTGATTTTTGCCGCAATTTTTTTGCCAGGAGGTGCACATTTTGTGCTGAAATCGTCTGCACCAGCTTTCAGCACCAAATTTCCAAATTTCCACCTGCTGGCAGAATTTATTTATTTTTTTTTATTTTTGGGGGCCAAGGGATGCAAATCGGATGCTGAGATTTTTACACCATATTCCTGCATCCAATCTACACCTCCTGGGAAAAAACCCGGTGTTTTGCCCCAATTTTTTTTGCCGCAGTTTTTGCTGCGGTTATTTTTCCACGATTTTTGCTGTGTTTTTTTGCCAGGAGGTGCACATTTGGTGCTGAAATCGTCTGCACCAGCTTTCAGCACCAAATTTCCACCTGCTGGCAGTATTTTTTTTTTTTTTTTTTTTTATCCCCAGCCATGATAACACCTACTGGGGGCTGGCATAATCTCAGCCTGCTGCTGTCTGAACATGAGCGTGCATGTACCTAGAAACACATGCACGCTCCTGTCAGAAGTTTGCAGCTGTTCTGCGATGTCAGACTCGCGGTAGTTCCTCACAAGTGTGACTGTGGCATAGAAAAAAACGCTTTCTTTTTTTTTAAAATAAATAATTTAAAAAAAAAACGACGTGCGGTTCCCCCCAGTTTTCATCCCCAGCCATGATAACGCCAGCTGGGGGCTGGTATATCTTCAGCCCGCAGCCGCCCGGTATTGCCGCATCTATTAGATGTGACAATACCGGTGTGCAATACCGGCTCTTCCCGGAGGCGTGATGCGGTGCCAGTCGGGGTAATAGCAGGGGTTAACATGTAATCTCAACCCTATTTTAAAATGTACAATTTTTATTAATATTCATTAAAATGTACCCACAAACAGACACACAAACATATAAATGAGAATGGATAACGTTATCCTTGTAAATAACCAAGAAGTTTTATATACACACTCACTTTAGAAAAGGGAAGGGAAACTAATATAGCCCTATAAGGGTAGTGTATCCCTACCTAACAACGGAGGGTATGACACCATAAGTTACCGGGCGCCCCCGTTCCACGTCGGCTCTCCCTCTCCCTGACCCTGATATAGGGATGGGATGGAAAGCCCTATAGTGGTGCTTGCACAGTACAATATATAGGAGTTCCCAAATGGTAATACTCCTCCCTGTATTGTTTTCCTTAGATCAAGAAGGTATCAATTTACTGATCTATAACCAGGAATTCCTATTCATGATACTAGCACTGTACAAGACGTATAGACTTCTATTCCTAATAAATTATCTTTATGCAAGGTAGTGATCCATAAGAGTTATTTACAACCACATATGTTACAGGGTGGTATACCCCAAAAGTATATTACAGTCACCTAGAGTCATATCACAAGGGGCTCAGATAATCTCCCCATTATACCCCAGGAGCTGAAAGAAAAATGGGATACAGACACCCCTGCAAATTACTGCAAAATAGAAAAGGTTGCTCCAATCATATTCTATATAATATAGTATAACAGGGAGAAAAGATGAATTACTTCCCTGAGAAGCAGGAATGATGACCGCGGAAGAGCTGTCTGTCACAGGCTGGGGGGGCGCGTCAGCCTGCAACCAATCACAGCTGAGAGGATGGCCAGTGGGCGGGGAAAACACCGAAAGCTGTGTGATTGGGTGCACAGCACAGGAAGTGAAAGCGGACCCGGAAGCAATGTGCCGCCATGACACCGAGTCTCGGTAAGTATGAAACGCTCATTTATTTATTGTTTTTTTTTTTTTCATTTTTATTAATTGCCGATTCCGGATCGTGCGCCCGGAATCCCACGTCCACGCCCGGGTCCGGCCTGCGGATTGAGCTGAAACCGTGCGGATCTGGACGTTTATAGTCCGGGTCCACTCAACACTAATCCTGAGTTGTCTGAGCTGTTCTGATTTCTGCACTCCCCCGTTATAAGTTCTCACCACTTTACCTCAGTAGTTGCCAGTGATAACTTGCTTTTCCATGGTCCTGGCATGGAGGTGAGAGCCATGGGAGGAGAAATTGTTTTGAATTTGATCCTAGAGATTGCTGCCTGGAAGTTTTCTTTGGTGTCTTCCTATTGATCATCTCCCTTTTTATTCATTTCTCTTTCCATCCCCCTTTTTTACCACTTGTTTGGGAATGCAGTTTCTTTTTCCTTTCTCTGTTGTTTTCCTTTTGTGTCATTATCATAAAGCAGGACTAGTGTTCCTCCTCCCCTGCTCACTAGACACGGTTGTGATTAGGGTAAGACAAGGATAGACACGTGATTGCCGCACAAGGGAAAAGAACCTGTCTTGGGACATCGGGGAGCTCAGGGTTGCTCAAAGTAAGTGACAGGGTTTATCCTTCCTGTTCTTCCCTAGAGGCAGTGGTTCCCACCCCATCTTTCTCATGATACACCGCTCAGCCTCTTGGTGGAACACAACAACCAGGGACTGCCCTGTATTGGTACCTGGTGCCTACGGTCAGCAAAGTCCAACCTCAGAGGCTCTGGTGATGACTGGGTAGGCACTTAATCATGCCCCTCCGGGTACGCCTGGTTCAGGGCGCAGTGAGGCTACACCCTTCTCCTAAACCTATTAGCATGTCAGGCTTACATGTAATTCTTCAAATGACATGATTCAGATGAAACCCCCAAAGGATCCATTCACTGTAATAAGGCAGCAGTTAGTCTGGACTCCTCATGGCAGTGCGGCAATTATCCCTATCTAGTGAATGGTTATCTCCAGTAATTGTATTATTACAGCGGATTCTTTATGATGTTACATCGTCATCTTCTCCCCATTCAGGTCCCTACAATATCGGATCCTCTCAGTGGAGATCTATATAAGAGAATTCTCCTGATTGCCCCATCAAGGATGGATAGAGACAGTAACAAGATGGCGGAGAGGATATTACACCTCACCCTAGAGATCCTCTTCCGGCTTACTGGAGAGGTGAGAGATTCTGATGACGTCACATTACATCATTCTTATCTATGGGAATAACAGATGGACAGAACTGGAGAGGTGAGGACTCTGGAAATGTCTGGAGTGAGATTTATTACTGTGTCTCTTCATAACCAGGATTACACAGTAGTGAAGAAGACCTCTAGTGAGCGCTGTCAGACCCCTGTGTCTGAGGGATGGGGAAGACCCCTGAGCCCAATCACGGGGCCTCCACCTCACTCCCCGATACATGAGGACATCAATGACCAGAAGATCCTAGAACTCACCTACAAGATGATTGAGCTGCTGACTGGAGAGGTGACACTGCTGGGAATGCTGGGACATTATACAGTAACGCTATGACGGGATCGGGGGTGACGGTATCATTGTATGTGTCAGGTTCCTATAAGATGTCAGGACGTCACCGTCTATTTCTCCATGGAGGAGTGGGAGTATTTAGAAGGACACAAAGATCTGTACAAGGACGTCATGATGGAGGTTCCCCAGCCCCTCACATCACCAGGTAATAGACAGGACTAAATACACACGGCCTATAATTATCTGTATGTAAGGAATGAATTCAGTCCCTGTATGTGTCTCCTCCAGTTCTATCCAGTAAGAGGACAACACCAGAGAGATGTCCCCGTCCTCTTCTCCCACAGAACTGTAAACAAGAAGATCCCGATGTTCCTCAGGATGTGTTTCCTCCAGCTCTATCCAGTAAGAGATATCTACTCATGTACTTTCTGCACTAATTTTGTGTTTACATTTTTAGGTTTTCTGCTGTGTTTTTTTTTTAGCTGTATTTTCTTTGCTTCTGCTTCTTCTGCTGTTTGCTTCTATTGCCTTCTTTATGTCGTTATGAAGGCAACTCAAAGACCTGCAGAGGGTTCATGAATACCCTGTTTCCCAGAAGATACGACCTAGCATGATTTTATGGGATTTTTAGAGAATACTTGAATCATAAGCCCTACTCCAAAAATAAGTGGTAGTTACAGTCAGGGCCAGCGTTGGGAGAGTCGAAATCCACTCTCTTACGGTCCCCATCAGTTGTATTCTGAGGTTGATTTTTTTAAGGACCTTTGATGGCTTCAAAGTCATGTGACATGATGTAACCAAAGGTCTCTTAATTGCAGGAGTCTAAATGAACTTAACAGGACACAGGCTGGCATGCAGGACTGGCATTAGGGGAAAGGGAGAGGAAACTGGACAATTGCACAGGACTCCAATTCTCCTAGCGGCCCCAGTGTTTATATGCCAATTATAGGACTGCTTAAGGACCTTTTTGATATAACGTCACGTGACCAAAGGCTGGTGTGTGTGTGTGTTTACGCCAATTTTAACCAGCTTTGCCAAATGGGCAGAGCTTGGCCAGAACAAGGGTGTGATGCCACCGCTTCTCTAATTCATATCAAACTGCAGGGTTCCCTATGCCAGAAATCTCACTCCAGTCCCTGGTGTCATTTGTCAGTGTCCATTGCCGATCTTGATTAATTTGAGCCCTAATGTTTATCTGCACAGACTGCAAGACCCTGCTACCTGCTTTGGTTACAAAGCCTAAGGTTAGGCCATCAACGTTATAGTCCCGGACAATCCCGTTAAATATCCGGCATCTGTCTAACTATTTTATGTTCGTCTTTGAAAAAATATTCTTTGAAATTGTCTATGTTGTGGATCAATGTTATAAGGAGATTTTTGCAGGTTTTGCCAACTGTCATGACGGCGTCAGGATCTGTGGAAATTATAGATTCTGGTACTCTGCATGTTAACTGCTGTTATGTCTGTGAGCAGCGCAGGGAGACGCAGGCTTTAAACTACAGGCTTGGACAGGCTAGCAAGAGTTATTCTCTGCTGGGTTGCTTGTTAATGTCTTTGATCACATGCTGTAGAGGAGAAAGTATCTATCACTTCCCTTCTGTATATGCTGGCTGGACTATTTCATTAATGCCAGCTGTTGGTCTGGTGAGGTGTTGAGATCCAGACTTACGGGTGGTTGTTTTGTATTATTGCTGTGAGCTGTTGTGGTTTTAACTCTTGTTGTCTTTTTGTTGCTGCCTTTCTGCTCTTGCTTTTCTCTATAGTCTCTCACTGTTTATTTCTGTGAGTTTGCAATGTGTCCTGTCTGTCTGTGTTAATATTTGTTTCCATCATATTCCTGTCTCTTCCTTCCCCGGGGGATAACAGATTAGATCTGGTCACGAGAATAGTAAGGCACGGGACTCTGGCATCTCCATATTCAGGGGTAATCAAGAGATTAGGAACAGTTTAGGGTCCCCTAGCGTGAGGGACAGTATAGTAGCCTTCTGTCCCTCATTATCCTGCAGTCACATTGTGACAATCAATCAGATTATTTACTGTAGCACATTCCAGAGAACTGGTGCTAGTAATGGGAGATTCAAATTAACGAAGATGTAACTCTTAAATAGGGATGGGAGATCCCAATTTGTAAAGATCGGGGATCATACCGATCACATAGTGATCGTGTGCATGATATCGATCACGAGCTTTCCTGGAAAGCTCGTGTTACAAATCGGTCCAGATCGGGTCCAGGGGCTGTAAAAAGAAAGCACATTATTAAAATAAAAAACTTTATGATCATACTTACTGGTCACATGACTATGACGTTTTCAAAGGTCCTCTTAACTTCCGGGGCTATTTACTGCACTGTTCGTCACTCGGCAGTCATCGGCTGTTTTCAGCTGTGTTCGCGGTGATGTCAGGGTTCACCCGAGTCCATGGCTCATAAACTCGATTGAACTTTGACTGTCACTGTGCGAGTGTCGTATCACGGCGCTCAATCTCCAGACAGCAGCGGGTCGGCTGCATGTGTTTCTATGCAGCTGATGCGCTCCTGTCCTGAGATCAGTCCGTGCGGGATGATGCCCATACAAGACGCCAGTGCAATCATCCCCTCACTGTCAGCCTGCTTCTTGCTCTATTCAGAGCGATGTAGCAGAGCTGACAATGCTCTCTGCTTCTCTCTGTGTTTAGACTGTGTCTGTAAAGAGTGATGAAGCTGACAATGCTCTACCTGTGGATTACGTCGGACTAAGGATTTTTTTATTATAAAGATGGAGTCTCTAAATGTTTTTTTTTGTTTTATTTCTAATAAATTTTTTCTCTGTCTTGTATTTTTTTTACTGTTTACTAGAAATTCATGGTGGCCATGTCTAATTTGGCGTGACACCATAAATTTCGGGCTTAGTACCATCTGAGAATACAAAGCTGGTATTAACCCAATTGTTACCCAGTGTAACACCGCCATCAGGGCCACTGGATGAGCCAGGTAAAGCACCTGGAAATGGCGCTAAGAAACAATGCGCCATTTGCAGGGGAATCCCAGCCCCCAGCTGCCTGGCTCTACCTGACTGGCTATCAAAATACAGCGGGAGCCCACACATTTTTTTTTATTATATTTTTAAATAATTAAAAAATAAAAAATAATGGGCTTCCCTGTATTTTTATTGTCAGGCAGACGGGTGGGTGCGTAAATTATTTATCTTTATACAACTATATATTGTGTACAATGTATATGTATATGTATATATATATACAGACCAATAGTTTGGACACACCTCATTCAAAGAGTTTTCTTTGTTTTCATGACTCTAAAAATTGTAGATTCACATTGAAGTCATCAAATCTATGAATTAAAATATATGGAATTAAATACTTTAAAGAGGTTGTCCAGTTACCAAAACTGATTTTTTTTCTGATAAATCTTGCTAATATGTGCCTCTCAACACATCTATTATGTTTTTTCAGCAATATTACCTTTTATCGTGCTCTAGCAGCACATGCTCATTGCTGGCTCCAGCTCTGATGGGGTTAATCTCTCTTCTGACTTCCTAGGTTCAGTTCCTACAACTCCCATAATTCTTTGTGGCTCTAGGGCGGTATCTAAAACACCCACTGTGTCCAACACACCCACTCTCCTCTCCACTCAAAGTCTCCTCCCTGCCTCTTCCCAGTGTGGGTGCACTGAGAGAAATCACACAGAGACAGCAGAAGCTGCCAGCTCTGCACAACCAGGGGAAGCGGCCATCTTCTGCTTGTTCTCATATAGTTCATAGTCTGTGTGTGTGCGCGTGTGTGTGCGTGTGTGTACAGAAATTATGATTATTAGCCGGCGCAACATGTGAAAAAAATAATTGGGGAAAAAAAAAGTGAAGGGGTCATGAGATTGCTTTTTTCCCTCTTGCCTAGTCTGTGTGTCGTCCATATCATCCGTGTGGCATGCATTTTGCAGGCTAGTTTCACATCAGCGTTTTTTTTGCCTGTAGGCAAAAAAACGCAAACCGCATATGACCGGATCCTGTGGATTAAATGGGCAGCGCATGCAACCGTTATTTTACTGGATCCTTCTGCAGCGGGACACAGAATTTATCGGCCGGCGCTGGAGTCAGTTGACTCCTGATCTCCCAGCCCGCACACGCTGCAATAGCTGCAGGTGGGCTCATTCACATGACCGTTCCGTTTGTCCTGGTCAGTTCCTGTTCTTTTGCGGACCCACGGACAGGACCATCTTTTCAATGTCTTTTGTGTAGGATCGGATGGCACACGGTAGCACTTTCATGTGCATCCGATCCTACACAAAAAAAAACACATCGGATGCTGTATGTCCGCTCCGTTATTATGGAACATGTCCTATTCTGTTCCGTAATAACGAACCGTGACTCAATACAAGTCAATGGGTCCGCAAAATTCCCGGAAGCAACACGGAAGCACTTCCGTGTGACTTCCGTCGGGTGCCCATGCAGTCTGTGTTCCGCCCCAGCCCCGCGGCTGCCCGCACAGCAGTGTCAGCAGCTGCCCGCACTGCAGTGTCAGCAGCCGCGGGGATGACAAGCGCTACCGTCAGGAGGTTAGTAAGTTCATTACCTGCGGTGATGAAGTCCTGCACTCCTGACGTCAGCGGTCGTCACTGCCTTCTTTGCCCACCGCTTGTCACATCACCTCTCGCTGTCGACCCGAGACTGTGACTAGTGGTGACATTACGGGCCGCTCGTGATACTTGGTTTGTGAAGGCGGCGGTCATTGAACTCAGTGACAGCGCTGCTGTCAGGAGTGCAGCGATCATCTCAGGTAATGTACCTCACTAACCTCCTGACAGCAGCACTCATCATGCCCTGCAGTGACCTGGGCTGACCTATTGATGTTGGTTCAGGTCACTGCACGGCTCTCCCAGCCAATAGAGAACATTCTGTTCTTCATTGACTGGGACATTGACTATGGTACGCTCAGCTGCGGGGGGAGGTCCGGCACTCAAGAGGGGCGGGCCAGCACTGAGGAGGGGTGGGAGGGGATTTCTCTCCCTCTCTCCTCCGTAGTCGGCTATTGCGATTCTCGCTCTTCGCTTACGGTACACCGATGTACCGCAAGCGCAGTGCGATTTTTCTCTCACCCCATACACTAGAATGGGTAAAAGAGAAAGAGTCTTGCATTACAATTGCAGCATGCTGCGATTATTTTCTCGGTCCAATTAGGGCTGAGAAAATAATTGCTCATGTGCGCTGACACACAGGCTAATATTGGTCCGAATGGAATGCAATGTTTTATCGCACTCCACTTGCACTGTTTTTCTCACCGTGTGGCTTAGACCTTACTTGTTCTGTGTCCTCCTGCATCCATTGCAGCGTGTGCAGGCTGGAGTTCAGCTGAGTTCAGATCAGTTGACTCCAGTGCTGGACTGAACTCAGGTGACCTCACAGCCCGTATACGCTGCGATGGATGCAGGGGGACACAGAACAAGTAATCGGCCGACACTGGAGTCATCTGATTACTTGTTCTGCTGGCGCTGTGGTCAGGAGTAGGGATGAATGAGCAGCAAAATGCTCTGGTGCTCGATGGGCGAAGCCCGTGTCGATTTTTTTTTTTTTTTTTTTTTAAAAATTCATTAAAAATAATAATAAAAAAACCAATCACATAACCCTAACCCTAGGGTTAGGGGTAAAAAAATGAAGTGTGGGCTCCCGCTGCATTTTCTACTGCTAAGGATAACCCAAGCAGCTACTGGCTGCTAACCCCCACTGCTTGGTGTTACCTTCACTGGCAATGGAAATCCAGGGAGGCCTTTTTTTTTTTTTTTTTTTTATAAAGGTTTTTGCCTAAAAACTTTTTTAAAAAAATGACGTGGGCTTTTTTTTTTTTTGTGCGCTAGCCAGGTACAGCAGGCAGCTACGGGCTGCCCCCAACCCCCAGCTGCCTATTTGTACCCGGCTGGGAACCAAAAATATAGGGAAGCCCATTTTTTTTAAATTATTTCATGAAGTAATTTTAAAAAAAAATGACGTGGCCTTCGCTCATTTTTTTGTGTTCAGCCAGGCACAACTAGGCAGCTGGGGATTGGAATCCGCAGCACAGGTTGGCCCAAGCTTTCTGGGCCCCCCGCTGCGAATTGCAGTCCACAGCCGCCCCCGAAAATGGCGCTTTCATAGAAGCGCCATCTTCTGGCGCTGTATCCAACTCTTCCAGTGGCCCTGGTGGCAGGTGGCACGCTGGGTAATAAGGGGTTAATACCAGCTATGTTTTACCAGCTGGTATAAAGCCCTAGATTCTTAATGTCAGGCCAAGTTTGACCTGGCCATTAAGAATCTCCAATAAAGGGTTAAAAAAAAAAGACATCACACAGCGAAAAATACTTTATTAGAAATAAATACACAGACACAGTAGGGACTCCATGTTTATTACTCCCTCTCACTCTTCCAGGATCTAGAGATTTCTGTACTGACCATGCCAGGAGAGAGAGAGGGAAAAGAGAGAGAGAGGGAAAAAAGAGAGAGAGAGAGAGGGAAAAGAGAGAGAGAGAGGGAAAAGAGAGAGAGAGAGAGGGAAAAGAGAGAGAGAGAGAGGGAAAAAAGAGAGAGAGAGAGGGAAAAAAGAGAGAGAGAGAGGGAAAAGAGAGAGAGAGGGAAAAGAGAGAGAGGGAAAAGAGAGAGAGGGAAAAGAGAGAGGGAGGGAAAAGAGGGGGGAGAGGAGAGAGGGATAAGAGGGGGGCAGTGAAGAGGGGAGGGAGAGAAAAGAGGGGTGGGGGAAGAGAGTGGGGGGGGAGAGAGTGGGGGGAGAGAAGAGAGGGGTGGAGAGAAGAGAGTGGGGAAAGAAGAGAGGGGGGAGAGAGGTGCTCTGTTACCAACTGTCTCCACTCTGTGACTTGTGGTGCAGGTGACAGAGTGCAGACAGTTGGTCCCATGCAGCAGGACAGGTGGCAGAGCGGTGACATGCGCTGCTCTAACACATGCGGTGCTGCATGGGACCAGCCTGTCAGTGTCTTGCTGCATCCTGTAGTGCTGCTTGGAGGAGCACATGATCACACAGCCCGACACCGCCCGCTCTCCTGACATCGCAGCAGAGCGGGCGGGTGGAGAGTGTGATCAGATACTTACGTGACAGGGGGGGATTTCAGCTGAAGAACCCCCCTCCCTGTACTCCACCCTGGCGCCCCGTGCCTCACCACCTGCCCGACGCTCAGCCGTCTTCAGCGCTCCATACTGACGTCCTCCGGATCCTCCCCTCGATGCTGGGCTGTGACGTGCGGTAGTCACCGCCCACAGCCCTGTCACTAAATCTGAGTGGCTCCAGCCTCCTCTGACATACCTGTCAAGTTTTAGAGCCCGGAACTTGTCGGGACGTAAGAGGATACTGGCGGCCACAGCTCCAGGGGGTCATGTGACAGGCACTGAGCGTGCATGATAGCGCCGCTCAGTGCCAGAATTGGAAATAGAAGCCAATGCAGAAAACGCCGATAATAGTAAGTGTAACTCCTAGAGAAAATAAAAAAAATGGGTGAACCACCCTTTTAAAGTGTGAAACAACTGAAAATATGTCTTATATTCTAGGTTCTTCAAAGTAGCCACCTTTTGCTTTCATTACTACTTTGCACACTCTTGGCATTCTCTTGATGAGCTTCAAGAGGTAGTAACCCAAATGGTCTTCCAACAGTTTTGAAGGAGTTCCCAGAGATGCTTAGCACTTGTTGGCCCTTTTGCCTTCACTCTGCGGTCCAGCTCACCCCAAACCATCTCGATTGGTTTCAGGTCTGGTGACTGTGGAGGCCAGGTTATCTGGCGTAGCACCCCATCACTCTCCTTCTTAGTCAAATAGCCCTTACACAGCCTGGACGTGTGTTTGGGGTCATTGTCCTGTTGAAAAATAAATGATGGTCCAACTAATCGCAAACAGGATGGAATAGCATGCTGCTGCAAGATGCTGTGGTAGCCATGCTGGTTCAGTATGCCTTCAATCTTGAATAAATCCCCAACAGTGTTACCAGCAAAGCACCCCCACACCATCACACCTCCTCCTCCTCCATGCTTCACGGTGGGAACCAGCCATGTGGAGTCCATCCGATCACCTTTTCTACAAAGACGTGGTTGGATCCAAAGATCTGAAATTTGGACTCATCAGACCAAACACAGATTTCCACTGGTCTAATGTCCATTCCTTGTGTTCTTTAGCCCAACCAAGTCTCTTCTGCTTGTTGCCTGTCCTTAGCAGTGGTTTCCTAGCAGCTATTTTACCATGACGGCCTGCTGCACAAAGTCTCCTCTTAACAGTTATTCTAGAGATGAGAAGCTGTGTCCAAACATTTGGTCTACAGCGCACTTTGCACAAGGAGAAGCTGTATGGGAGAGTGATGCGAAAGAAGTCGTTTCTGCAAGCACGCCACAAACAGAGTTGCCTGAGGTATGCAAAAGCACATTTGGACAAGCCAGTAACATTTTGGACGAAGGTCCTGTAGACTGATGAAACAAAGATTGAGTTGTTTGGTCATACAAAAAGGCGTTATGCATGTAGGCAAAAAAACACGGCATTCCAAGAAAAGCACTTGCTACCCACAGTAAAATTTGGTGGAGGTTCCATCATGCTTTGGGGCTGTGTGGCCAATGCCGGCACCAGGAATCTTGTTAAAGTTGAGGGTCGCATGGATTCAACTCAGTATCAGCAGATTCTTGACAATAATGTGCAAGAATCAGTGACGAAGTTGAAGTTACGCAGGGGATGGATATTTCAGCAAGACAATGATCCAAAACACCGCTCCAAATCTACTCAGGCATTCATGCAGAGGAACAATTACAATGTTCTGGAATGGCCATCCCAGTCCCCAGACCTGAATATCATTGAACATCTGTGGGATAATGTGAAGCGGCGGTCCATGCTCAGCGACCATCAAACTTAACTGAACTGGAATTGTTTTGTAAACCGGAATGGTCAAATCTACCTTCATCCAGGATCCAGGAACTCATTAAAAGCTACAGGAAGCCACTAGAGGCTGTTATTTCTGCAAAAGGAGGATCTACAAAATATTAATGTCACTTTTATGTTGTGGTGCCCATACTTTTGCACCGGTCAAATTTCGTTTAAATGCAGATCGCACATTTTCTGTTAGTACAATAAAAACCTCATTTAAATTCAGAAATATTACTCAGTCCATCAGTTATTAGATATATGAAACTGAAATAGCTGTTGCAAAAACCCAAATTGTTATTAAGAAAAAAGGTTAACATTAATAGCGGTGCCCAAACTTTTTCATATGACTGTAATATATATATATATAATTACAGTCATAAGAAAAAGTTTGGGCACCGCTATTAATGTTAACCTTTTTTCTTTATAACAATTTGGGTTTTTGCAACAGCTATTTCCGTTTCATATAACTAATAACTGATGGACTGAGTAATATTTCTGAAGTTAAATGAGGTATATATATACAGTGCCTACAAGTAGTATTCAACCCCCTGCAGATTTAGCAGGTTTACACATTCGGAATTAACTTGGCATTGTGACATTTGGACTGTAGATCAGCCTGGAAGTGTGAAATGCACTGCAGCAAAAAAGAATGTTATTTCTTTTTATTTATTTTTTTTAAATTGAGAAAAGTTTATTCAGAGGGTCATTTATTATTCAACCCCTCAAACCACCAGAATTCTGTTTGGTTCCCCTAAAGTATTAAGAAGTATTTCAGGCACAAAGAACAATGAGCTTCACATGTTTGGATTAATTATCTCTTTTTCCAGCCTTTTTTGACTAATTAAGACCCTCCCCAAACTTGTGAACAGCACTCATACATGGTCAACATGGGAAAGACAAAGAAGCATTCCAAGGCCATCAGAGACAAGATCGTGGAGGGTCACAAGGCTGGCAAGGGGTACAAAACCCTATCAAAGGAGTTGGGCCTACCTGTCTCCACTGTTGGGAGCATCATCCGGAAGTGGAAGGCTTATGGAACTACTGTTAGCCTTCCACGGCCTGGACAGCCTTTGAAAGTTTCCTCCCGTGCCGAGGCCAGGCTTGTCCGAAGAGTCAAGGCTAACCCAAGGCCAACAAGGAAGGAGCTCCGGGAAGATCTCATGGCAGTGGGGACATTGGTTTCAGTCAATACCATAAGTAACGTACTCCACCGCAATGGTCTCCGTTCCAGACGAGCCCGTAAGGTACCTTTACTTTCAAAGCGTCATGTCAAGGCTCGTCTACAGTTTGCTCATGATCATTTGGAGGACTCTGAGACAGACTGGTTCAAGGTTCTCTGGTCTGATGAGACCAAGATCGAGATCTTTGGTGCCAACCACACACGTGACGTTTGGATACTGGATGGCACTGCATACGACCCCAAGAATACCATCCCTACAGTCAAGCATGGTGGTGGCAGCATTATGCTGTGGGGCTGTTTCTCAGCCAAGGGGCCTGGCCATCTGGTCCGCATCCATGGGAAGATGGATAGCACGGCCTACCTGGAGATTTTGGCCAAGAACCTCCGCTCCTCCATCAAGGATCTTAAGATGGGTCGTCATTTCATCTTCCAACAAGACAACGACCCAAAGCACACAGCCAAGAAAACCAAGCCCTGGTTCAAGAGGGAAAAAATCAAGGTGTTGCAGTGGCCTAGTCAGTCTCCTGACCTTAACCCAATTGAAAACTTGTGGAAGGAGCTCAAGATTAAAGTCCACATGAGACACCCAAAGAACCTAGATAACTTGGAGAAGATGTGCATGGAGGAGTGGGCCAAGATAACTCCAGAGACCTGTGCCGGCCTGATCAGGTCTTATAAAAGACGATTATTAGCTGTAATTGCAAACAAGGGTTATTCCACAAAATATTAAACCTAGGGGTTGAATAATAATTGACCCACACTTTTATGTTGAAAATTTATTAAAATTTAACTGAGCAACATAACTTGTTGGTTTGTAAGATTTATGCATCTGTTAATAAATCCTGCTCTTGTTTGAAGTTTGCAGGCTCTAACTTATTTGCATCTTATCAAACCTGCTAAATCTGCAGGGGGTTGAATACTACTTGTAGGCACTGTATATATATATATATATATATATATATATATATATATATATAATATTTATGTGTGTATATATATATATATTATATATTATATATATATATATATACACACATACAGTACAGACCAAATGTTTGGACACACCTTTTCATTCAAAGAGTTTGCTTTATTTTTAGGACTCTGAAAATTGTAGATTCACATTGAAGGCATCAAAACTATGAATTAAAACATATGGAATGAAATACTTAAAAAAGTGTGAAACTACTGAAAATATGTCTTATATTCTAGGTTCTTCAAAGTAGCCACGTTTTGCTTTGATTACTGCTTTACACACTCTTGGCATTCTCTTGATGAGCTTCAAGAAGTAGTCACCGGAAATGGTCTTCCAACAGTCCTGAAGGAGGTCCCAGAGATGCTTCGCACTTGTTGGCCCTTTTGCCTTCACTCTGCGGTCCAGCTCACCCCAAACCATCTCGATTGGGTTCAGGTCTGGTGACTGTGGAGACCAGGTCATCTGGCGCAGCACCCCATCACTCTTTTTCTTAGTCAAATAGCCCTTACACAGCCTGAAGGTGTGTTTGGGATCATTGTCCTGTTGAAAAATAAATGATGGTCCAACTAAACGTAAACAGGATGGAATAGCATGCCGCTGCAAGATGCTGTGGTAGCCATGCTGGTTCTGTATGTCTTCAATTTTGAATAAATCCCCAACAGTGTCACCAGCAAAGCACCCCCACACCATCACACCTCCTCCTCCATGCTTCACGGTGGGAACCAGCCATGTAGACTCCATCCGTTCACCTTTTCTACAAAGACACGGTGGTTGGATTGAAAGATCTCAAATCTGGACTCATCAGACCAAAGCACAGATTTCTACTGGTCTAATGTCCATTCCTTGTGTTCTTTAGCCCAAACAAGTCTCTTCTGCTTGTTGCCTGTCCTTATCAGTGGTTTCCTAGCAGCTATTTTATCATGAAGGCCTGCTGCACAAAGTCTCCTCTTAACAATTGTTCTAGCGATGAGAAAGTGTGTCCAAACTTTTGGTCTGTACTCTATATATTGTACACAATATACAGTTGTATAAGAGTAAATAAATAATTTTAAAAAATGATGAAGCGCTCCACAGTATTTTTGATTCTCAGCACACATAAAGCAGATGGCTACGGGCTGCCACCCCCATCTGCCTGGCTTTATCTTGGCTGGCAATCAAAATACGGGGAGGCCCTTTTTTCAAAAAAACGTTTTTTGCCAAAAATAAGGGGTTAATACCAGCTTTGTTTTACCAGCTGGTATTAAGCCCGAGATTCTTAATGTCAGGAAAGTTTGACCCGGCCATTAAGAATCTCCAATAAAGGGTTCAAAAAAAGACATCACACAGAGAAAAAATACTTTAATAGAATTAAATACACAGACACACTTAGGGACTCCATCTTTTTTACTCCCTCTCACCCCTCCACGATTCTAGTCTTCTGTCACTGATCTAGCTCTGCTATATCAGAATGCACAGGGGGGGTGGAAAAATGCTGCTGCTGCTCCCCGCGCTGTCTAATCACTCAATTAGTGATCAGACGCTGCGGGTTGGTAAACGGTGACCTCACCGCTGCCACTGTTGCCATCACCGCTGCCACTGTTGCCATAGTAACCTAACGAGCGGGTTACTATAGCAATGGTGATCTCCGATCACCTGATTCCCGGCGCCGCTATTTATCACCGGCTGTGGCAGCCAATCACTGCATGTGGGCTGACTCTGTAAAGAGCGCCAACATGCAGGGAGGGGGGCCAGGCATGTGCCCGAGCATCTCGCCGGTATACGGCGGTCGCCAAATATACCGAGTACTGGAAGCTCGGGCGAGCACCGTCTACCGGCAAGCATGCTGACACTACAGGACCTTTGCATGACGTCATAGCCATGTGACCCAGTCTGTAGCCAATGAGATAATACAACATGCCCACGTGACTGATCACATGGCTATGACGTCACAATAGGTCCTTTGGTTACCGGGAGGACACAGCGATGATCGTATTCGGAAGCGATGGGAGACAGAGTGCAGGACGCGTCGCGGAACCTGTAGGTATAATGACTGTTTATTGTTGAGTGTATTTATTTTACAGCCCCCCTTTCCCGCCCCATCCCATAACTGTAAAGACCAATATCGGTGATCGGACGCAAGATCGTGTTATCTTGATCCCGATCTCGATCTTTACAAAATAATCGGACGAGTCTCCCCAATCCCGACCATCGGGAGGATCGCCCATGACTACTCTTAAGACTGCTTTACACGCAGCGACATCGCTAGCGATGTCGCTAGCGTTTGCACCCGCCTCCGTCGTTTGTGCGTCACGGGCAAATCGTTGCCCGTGGCGCACATTATCGCTAGGATGCGTTAAACTTACCGTCCTAACGACTTCGCTGTGGCCGGCGAACAACCTCTTTTCTAAGGGGGAGGTTCGTGCAGAGTTACAGCAACATCACACAGCGGGCCACCAATAGAAGCTTAGGGGTGGAGAGCAGCCGAATGAACGTCACGCCCACCTTGTTGCCGAAAGACACAGGAATCCTGTTGTTCATTGTTCCCGGGGTGTCACACATAGCGATGTGTGCTGCCTCAGGAACGACGAACAACCTGCTTTCAGAACGAGCAATGATCTTTTGAAAATGAACGACGTGTCAACGATCAATGATTAGGTGAGTATTTCTGATCGTTAATGCGCGTTCGTAGGTGTCACACGCAACAACGTCGCTAACGATGCCGGATGTGCCTCACGAATTCTGTGACCCTGACGACATATCATTAGATATGTCGAAATTGGACAACAGATTCAGAATACATTTTTTCCTAATTTAATTTCTGATATTATGGTTTAAAAAAAATGTACTTTCAAGATAATATCATTAAAACATTGTGTTTATTTTTAGCAGATGACTGTATTGGAAGTTCAGATGGAAATCTATTATCTTCAGAATGTAAAACAGATGATGAAAGTATCACACATGATACATATGAAGAGCATACTGTTGTCCCAGATATACCTCCAGTCCTTCCTCGGAAAGTTTTAACATCTGATCTTTTCAAACAAGACCAAAATTCCGATTTATCACAGATTTGTAAGCAAAATAAAAGTTACAGAAGGGATGTGGAACATGAAACGGCTTCTACAAGGGAGAAACCATTTTCATGCCCAGAATGTAAAAAATGTTTTACTCAGAAGATACTCAATCAGAATCTTATTGAGCATCAAAGAATTCACACAGGGGAGAAGCCATTTTCATGTTCAGAATGTGAGAAATGTTTTATTCAGAAATCAAATTTTGTTATGCATAAAAAAAATCATACAGGGGCGAACCCATTTTTATGCTTGGAATGTGGTAAATGTTTTACTAGGAAATCAAATCTTGTTGACCATGGAAAACGTCACACAGGGGAGAAGCCATTTTCATGTTCAGAGTGTGGGAAATGTTTTCATTTCAAATCAGATCTTGTTAGGCATCAAAGATGTCACACAGGGGAGAAGCCATTTTTATGTTCAGAATGTGGGAAATGTTTTATTCAGAAATCAGCTTTTGTTATGCATCAAAGATCTCATACAGGGGAGAAACCATTTTCATGTTCAGAATGTGGAAAATGTTTTATTCAGAAATCACACCTTGTTAGGCATCAAAGATATCACACAGGGGAGAAGCCATTTTCATGTTCAGAATGTGGCAAATGTTTTATTCAGAAATCACACCTTGTTAAGCATCAAAGATCTCATACAGGGGAGAAACCATTTTCATGTTCAGAATGTGGGAAATGTTTTATTCGGAAATCAGATCTTGTTGTGCATCAAAGATCTCACACAGGGGAGAAGCTGTTTTCATGTTCAGACTGTGGGAAATGTTTTATTCGGAAATCAAAACTTGTTCAGCATCAAAGATCTCACACCGGGGAGAAGCCATTTTCATGTTCAGAATGTGGTAAATGTTTTATTCGGAAATCAGATCTTGTTGTGCATCAAAGATGTCACACTGGGGAGAAGCCATTTTCATGTTCAGAGTGTGGGAAAGGTTTTATTCAGAAATCAGATCTTGTTGTGCATCAAAGATCTCACACCGGGGAGAAGCCATTTTCATGTTCAGAGTGTGGAAAATGTTTTAATTGGAAATCAGAACTTCTTGTGCATCAAAGATGTCACACCGGTGAGAAGCCATTTTCATGTTCAGAGTGTAGGAAATGTTTTATTCGGAAATCACAACTTGTTCAGCATCAAAGATCTCACACTGGGGAGAAGCCATTTTCATGTTCAGAATGTGGGAAATGTTTTATTCGGAAATCAGATCTTGTTGTGCATCAAAGATGTCACACCGGTGAGAAGCCATTTTCATGTTCGGAGTGTGGGAAATGTTTTATTCGGAAATCAAAACTTGTTCAGCATCAAAGATCTCACACTGGGGAGAAGCCATTTTCATGTTCAGAGTGTGGGAAATGTTTTAATTCGAAATCAGAACTTGTTGTGCATCAAAGATGTCACACCGGGGAGAAGCCATTTTCATGTTCAGAGTGTAGGAAATGTTTTATTCGGAAATCACAACTTGTTCAGCATCAAAGATCTCACACTGGGGAGAAGCCATTTTCATGTTCAGAGTGTGGGAAACGTTTTAATTGGAAATCAGAACTTGTTATGCATCAAAGAAGTCACATAGGGGAGAAGCCATTTTCATGTTCAGAATGTGGGAAATGTTTTATTCAGAAATCAGATCTTGTTGTGCATCAAAGATGTCACACCGGTGAGAAGCCATTTTCATGTTCGGAGTGTGGGAAATGTTTTATTCGGAAATCAAAACTTGTTCAGCATCAAAGATGTCACACCGGGGAGAAGCCATTTTCATGTTCAGAGTGTGGGAAATGTTTTAATTGGAAATCAGAACTTCTTGTGCATCAAAGATATCACACCGGGGAGAAGCCATTTTCATGTTCAGAGTGTGGGAAATGTTTTATTCGGAAATCACAACTTGTTCAGCATCAAAGATCTCACACTGGGGAGAAGCCATTTTCATGTTCAGAGTGTGGGAAACGTTTTAATTGGAAATCAGAACTTGTTATGCATCAAAGAATTCACATAGGGGAGAAGCCATTTTCATGTTCAGAATGTGGGAAATGTTTTATTCGGAAATCAGATCTTGTTGTGCATCAAAGATGTCACACCGGTGAGAAGCCATTTTCATGTTCGGAGTGTGGGAAATGTTTTATTCGGAAATCAAAACTTGTTCAGCATCAAAGATGTCACACCGGGCAGAAGCCATTTTCATGTTCAGAGTGTGGGAAATGTTTTAATTGGAAATCAGAACTTGTTGTGCATCAAAGATGTCACACAGGGGAGAAGCCATTTTCATGCCCAGAATGTGGAAAATGTTTTAATTGGAAATCAGGTCTTGTTCACCATCAAAAAAATCACACAAAATAAACCATTTTTATGTTCTGAATGTGGAAAATGTAATTCTCAGAAATCACATCTTGTTAAACATGTGAAGAAGCCGCACAGGGAAGGAACCTTTTTCATGTTGTGAAAAATTGAAATGTTTAACTGGTAAATGAAGTCTTGCCTACATCAGAAAACCAACAGAGCGTAGCAGCCATTTTTGCTTTCAGAATTTGCCAAATGTTTTTATCATTAATTAGGTCCTGTTGTCAGATGAGTCACACAGAGAAGCCATCATGATGTACTATAATTCAAAGGGTTTTATCCTAAAATCGGCTACAGTTCCTTAAGTAAGAATTTGTGAGGAAAAGAACCATTTTCTTTCTTTTTAGAAATTATTGTATTTTTTTGACCATAAGACATACCTAGGTTTTGAAGGAGGAATATAGGGAAATAATTAACGCAAAAAATGTGGTCATGAAGCACTTTTATGGGTAGGATCTGCTGCTGACACTGTTACGGAGATAAAATCCCCCAATTCTGTACTAATGTCCCCCCATACTGGGCCCCTTCAAGGTATATGTGTCTCCCATACTCGTATATATGTCTTTCATCCTGGTATATATGTTGCCTATCTTTATCACATACTAGTATATATGATCCCCATCCTGGTATATATGGCTCTTTTTCTAGTACATATGTCCCCATCCTTGTATATATGACCCTCATCTCAGGCCCATTCGTGTATATATTTCCCCATCACGCTGCACACATAAGAAAATAAATGATTATACTCACCATCCCTCCGCTCGCCCGGTGCATGGTGTTCTCTTCTGATGCTGGCAAGTGACTTTAGCATGTAAACGGCGCAGCGCATGACATTGCTGCCATGTGCCCCCAGTTACACGCAGACATCAGCTCCCAAAATATTCATTGCTCCCCACAGCCGGGATTTTGGGCTTGGGGAGCAGTCAATATTCATTCTCTAATAAACACACGTGATCGCCCAGCTACAGCAGTAAGCCAGCGGCTGGGTAGTCATGTGTACCCAATATTAAAGAGAATGAATATTCACTGCTCCCCACGCAAATAATACCGCCGACCTCTTGGTTAGCGCTGCCTTCATTGCCTAGAGGTGGGCGGGATTATGGTGTGGGGAGCAGTGAATATTCATTTTCTTTTTTATCTGACACACTGATAGCCCTTTTGAGAGCCTTTAGGAATATTTTTGAATAGTTTTGATACTGGATTATATTTAGATAATTCACTAATCTCAGGTTTCCCACTGCTTTATTTACTAAAAAGTGCAGCCCCAGATTGGAGATAGGAACTCTGAAGTATATCACATTGTATATAATTGCATTTCAAATCTTGTTGTTTTGTAAATAAATGCTTGTAAAATATACTGTATATTGTTCATGCCTGGCTTTCTCTAGTGTCTAGATGTGATGATTTTGCCTGTAAACCTCTTGAGTTGGCGCAGACCTGTAGGCATTTCACACAAAAATAGTGAGGGGAGACTTGAATCACACTGCATCCTAAATATGTGGAAGTTATAAGGCTACGTGCCCACGGGACTCTGTATCCGCGGATTTTTCTGCAGCTAAATCCGCAGCATTCCCCCGGAATCCGCACCTTTCCATTGGTGCGGATTTCATTACGGATTTTGCGTTTTTTGACATTCAATTGAATGGACAAAATCTGCAGGTAAATTCGCAAGAATAATTGACATGCTGCAGATTTTTCCGCAGTGA
Source organism: Anomaloglossus baeobatrachus (assembly GCF_048569485.1). Taxonomy (NCBI): domain Eukaryota; kingdom Metazoa; phylum Chordata; class Amphibia; order Anura; family Aromobatidae; genus Anomaloglossus; species Anomaloglossus baeobatrachus. Next base: position 1,488,992 of record NW_027441806.1, read on the forward strand.
AATCCGCAGTATTTCCGCTGCGGAAAAATCCGCAGTGTGGACACAGCAATTCCCAAATGCCATAGAAATGGCTGGGGAGTAGCTGTGCTGCAGATTTCTGAAAAATCCGCGGCAAAATCCGCGCATTTTACGCAGCGTGAGCACATAGCCTTAAGACACTCTGGTCCCAAATCATCAAAGCATTTATGTAAAAAAAATTGTCACAAAAGCTCTGAAAAGTCTCAAAAATTCAGAAAGTTGAGTCAACATTTGGTGGCTTTTGGCATTTTCAAAAATTGGCAGAACTTGGGTGGGACGGGGGCGTGACAGCACAGCTACTTTAATTCATGACAAGCTGTGGCGTTCCCTTTGCCAGAAATCTCACTCCAGTCCCTGAAGGAAGTAATATTTCTAGCATGGTACTCTACTGGCTAACACGGTACAAAGATATATTTTACTTGTAGCATGGTACAAGAAGGCACATGCCACTCGTCAAACGCTCCGGATTCATGAAGAGGCATGCACCACTTAATCAATCAAGAGTGGCTCCCGGATAAATTGGGCTCTTAACACGAAGTCCTAAAAATTTTGAGCTCCCCCCTGAAGTCCCGAAAGACGGTCAATTGACCCTTAGTCCAAACTGAATAGAACTAAGCAGAAACTAAATGGCTAAACTCAATGGAAAACAACAACCTCCTGTGGTGCGACAGTAAGGGTACCGTCACACTTTAGCGCTGCTCTAGTGATCCCACCAGCGATATGACCTGGTCTGGATCGCTGGTACGTCACTACATGGTCGCTGGTGAGCTGTCAATCAGGCAGATCTCACCAGCGACCAGTGACCAGCCCCCAGCCAGCAGCGACGCGTGGAAGCGACGCTGCACTTGGTAACTAAGTAAATATCGGGTAATGAAGTGCTTGGTTACCCAATATTTACCTTTGTACTCCCTGCACTCCTATCTAGAGTACACATCGGGTTAATAAGCAAACCTCTGTGCTTATTTACCCAATCTGTACTCCAGCTACGTGTGCAGGGAGTCGGCACTGGCAGCCTGAGAGCGGCGGACGCTAGTAACCAAGGTAAATATCGGGTAGCCAAGAAAGGGCTTCTCTTGGTTACCCGATATTTACCTTGGTTACAGCTTACCGCAGGCTGCCAGACGCCGGCTCCCTGCACATTCAGATCGTTGCTCTCTCACTGTCACACACAGCGATGTGTGCTTCACAGCGGGAGAGCAACGTCAAAAAAAATGAACCAGCACTGTGTGTAACAAGCAGCGATCTCACAGCAGGGGCCAGATCGCTGCTCAGTGTCACACAGAGCGAGATCGCTAATGAGGTCACTGCTGCGTCACAAAAACCGTGACTCAGCAGCGATCTCGCTATGCGAGAAGTACCCCTAATGGCCTTAATTACAGAACAAAAAATGGTGATTATAGGGTGTTAGCTAAAATCCTTCAGGTCATTCGACCAGTCTCTGGATTCCAAAGGTAGAAATGTTAAATGACCCCTCTCTGGGACTTCTAGTGTTAATGTTATAAAAATGATCTTTTTATAAAGGATAATTGTTGTAATAAAAAAACTAAAGGATTTTATATGTCTGATATCCAAGGGATTATTTTTTTGTGGGGCTACCCACAAATAGAGATAAGTGCACCCATTGAAGTTCGGGTTCAGCTTTCAGTTGGACTTTATATAACGTTCAAATCGGGAACCGGACTTGGGCAGCTCGGGTCTACGCCCACATTCAACCGGCAATAAACAGAGCATTTAGTATCTTGGGAGGGAGGACAGAGTTTTTTCCTTGTGCACAATACATTCTATAGCAATGTTTTTACCTCCCCGTGAAAGCCATTCACACACTGCAAGCGGCTCACACTGGGCCGAGCACTGAGTGTACCCGAGCACAGCGATGCTAGATCGAGTGGTTAGGATAAATGAAGCACCCGAACTCCGAACTCTAAAACTGATTTTTTTTTTTATAAAGTCTGTATTTGGTACAAAACACTGAACTTTATTATTTAGGTTCACTCGTCTCTGCCCACAAACCTTTATCACAGTTTAAATTATGGGTATAGAAGAGACCAGAACTAAAAGGGGTCTATCTCTTTGTGAAAAGCAAGTAACATTTATGATACCTATGCTGGGGATTTGTGAATTTTCTGGGATTCTGTCACTAAGTGTTTACCCCCTAATTAAAAATCAGAATAATATAAAGACAGTGTCATATTAGGTACAGGGAAGTACCAAGTGAATGGCGAAAGGGAAACCCTGTGTGTAGCAAATGGGGAGATGGTGACCTCTGACCAAGCCTACCGCTGGGCCCTGGGTTCCCTCACCACCTTAGATAGGTTCCACATCTATGAGCAGAGCTGGATACCTGACCCTAGGCTGACCATGATCTGGACCCTAGGTAGGGATCGGATGGGATGAGCTCTTCGTCAACCCCACAAGGCACTAAAGGACACACAGGGATAACAAACAAGGGGAAACAATATACAACTTATCTCTAGATGACTCAGAAGCTCGGTAAAGAGCAACAACGCTCCTACTGTTATGTACAAGCCGCCTGCTTGCATCCAGAGCTTGTGAAAGAACTGAGTATCACCAGCACAAGTTCAGGGAAAATGAGAGTATTTAAACCCAATTGGAAATAAAGATTATAATCTTGATTTCCAATTGGGTTTAAATACTGGAGCTCCCCTGGGTCTTAAAGAAAAAAGGATGAAAAACCAGCAGAGGAGATACCAGTAAACTGAATACTAACAGTAGAAATAATAGAAAGTCAGGGAGTATTTTGCGCAGCCAAATGCTGTGACCTTCTATTGGTGGACACCGCAGGACTGTCTGTTACTCGTGACAGACTGTGACTCTGATTCCAATGATGTGTCATTTACTGCTTGCTGCAGTTTTGATAAAATTACTGTATTATCGCTAGGAGATTATCACTACAGAGCTAGTAAAACTGCTGCCATGTACCCTCCATCTCCATTAGCTCTGTATAACCCCATTCCCACCCCTGATTGGCAGCTTGTTCTCAATGCTCATTCTACACAGCTGCAAATCAGTGGTGTGGGTGGGGTTATACACAGGAGCATTTTGAGAACTGGTAGATCTTATGCAGATAAAACTATTTATCAAAACTTCAGAAAGCAGCCAAGTAAGTGACACATTGCTGGAATCTGGGTCTTTTGCTTATACAGGTCGATTGGACACATGTTAGAGGTAGCTTTATTCCTCTTAATCTAAAAACCACATCCCGAAGCCATACACTATTAATTTTAGATATTTAATCTGAAAAGTAGGCAGTGTTTATAAACATAAAAGATGTTACAAAGGGAAACAAAACAATACAGCATATACAATTACATGAAAGGGAATAACGAGAGCAAATAAATGAACCTGGATCACACACATACAGTCATATGAAAAAGTTTGGGCACTCCTATTAATGTTAACCTTTTTTCTTTATAACAATTTGGGGTTTTGAAACAGCTATATCAGTTTCATATATCTAATAACTGATGGACTGAGTAATATTTCTGAATTGAAATGTGGTTTATTGTACTAACAGAAAATGTGCAATCTGCATTTAAACTAAATTTGACAGGTGCATAAGTATGGGCACCCTTATCAATTTTTTGTTTTGAACACTCCTAAGTACTTTTTACTGACTTACTGAAGCACTAAATAGGTTTTGTAACCTCATTGAGCTTTGAACTTCATAGGCAGGTGTATCCAATCATGAGAAAAGGTATTTAAGGTGGCCACTTGTAAGTTGTTCTCCTATTGGAATCTCCTATGAAGAGTGGCATCATGGGCTCCTCAAAACAACTCTCAAATGATCTGAAAACAAAGATTATTCAACATAGTTGTTCAGGGGAAGGATACAAAAAGTTGTCTCAGAGATTTAAACTGTCAGTTTCCACTGTGAGGAACATAGTAAGGAAATGGAAGAACACAGGTACAGTTCTTGTTAAGCCCAGAAGTGTCAGGCCAAGAAAAATATCAGAAAGGCAGAGAAGAAGAATGGTGAGAACAGTCAAGGACAATCCACAGACCACCTCCAAAGACCTGCAGCATCATCTTGCTGCAGATGGTGTTACTGTACATTGGTCAACAATACAGCGCATGTTGCACAAGGAGAAGCTGTATGGGAGAGTGATGCGAATGCAAGCACGCCACAAACAGAGATGCCCAAGGTATGCAAAACCACATTTGGACAAGCCAGTTTCATTTTGGACGAAGGTCCTGTGGACTGATGAAACAAAGATTGAGTTGTTTGGTCATACAAAAAGGCGTTATGCATGGAGGCAAAAAAACACGGCATTCCAAGAAAAGCACTTGCTACCCACAGTAAAATTTGGTGGAGGTTCCATCATGCTTTGTGGCTGTGTGGCCAATGTCGGCACTGGGAATCTTGTTAAAGTTGAGGGTCGCATGGATTCAACTCAGTATCAGCAGATTCTTGACAATAATGTGGAAGAATCAGTGACGAAGTTGAAGTTACGCAGGGGATGGATATTTCAGCAAGACAATGATCCAAAACACCGCTCCAAATCTACTCAGGCATTCATGCAGAGGAACAATTACAATGTTCTGGAATGGCCATCCCAGTCCCCAGACCTGAATATCATTGAAAATCTGTGGGATGATGTGAAGCGTGCTGTCCATGCTCGGCGACCATCAAACTTAACTGAACTGGAATTGTTTTGTAAACAGGAATGGTCAAATATACCTTCATCCAGGATCCAGGAACTCATTAAAAGCTACATGAAGCGACTAGAGGCTGTTATTTTTGCAAAAGGAGGATCTACAAAATATTAATGTCACTTTTATGTTGAGGTGCCCATACTTATGCACCTGTCAAATTTCGTTTAAATGCAGATGGCACATTTTCTGTTAGTAGAATAAACCTTATTTCAATTCAATAATATTACTGAGTCTATCATTTATTAGATATATGAAACTGAATTAGCTGTTGCAAAAACCCAAATTGTTATAAAGAAAAAAGGTTAACATTAATAGGTGTGCCCAAACTTTTCATATAACTGTAGATTCAGATTTATAGAAGGAAGGACTCCAATGGAATGTGGAACAATCCTATACAGCAATGTTGTATGAGGATCATTATTGGCATTTTATTAACACAAGTTACACCCACATCCTTCCCCTCTGGTGACACATAACACAGCTGGATGGCAGGATGTGTCTAATGCTTGCTTTACACGGGACGACCGATCATGCAATTTCACGATCGATAGTACCCGCCCCCGTCGTTTGTGCGCAAAGGGCAATTGATTGCCCGTGGCGCACAAAGTCGTTAACCCCCCCGTTACACGTACTTACCTCCTGTGCGACGTCACTGAGGGCGGCGAACATCCACTTCCTGGAGTGGGAGGGATGTTCGGCTTCACTGCGACGTCACATGGCCGCCGGCCAATAGAAGCGGAGGGGCGGAGATGAGCGGGATGTAAACATCCCGCCCACCTCCTTCCTTCCGCATAGCCGACGGGAGCCGCGGGACGCAGGTAAGCTGCTATTCATCGTTCCCGTGGTGTCACACGGAGCGACGTGTGCTGCCACGGGAACGATGAACAACCGGCGCAAAGTAAAATAAACGATTTTATGAAACCTAGCGACCAGTACACGACTCACAATTTGTGAGCGATACTGCGTCGCTAGGAGGTGTCACACAGGCCGACGTCTCAAGCGATACCGGAGGGGCGTCACAAAAACCGTGACCCCGACGATCTATCGCACGATAGATCGTCTGGTGTAAAGCAGGCATAAGTCTTAGAAAATTATGAGATTCCCAACTTTTACAATATTGTTGCCACTGAATGTCCCAGGCAGAAGATATTACTGTCATCTTTCCTATCATGATTTTATCTGTTCATATATAGGAGACATTGCATAGATATTTTCATCTCTCTGGCCAATCTCCATTTGGTGGGACCCTGGTCATCACCCAATGATGCAGAACAATGCTTTGCATTCTCTGTTTTATCACAAATTTGTAATTAATGACTTTTCTATTATATCAATGCAGTTCATAAAACCTTCATTCATATTTTCTATAATGTGAAACAAAGGATTTTAATTTATCTGCTATTTTTCTGTTCAAGTGGTGCTCTTATCTCTACCGATCATAAATCTGTCCTTTTCTGCATTCTTGTGCATTCAAGCTGAGATTGGCCTCACATCTGCTAGAGGATTCTCTTTAATTACTTGTTTCCAAAGGAGGGGGTCAGCTTTATAGCTGGCCCCATTTATAGGATACTTTATGGATTTTATCATTTCTATATGACACAGGACTACATGTTAATACATCTTTTTCCAAAATTGAGCTTTTAACCCTTTGAAAGCCAGGGTCATTTTTTTGACACTTTCCTGGACTTGGTGCTTAAACAGTTTAATAAAATCAGAAATATTACTGTTATGATTCTCGTATGACTTTGCTTGTGAAGAGCCATTGTATGTGTTTAGTTTCCTGCTGTCTGCATTCTCCAGGGTTAGGCCCAATGGAAGGACCCTATTCTGTTGTGCCTCGTTCCAGGAGTCACGCTGCCTTATCTTGGAACTGTTTTCTTTGGTACGCCACCAGTGAATAGTTTCTGCTCTGCAGTGTGCACTTCTGGTCCCTGTGAGTCTGTTCTGATGCTGCCCGCTACCTAGTACTCCTTTCCCTGACCTCTGTCCTTTCCGTCTTGTCTTACCTCCCTGTCTCCCTAACCCGCTCTCTGCTTTGTTATCCTGTCTCCACTCCCTCTATACTTACTTGTCTTCTCGGTTTACGACCTAGCTTGCTATCTCACTACTGCTCTGCTCCCCTCTGGCTCCTGACGATACCTCCTGACTTTCTGACCCTCCGCTCTCACTTGACTCCGGCTCCACTTATCCTTCTCTACCTACGTGACTGCCCAGGACTGACTTACGGCTTGCTCGACCATTCTATTGCATCTTTCTGCGGATGCTAGTGACCTCTAGTGGGCTTCAAATATGAAAAAGAAATACAAAAGTTACAAAGTTTAGTGCCGAAGAAAAGCTGCTCCTGTCCTTGTAACAAAACGAGCAAGGAGGAGCACATTCAGATAAGAGCAAATGTCCGAAGGATTATCCACAGAAGAAGAAAAAGTGGCTCCACTCCAAGGTCCTTAAAAATGGATTTATTAATACAAAAAGATGTACATAAAAAAGGCAGTGGTGGAGCTGGGTACAAACTCCTCCTGAGGGTAGGTAGCATGTTGGCATCTAAAACCATCTTGGCTTTGAGCAGTTTGTGGCTTTCTTGATCTCGCTGTGCTTGGGGCCTCGCTTGATTTAGGATAGATGGCAGCTTGGATTTTACCTTTCCACAGAGAGTTTCCTTCTCCTTACCAGACACAGTCACTAAAGGATAGAAGTAGCCCACCGCCTCCAGCATTCATACACCTCTCCCACCAATACTCAGTCTTCACCTCCTGAGTAGGGCTGAGCGGATCTGCGCGGTTTCAACGATATTAGGGTGCCGGAACCAGGCACGGGATTCTGGGTGCACGATCCGGATGCGGCAATTAAGTAAAAATAAAGAAAAGAAGAAATAAGTGAGAGTTTCATACTTACCGAGACTCGGTGTCATGGCGGCACACTGCTTCCAGGTCACGCATTCCTGCACTGTGCATCGCATACACGCAACTTTCCATGTTTGCCCCGCCCACCGGCCATCCTCTCATCTGTGATTGGTTCCAGGCTGACCGCGCCTCCCAGCCTGTGACAGTCATCGCTTATCGCGGCTCAGTAATAGGCTACACTCAGGGCTGGCAGTCTTCTCTATGGCTGCTTGCTCTGAGATGTAACGGAGCTGGGTGTGTCATCGTGGACCTCGTGTGGATTACACCGGAGCTGGAGGCCTGTGTTGGGGGTTAATAAAGTGGTGAAGGAGAGTGCGTGTTTTGTATTTTATTCCAAATAAAGGATTTTTCTCTTTGTGTGTGTTTATTTACTGTTATTTACAGGTTTGTGATGCAGGTATCTCATAGATGCCTGTGCCATCACAAACCTAGGGCTTAGTAGCAGCTGTGCGCTGCTATTAACCTCTCATTACCATGATTGCCACCGTACCAGGGCAATGGGAAGGGCCAGTAATGTACCAGGATTGTAACATCTAATAGATGTGGCAATACCGGGCAGCTGTGGGCTGAGAATACCAGCCCCCAGCCGGCATTATCATAGCTGGGGATGAAAATTAGGTGTGACCACACGTCGGGGTTTTTTTTTTTAATTATTTATTTAATTTTAAAAAAAAAAAAGCCGCATGCGTTTTCTCTTAAGCTGCAGTAACACTTGCGAGGGACTCTCGCGAGTCTGACAATTGAATGCATTTGTTTCTAGGTACATGCACGCTCATACTCGGAGAACGTCAGGCTGTGCCGAGTGATGTTATGCCTGGCAGACCCCCAGGAGTCTAACAGCGCATCACCGGCACAGCAGCACTCTTCTGACAGGAGCGTGTATGTGTTTCTAGGTACCTGCACACTCATGTTCGGAGAACGGCAGGCTGTGCCGGGTGATGTCATGCCTCTCAGGGTGATGCCTCTCAGGGTGATGCTTGAGGGTTATGCCTCGCGAGAGTCTGCCATGGCATCACCCGGCAAAGCCTCGCACGTGTGACTGTGGGCACTGGATACACAGCACAGATACAGCCGGACAGCTGGGGCTGCAGCAGCGCTCTATAACTGTCCTGCCGATTGTTTTATTTATTTATTTATTTTTTACCACGATACTGACTGGCAGACACTTTTCCCGCCCAACGGCTGTCCTGCCGCCTGTGATTTGTTGCTGCTACTCAGGGTGGGGGCGCGTCTAACTGCAACCAATTACACGCGCCGGTGGGCAGGCAAAGTAGTGAATATTGAGTTGTTGGCTTCGGAAGGTAAAAGCATGACACAGAAGGAGTATGCTGCCATGACAACGCCGCAGTGAGTACACCGCGCGTGCTCCTACCCCCCTATGCCCTCCACAGACGTTTTAATCTCCAAATCTCCAGATTCTGGGCACTGGATTCTGAAGCGGATGGGACTTATTTTTAAATCTGTCAGTGATCTGCCGGTACCGTTTTTTGGGGCGTTCAATCAGCGCTAGTGAAGATCCAAGGTCCTTGGTTAGCCTGATATAAGTGGAGGGCCAAAGGGGGAAAAAATAAAAGTGCAGAACCGTAAAAAGAAAGAAAAAAAAAAGCAATAACACAACTAAGTGCCTTACACCCACTAAACTTCTGCTCTTGAAACTTTGATATACATTTATTACTTGTCTACATACTTCTTGCCAAGGAAACCGTTTTTTGCAGCAACATTCTGATAGTATAAATTACTGGACACTTTCTGCATTGCTTTGGTGCCACCTGGTACTCGGACCCTGAAGCCAGAACAGGAAACAAGAGGACTGGTTAATTCACCGATTGAGGCCAGGACTAGAGGTCCTGTCCCACCCAAAGTCCCTCATAGAAGACAACAACCCACCGATAGGGATAGAAGGTCACCGCCAGGGCCCATAGATCCCATGGGCCAGCGTCTGCGGGCACGGCTCCTTAGGCCACATACAGCCGGCAGCAGACTCCTGAGTTTCACACTAGGAAGTCCACCTTACACAAAAAAGTGCAGAGAAAAGGATAGAGACCACCAGCCGGGTGGGGGACCCGAATGCAACCGGCCGCGGAACCGGCCTCCAGCACCTTGGTTTACCGGAGACTTGTGTGGTTTATTAACAGAGAGAACACAAACATACTCCCTGCGGTCACTATACCCTGCACTGAGACCCCGGGTCCCGGGCGGGGCCACCATCCCTACCCACGGAGGGGTTAACAGCTAGCTGCCGCAACATCTCCCCTGGGTGCCCCACAACTACAGCGGTAGTGTCCCACCTCACCACACACCGTGAGTGGCGTCACAATCTTAATACGGCCTAGCCCATACATCTACGTCCCCCCTTTTTATTCGGCATGTCCGCGAGACCCCCGGGTCCGGAGACCCTCGAGCCACCACCCCTGAAGGCCCGGATCTGAGCAGCGCCGGCTGCTGGCACAAGGGCGGCACACCACGAAAACTTGGCGTCACGAACAGGATACTTACCCATCCTTACCTTGTGGAAGTGTGCCTTGTATTGGACAGTCAGCGGTGATCCGTTGCAAAATTTTCAGAAGTCACCATTTTTGCCGCCATTTTGGGCACGAAAACTACAGCCCAGCGTCTTCTTCCCCGAGAAAAGGGCGTGAAAGCCGAAGCCCCGCCCCCTGGGAACACGGCCGGAAGGTGAACCCCGAGGTCGTAAAACGAAACTAACAGGCCGCAAAAAGGAGTGCTTGCAAAAGACCAAGGGGGAGGACGGAGCAGCTTGTAACTAGTGATGTGAAGTGCAGTGACGCCAGGACTCTGCAGAAACCCGTTCCTGGACACCAACGCGGCAGGATGTGTCAGACGATCCAGGCTCAAGTCCACTTCATGCTGGCGAAGTGGGCGTCGGAGATGAAGGGCCTGGCTGCAGCTGTCCGGGCGCGCGAAGTGGAAATGATCTCGGAGGAGCGGGTAAGCAGTGATCCACGCCCCTATGTTCCCCAGGAACCGGCCGTCCCGGCTGAGGGTTCCGGCCTGCTCCTGTCCACCACGTTGTTTCCCTCGTCGCCCGTGTCCGCAGCCAACGCCCCGACCAACCCGCTGCCCCAGTCCGTGGCAGCGGGGACCGTACCATCTATGGGGGAGGACCCAGCTGCTGGGCCCTCAGGCCTTACCGTCACCATCGCTCCGGCACCGCTGACGACATCCCTTCCGGCCCCGAGCCTGGCTGCACCAGTGATGACGTCGGCTCCGGCAGTCCGCCCACCCGCAGCAGATATGACGTCGGCCCCGGCAGTCCGCCCGGCCGCAACGGAGGCAGCACCCGACCGGAGGTCTACCCCGGCCGCGGTGCCGGCCGCTCCCAAGTACACCTGCGGAGAGGCGGAGCAGGCCACTGATCAGTGGGGCCCACAGCAGTATGAGAGGCCGGTTGTAGCC